>NW_028256777.1:0-377500 GCF_048593485.1 Apis florea | reverse complement strand
CTCCTCTTTGCCTTTGCCTTTCGAATCACGAAGTTGGAAGATAACTCTTCTAGTCTCTCTAGATCTTTGGCCGGAGGTATATACGCGATGAAGTTTCACCGGACCAAGGAAGAGAATAATCTTCCTTGGTTTTTAGGTCACTCGGCGAGGAGATGTCCAAAATTGAAAGTGTGTATACCGGTTGGGAAGGAGGGAAACGAGCCTAACCTAGTGGTTAGGTTAGCTTACTCTACTCCGTATACGCGCGCGTGTGTGTGTGTGTGTGTGTGTCTCGTCTGGCCACGTGTTGTATCTTTCGATCCGACTCGTTTAGGCTCCGTTTCGCGAGTTTTTTTCACTTCACGAACGAACCAGCTTGCCCCTTGAAACCGAATTTAGAGCATGTAGTGGTGGTGAAAAGAAGTATAGTTGCGCCGGTTGTTCGGAGAGAGAGAGAGGGGGGGGGAGAGGGGGAGAAGGAGAGAAAGAGGGGGAGGGAAAAGAGAAGAGAAGAAGAAGAAGAAGAAGAAGAAGAAGATGAAAAAGGAGAAGGAGGAGGAATAAGAGGAAGGAAGAAGGCGTTTCGCAGCCGCGAAACTCGCGGCTGAACGGCGTATGTAGAAGATTCGTTATGCGCCATGCCGCACGAAAGATACGCTCGTACGACGAAACGAAGGAAAATTATGAGCGTGCGCTAACGTGGAGTAATATTTAATGCGGCAGAAAATTCTGCCTCGGCCCGACCAACGTCGCTAAATATTCCTGATTTCTCTCCGCTCTTTCTTTCTCCCTCCCCGATCCTTTTCGTCTTTTTCGCTTCGTTTAATTTCTTTTTTCTTTTCTTTTTTTTTTTCTTCTTTTTTCCTTTTTTTTTTCTTTTTGCCCCCTTCCTTTCGTTCTCCTCGCGATTCGTTGCCAACGAGAGCCAACGAGAACTCGAGCCTCGTAATTAATGGCGTTAATGCGTTTTAACGCAGGCAATTAATATCTTTGGTTAGGCAAACAAATGTTTTTCGGTGGCCGGTCGATGCTCGGCTCCTGATGGGAGGAAAGGCACTCGTTCGAAACAGGCTCGGTTTTCAAGTGTAAATTACGATGGAGGGGGGGGGAGGGGGAGGCAGACGATTGACGTGTTGTGATAATTAACACGTAATAATATACCGTTAATATTCTTTTGCAATCGCGTATCCTGTAATATTCATAGATTTCTCTCTCTCTCTCTTTCTTTTTCCGTTCCAGCACTGGTTGCATAATACCGCTCATTAAGCCCGCAATCAGATTGAACCGCGTTGGCCGTGGATGCCCGCGTTTATTTTGTATTCCAACATTGTATCTATTTTCGCGCGTATTCATAAGAGAGCGCGAGCGCGAGGCCGCTAATGCCGATTAAAGTGATGGCCGTGCGCGAATCCCCTCCCTCCCTCCCTCCCTCCCCTCTCCGTTCGTTACGATTATTTCTCTCCTCCTCCTCTTCCTTTTTCTCTCTCTTTTCTCTCCACTCATATCCCTCCCCTCGAAACTATCCAACCTGATCATTTCATCGTGCACACAATGCAAACCGTCACGATGGTGATTTCAAGGCAAAGCAAACTCTCTACCTTCGATGCCACCGCTTGCAATAAGATCGATCCTCGCGGCACCGTTCCTCGCGTTCCTCTATACACACTCTCCAGGCCACGTCTTTCATTCACGCGACCGGCAGGCGTCACCCGGAGAACCAATAAAGACAGCAACGAAACGAAACGCGAAGAATGCGATGCGCGGTGCACGTATCGAATCCCCACTCCTCCCCTTCCATTCCCCGTCCGCAACGAAGAAGATCCGCTTTTATTCAAGTGGCAGCGCGAAAGAAATCCGAAGGCATAATAATTAAATCGCGTCGGGGTAAACGATCAAACGTTCTTCGTCCGTGGAAGGCAACTTCGGACGGAAAGAGGGGATGCGAAGAAACGGGGCGGGAGGAAGGGGAGATCGAGGAGAGCGGCGGCGAGTCGGTATATAGTCGAATAAGAAGAGAGAGAGAGAGAAAGAGAGGAGGCTGTCGTGGCTTCGTGTGCATAATTGCCGTGATTATGGGTGTGTCAGTTCGGCCCGTCTAGGTGCATACACGCATTCGGCTCTAGATGCAGCTGATCCGGGTGCGTGTAACGGCGCAGCAGCACCGACGCAGCGGAAGCGCTGGCAACCGCGCAACGGCGCAGACCGATGCGCAGCATCATTATCTGGAGCGCTGCTTAGCGAGGAGCATCATCCATGTTGCTCGTTAACTCGCGTGCATCTCATATGAATAAACTTCTTTAATTATCGCGAGGCGACCGCTCGGGGGAAATGTCCTCCGCCTCGCCTTCGCCTCTTCCTTTCCCCCCCCCCTTCCGCTCCCTCGATTTTTCGACGAATTCCTCTCGACGAATTCCGCTCTCGCGCGCGAATCCACCTTATCCCTCTCATCGTGCATTCACCGTTGCTCCGAAACACGTTGCTCACCCATTAGAACCGCGTATCTACTTCGTTCGACGCGTCGCTTACCTCCTCCTCCTCCCCCCCCCCACCTCCCGAGGGCAACGTTGCTCCTCATGGGTCGAGCATCGGCGCATGCGCACACGGTGTGATGAACGGCGCCGCGTCGAACGAAACGACGCGCGATAAAAATTGAAATTGTTCCTTATCGCGTTTCTAATTTTCAAGTCGGAATTTTTCTTTCCCCCCTCCCCTCCCCCTCTGCTTCCCTTTTCACGGATGAGATGCACGATTGGGTTATGTTAAGGATCTTGAGGAAGAGCGAGTTGAGAAAGAGGGGGGAAGGGTGAATAAAGAACGATTCCACCTCGTAATCTCCGTGGCAACCGTGGCGAATCACGGCCATGCGTGTTTACGTATCGAAAGAATCATCTCGGTCTCTCCCCCCTTCGGGATAGGGGGGGAGGTAGGGGTAAAGAGTGAACGCGGTTCGCCAATTTGGCAGGGATCGTTTCCAGCGTGGCGCGAAAGTTGGGCCGTGTTCGTTGATTTACGATAACAGCGAGGAACACCGCGTGAAACAGGGAGGAAATTTGGCCCCGGCAAGAAAATAACGTCTTGAACGCGTCGTTGCTCCAATTTCCACGGGCTAGTGGCGCAGTTTGGTGCAGTCCAACGCGGAGAAAAAGAGAGAGAGAGAGAGAGAGAGAGAGAGAGAGAGGGAGAGAGAGAGAAAATCGCGGGGGCAAGCGTATAACACGTTTATGCATTTTCCTGCCAGTAATACACACGAAATCGATAGCAGTAATTACGTAGAAAGCTCTGCGTGTCGTCGATATGACTTACTGCGGGTAGCGCCGCTACTTTTGCTTCGGATCGGCGGACGACCGCTCCGATTTCGTATTATATTATTCGCGCGGAAACGGCTCGATCGTCAAGCGTCATTCCTCTCTGATGATCGTGTGTGCTGGTGCGTTTGAGTTACGTCGCATCGAGATATCTTTGTAGAAACTTGCGTAATCCCGGTAATTACCCGGATCTTCTATCATTATCATTTATACAGATTATCATTATCGCGCCAAGCTCCCTCGCGATATCGGTCGGTGTGCGCGGATGCCACTTATCACGCGTTCCACGCGTTTCCCACTTTCACATTTTTCGACGGCGCGGCGCGGCGGTCAGGTAGCGCGTAGGGTGTAACGTTGATTTAAAAATAACGTGTAAAGCGAGATGAGAAAGATGGCCGTTACGCGACACTCGTGATTCCTAAGGCTGGCGACGTTTAAAAAAAAAAAAAAAAGAATTCTCGCCGCGCCCGTTAAAAACTCGAACATTCGTCAAACGTCGCAAGGAGAAACAACGTCACGCTCGGTTAAGCAGTATTCGCAGGTGCAATCGGGTGTCAATGGTACGACGATATCGTGAAAATCTTTGGCGAGATCCGCGAGTACGAGAGAAAAAGAAAGGGAAAAAGGAGGAAAAAAGAAACCGGATTATCGCCGGATAAATCGCTCGATCGAATCGTTATTTACAACTTTCTTCTCCGTGAAAACGCGGGGCCTCGATGATATAGAGAGGAAAGAAACGCGATGCCGCGAGAGATAGCAGCGAGCGATTAATCGCGCGGAATTAAAGTTTTCCTTACGAATTATCCCGCGGTAAATACACGTTACACGATTTCATACCGGATAATCGATCTCTCCGATTAATCCAGTTTCCCCAGTAACCATCGATCGTTGCCGTCCAATGGGACCGAGGCCCCGCTCTCGTGTCGATTGACACGCCGCGATCCAGCGTAGAGATCGCGCTCGTTAACTCCGTTATTGCTAATCGGCCGATCAACCGTCCGCGTGATCGACGGGGATGAGTTACAAAGTTGAATCCGCCGCCGTAAGGGCGAATCGAAAGATCGCGCGCGAGCAGAAGCGTACTCGTCCTTTTTCCTTTTCTTTCTTTCTTTTTTCTTTCTTTTCTTTTTTTTTTTTTTTTTTTTTGCGACCCTGCTGGCCCTGATCGCGATAGGACCTCGACCTCGAAAGAGAGAGAGAGAGAGAGAGACAGATAGATAGGAGAAAGGATAATTTAGAACGATGAAACGATCCACGAAGATTCCGTGATCTTCCAATTAATTTGCCGATTATCTAAGATCGAACTAGGATGGGAGGGAAAGGAAGGAGCGGAGACAGGATGTTTCGGCTGACAGAAGATAAGACGCGTTTCGCGACTTTCTAATTGCGTTCTCGCCGTGACGAGGTTGGCAACCGGCGAGATCCTTGCTCCCGGCCAGATTCCGGATCTTATCCTGGTACCGGTGTCGAGGATATCGTTGGCGAAGCGACCAAAAAATATATATAAAAGAGAGGCGGAGTGGCGCTCGCGGGGAGAGATCGATCGTAACGGGCGTGCACCGTTTCGCGGTCGATCGTCGAAGGGCGGGAAAGCCTGTTTCGAAAAGGCTGTCACTCAGTTTACGCGATCCGGAGTTGGAAACCGGTTCGAAGGCAGCCGTTCTGGCTTCGGTCCTGGCTACGAAGATCGAACGCACACCGACATCAGCAGCAACACCGGCAGCACCACCAGCAGCATCTCTGCCGTAACGGAAGCCGCAATAGCCGCATGGATTCTTGTTTTCGCGTTGCTTCTCCATTTTCTCTCTCTCTCTCTCTCTCTCTCTCTCTCTTCTCCTCCTCTCCCATTCCCTCTCTCATCGCGTTCCACTCTCCTTCCTTTCCATCTCTCTCTCTCTCTCTCTCTCCCTCTCTCCCTCTCTCTGTCCGCCTCTGCTATTCCTCCTCCTCCCCCCTCCCTCCCTCCCTCCCTCCCTCTCTCTTTCTTTCTCCCTCCGTATCGCTTTCGTCCTCCTTTTTTCCCCGTTTTCCCTATTTTTTCCTATTTTTTTTCCTTCCTTTTTTTTTCTTCTCTTTTTTTTTTCTTTTTTTTTTCTTTTTATTATTATTTTTCCTCGTGTTGCTTCTCTTTGCGCGCAAGCTCGTGCATATACGCATCGGCGGGCGTAGCTCTGCTGCCCGCTCCCTGATAAAATCCCACAAAAATCGAGAAGCCGTTAGCTCTCCGGCTAGCTATGGTAACCGAGAGGTGGAACCGGTGCTCAATATAGATTCAGGGAGCAGCCTTTACACGGAGTGCATTCGACGGGAGTCGTTGTTAATGCTAAATGAATTTTAATCCTCGATTTTTGGACGTTCGACGGAACGCCCTTTCGACCCACCTCGATCTCACCACCCCCTCCCTTCCGCAGGCCCTCCTCCTCCTCCACTTCGTCCTCCACCTCCTCCACGACCTCGTCCTCCCTCTTTTCGATTCGATAGAGCCCCGCGATATGCGAGTAATTAAAATATTGACTAATCTGCAATTCCGGATGGAAAATCGTGCACGGTGCATGAACGTCCATGGTTCGTGCTTGAGTCGATTGAATATTCTTGATACATATTTCGCGGATCTGTCGATTTCGCGCATCTGATTACCAAGCGGCACGATGTTTTATGTATAAACGTGTTCGACGTGCATAGGGTGTTACCTCGAAAATATTACGACTCGATTTTAAACGAATCCTCCTCCTTATCCGCGCGAGCACGATTCATCTATCATTCGTTCGTTTACGATATTTGATATCGTATTCGAATTATCCCAGATATTCTTCGTAAAAAAAAAAAAAAAAAAAAGAGAAAAGAAAAGAAACCCATTTTCGATCCGCCATACCGAAAAAGTTCGCTCAAAGTTTATCGAGCCACCGCGTATATATTACGCGTATGTAATCATCGCTCGGCAGTAGCCCGTGACACTTTTAATTTTCCAGCTTGTATACTTGTGTAATAATAATAGGTGGTTCAAGAAGGTAGTTGAAAGGGGTCGAAAAGAAATCAAAAAAAAAAAAAAAAAAGGGAACTTCGTTTCCTGGCGAGAGTATCGTCTCGAGGGCGGCGGTATTTTCTCTCTTTTTTGTTTCCCCTTTCTTTCGAACGCAACAATTTGGTTCGTGTCAATTTCGTCTCGCGGCGTGAATTCTTTTTTTTCTTTTTTTCGCCGCTGTGTACACACCGCGCGGGTGTAAACGAAGAAATAGCTGGCGTACGTGCGAGGTTCGACACGGGAGAGAATGCATAAACACGATAGAAGGTTGCAACCAAGTCGG
Organism: Apis florea; assembly: GCF_048593485.1. Lineage (NCBI taxonomy): Eukaryota > Metazoa > Arthropoda > Insecta > Hymenoptera > Apidae > Apis > Apis florea. Next base: position 370,911 of record NW_028256777.1, on the reverse strand, counting down.
TTGTTGCTCGCGCGAAAGAAGAGGCCTGCCAATAGCTGTTGAGCAGCCTCTACGTTCCCGCTCTACAAAGTTAATTACATGGCTGACGCTCGTTAGCGAAAAAAATCCAAAGGCGATAAATCATAGTGATAACTGAAATACATTTCTGCTCTGCTAAGCGTAAGTTGCCGTATCTCTGTAAACGCGCCGCTCTCAACGTTCGAAGACATTAACGGATACTCCTCTCTCGTCGCTCCTCGATGCTCAATTGTTGAAATTGTTGTTGTTGCTGGTGCTGCGTTATTCGCGATCGAGGAATAAAGAAAAAATGAGAGAAGGGAAAAAAGGAAGAGGAAGAACACCGCCAATTACTTTTCAACCGACTACTCGATAATACAGTCCCGCGAGCATCGATATACACACAACGGCCATTAATATTCTAAACGCAAGCCCTGGTGTACGATGCCCCTCGTGTTCTCGATCTGTCTTTGGAACGTAAGGCAGATCCGGCCGGCACGAATCGTTCGTACGACCGGAAAGCCCTCGAGTTATAACAGTTTACCAGGCCGCGGATCGACCACTGGATTCACTGTGGATAGTTAATCCACAACCGAGGCTAACAATTTGCGCGCTGATATCGTGGATACCAGCGTCGGTTGGACCACCGTTATATCCTACGCGCTTTACCTACGATCGCCGATCTTTTTTTTTCTGACTCTACCCCCTCTCTGCTTTCGTCGATGGTTTCGTTCCCTTCGAGGAACGACAGGACAGGACAGCGTTATGCGACAGATGGATCTCTCGGTTTCGTTGGTCGCGAGGAGGGAAGGCGTTGAGTTTTCTTTTTGGGGGGGGGGGGAATTTCCCGTAAATCTGGAAGGGAAGAGAGCGAGTTTTTTAGTTTTTAGCCGGGGAAAGGCGCGTTTCGAATAATTATTAACACGGTGAAAATAATATATACGCGAAATAATATAATCGTTTAATCGTTCTTTCGATAATACCTCCTCCTTGGAGGTTGAAGGGGGAGGGGGAGCCCGCGACGAATATATAAATTAATAAAACGTATCTCGCCAAGTGGGGAATATGCACCGACGATAAAACATCAAATGCAATTTGCATCCCAAATTAATCGCGGAACACGAAGAATCTTGCGAAACAAATTCGAATATCCATAAGAACCCGTATAATTATCCGCGATCCGGATGCAAACTTAACGAAGCTCGGTTGGAAGCGAGGATAGGAACGGCGGAGATACGAAAAGTATCGTCACAGACGAAGGGTTAAAGAAGAAAAGAGAGAGTGGAGAGAGAGAGAGAGAGAGAGAGGTGCGATGGTCAAAGAGACGAGAGAGGGGAGGAAGGAGGAGACGAATAAAGTGACAGAGATGGGCTCGAAAGGAGGAGGGGAAAGGAGAGTGACAGAGTTTCGAGAGATAAAGGTGAGGGGAGAAGGGTGACAGAGAAGATATTCTTGGCAGCGACTGCGATGCAACAACTGTCCCCATCCGTCATCTACGAGGCGAGAGAGGCCCACGACCACTCGATGCGTCGTCGCCGTCGTCGTCGTCGTCGTCTCTCCTCTCTCTCTCTCTCTCTCTCTCTCCCCGGACCACGAGGGAGGGGAAACTTCTTCTTCTCGTTATCATCGAGATCTCGACTAACGACACGACTGGGGACGTCCGTCGATCTCGTTGCCGTTACGTTTTCGGTTTGCAAAAGAATTTCGCTAAAATTCGCGAGAGAGAGAGAGAGAGCTCGACTTCCCGAAACTCTTCGATTCTCATCTTCTTTCTCCCGAGAAAGTGCAGCTCGAGTTCGTTCGTTTCGACGTTATATTTGTTCTACCGCGTTCGGAATCCATTCGGAAAAGGCGAGGACCAGGTCCGGATGGAATTATTGACTCGTTATAGCATCGCTTTTAGCGCATGAAACCGAGATTAACTCCGGAATGGATGGCGCCTATATTTAGGCCTTATTCGTGGTCGCCTTGGGGCACCATTATTTATACAAGATCTATGAAGAAGAAGAAGAAGAAGAAGAAGAGGAGGAGGAGGAGGAGGAGGACTGTAAAAGAGTTCCATTTAAAGCAATTAACAAGACATTCCGTTCCGACGCTCGATCATAAAGATCTCCTTGCATACTAATGACCACGGAACGGACCCGCGGACGTCGTAAAGAGCGTCGTTGCAAAGCGTCGATGGGACGGGACAAAAAAAAAAATATATGTATATATATATATATAAGAGAGAAAGAAAAAAGGAAGAGAGATAGAGAGAGAGAAAATTGGCGAATCTGAACCTACGGCAATGGTACGGCTCCTCTAAATCCGGCCGGTGCGCGGTCTTATTTTAGCGGGCAGCGCGTCAGAATCCACCCCTAGAAGCGGTCCGAATGGAATTCTATTCCAGTTCGACGAACTCTGCGGCCGGTCGCGGCGACCACGCAATCCGTGTACACGCGTCAAACTCACCGTGTAACGCGCACTATGTAACGCGCTTCTTCCTTCGACCGCCTATCAAACCCCTGAACACCCGTCCTCCGTTTCACAATCCGTCCCTGAAACAACAATTCGGCGTACGATCCACGGCCATTCGATCCGTCGCTCGATGCGTGCGGATCGTCTCTCTAAAACTTTCTCTCTCTCTCTCTCTCCCTGGTAATGGGTTCTGGCTAGTTGGCACAGGGTGTGCACAGGGTGGTAAGCCGGTTAAGAGAGCGGTGGAAAAGAAAGAAGGAGGCGGCGATCGGTCATCCTGATGCATATACGCGACGCGGACACACGCAGAACGGTTTTAGAGCGCGCGTGTGCTCGCATCGATTTTAGCCGCGTGCTGGTGGAGGAGATGCACGCACACGCGGTCGTGGTTTTTATATGAAATTGCCGTACGCTCCGCCGTACGCTCCACTAGGCCTCGGAATTGAGATAGCGTTATCCGATGACGAGCGGCTGTATCGCGCGATATTACCGCTGGAAATTATTAACCATCTCGGAGCCGACCCAGCGATCGAGATCGATGGGATAGGTTTCTCCGCCGATACAAATAGAGTTGTGCGTGTTCCTCGCCTCTTCTCTCTCTCTCTCTCTCTCTTCTTTCTTCTTCTTCTTTCCTTTCTTCTTCTTCTCGTCTTCTTTCGTCGTGAACGCGTGGATGATGATATTCCCTTTTTGCTCGCCTCGAAAAAAGGAAAGGGAGATTGAGAACGTTGGATGGAAAGGATGTTGGATAGAGTATCGAGAAGCACGACACGACGAATGAATTTATACCTGATCGGGTGTATTTAATAGTTTATATATATATATATAGAGAGAGAGAGAGAGAGAGGAAATTGGGACAAGTCGAGGTGTCGTGGACGCCTCTTCTGCCTGTTGGACATCGAATAATCGAAGAAGTTTGAGGAATTACGATCGTTCCATCGAACGTAAAGCGGACGTTCGATGCACGCCGATCTGTTATTAAGTAATTATCCCTTGAATTATGATCGTTCCCGGTAGCTTCGAAGTTGGAAAATTGGACATCGTGGCGAGAATCTTAGAAAAATGATTTTTAATCGGGGAGTGCAGAGATATTATACCCGTAATAAATCCGCGATGATCCCGTAGAAGATCTGTAAGCGAAATTACGAGCCGACCGATCCCTCCGATTAATTGCATCGGCTCGACGCTATATTACCCCCTTTTAGCCTCGTGTAATACCCTCGTGATTTTTTAATCCCTGTGAAAAATGCCACTGTCAACGCGTGGGACGGTAATTCATAATAATAAAACGCGTCGGTGAAACATCTTCGAGTCGAAACGAGTCGAAATTTAAATTAAAACCGATTCACCGCCTTTACCTCCAACAGTCCTCTTTTAACTCTCCTCTTGAAGAATCTTTAATCTCGTTAAAGAGGGTAGGGACACGATTGTAGGAAAATCGAGGAATTCCGTTTCCCCTCCGCGAAAAAGCGATCGAAGGGGAGAGGAGGAAATGATGGGTCGAGCAGATCGGATCGAATCTAGCGCATTGTCATACTTAACCGTATCCTCTCTCGGGGCCGGGGCACGCCTACCGAGTTTAATGAACTTGTGCCGCGATCAGGCCGCGATTCTCGATGCCCACCGCGCGAATAAGCCGTTATCCGGAGGCCTGACCTACGCTGCCCAAGATTTTCGAGCGGCGTGTAACTCATCATTATCTAGATAATACGCGGCTCGTGCACGCCACCGCTCGATGAATCACTTCCACGCCCGACCGATCCTCCCGTCGTCGCTGCACGCGCTCTCACGTCCCGCGCTTTCCATCGTCGTATCGAGGATTCCTCTTTCCATCCCCCGATAATAAATATTTCCCCGTGACTTATGCGCGCATAACTCACCGTCCTCGTGTCCCTACGCTCGTTTTACCTCGTCGAGCATCCCTTCGATCCACCACCGCTTCCGATCCTCGCCGCGACCTAAGTATCCGACATTTTCATTTTTTCGAAGAACGACGCGCGGGGAAAAAATGTTGTTTCCGTTAGATGGACGAAACGAACGGTCGAGGAAAAAGGGAGGGGGGGGGGGAAAGGAAAGGAAGGAGGAAAAGCGGCCGAGGATGATCGTTACGCGCCAACCGGCCTCCTCGCCTTTCTCTCCGCATTTTCCAAATCGAAGAATCCACGCGTCTTCGACGCCTGTTGATCCTTTGACAGGATCAACGCGCGCCGCTCCCCGCCTTTCCCCGTCCAACCTACGCGAGTTTCTCGCGCGTTTTCATCCCCCTTCCCTCCATCCTTCCCTTCGAATGCCCTCCTCTATTCGATCCCTCCTGGAGCAGGCAAATGCGCGGTAGCCGGCCCGAGGGAGGGGAGGAACACACCCGAGCACACGTGTATCGGTTCACGGTGAAAATAGTGCAATAAGCGCGTAGTTATGCAGCAGCCACGGCGGCGTGTGGTTTGCTCACCACCACCACCACCATCGACGACGACGACGACGACGACGACGATCCTGCTCTCCTCTGTCGCCCGTTCTTCCTGCCACCCCCTTTCCCCTTGACAACCATCCCCTTTCCTCCATCCTCCGTCCTAGAGAATCAGAAACAGAGAGAGAGAGAGAGAGAGAGGAAAGAACACGGTCTCCAGGTATATGTATACACGGGTACGAACGTTTAAACGGGGATAGCTACTAATTACAACGGTTACACCGGCAGTTGGCGAAGAAAAAAGACGGCCGACCCGTGTGGAGGAGAGGAGAGCCGGTACACAGCTAGCCGCGGAGGAAACGCGAGAGGAGGGGGGGGGAGGGGGCACGTGGAAAGGGAGCAGGAAAAATTCAGCGGAGAATGGGCGGGCACGACACGACCGAGTAATCAGTCGTTGGATTATAGCGCGGTTCGTGTGTGCCTCCACACACGCTCCACGTTTGTGCCTGTGTCTTTAGCCCCCCTCCCCCTTCTCTCCTTCTCTTCTCTTCCTTTCTCTTCGTCCGTCCTCCTCTCCTCCTCTCGACCCAACAACACCAACCACCATTCGTCCTCCTTTCCTATCCTCTACGACTATTATACTTACTCCTCTCCTCCTCCTCCTCCTCCTTCCGTTCTTCTTCTTCTTCTTCTTCTTCTCTGCGCGCCTTCCTCTTGTATTCTCCGTGTCTTCTTATTCCTCTTCTTGTTCCATCGGTGGTGGCCGCCGCCGCCGCCTCTCGTCTTTCTCCCGTTCGCGTGCTTGCCTCCCTCCCTCCTCTCTTGTCGCCTCTCGTCTTGTTCTTCTTCTTTCCACGCCACTTCTGTCTCCGCCACGGCTTTTTGCTCGTCGACGAGGAGCCAAGGGGACAGATCGGTTTCTTGCGGTGTTCCCGAGCCGATTGCGTGCGTAAGTATCGCCCATGCCGGTCGCCATGGTTAATGAACTTACCCGCGGCCTCGTGTGTTTCACGCCCTGCAGCAGGGTCGCCGCGTGTCCTTGCCTCTGTGCGTTCCAGCGTTCGCCACCACAGTATTCGCTGCAATTTCAACGTACCGCGCCGTAACCCCTTTCTCTCCTTCCTTTTATTATTTACCTTTTACCAGAATTGATCCCGCCGCTCGTTCAAGTGGAGAGCAAGCGGGAGTAAAATTTTTACGACGCATCGTCGGACAGATCTCTATCGATACGCGGGAAGGAAGGAAGGAAGGAAGGAAGGAAGGAAGGAAGGAAGGGAAGAGAGTACAGTCGGAGAGTATCGTCTTTTTCACCTTTGCGTGAATCCTTCGTAGAGGGTAAAGAGAGAGAAAGAAATGGATGCGCGGAGCAATCGTTTCCGGGATACTAATTATAGGAGAGGGGGGGAGGGCGATGGAGCTGAGCTTTTCCTCCAGAGCGCCCTGTTTCTTTTTTTTCCAAGTATCCTCCGCGTTGCTTAAGTAAAAAACCACGGAGGATCCACTTTCGCGTCCGCCTTAACGACGCTGCTCATCGATAATTTGTAAGGCTAGCCGGTCTAACGGCGGGCATACAAATCACTGCCCGATAAACGTTTTCTTATCGTGGTCTGTCTTCGAGAAATGCAAAAAAATCGGAAACATCGACGGCTCGTTTACTCGGGCAAGCGTGAACAGAGCTTTTGTTCCGATGCCAACGGATAATCGCGTGTAAAAGAAAAAAAGGCGTTTCTTCGCCTCGTTTCTTCGAAAATTTCTAACTCGTTGAGATTGATCGTCGTCGAGTTCCCCTTCCACGTTTTTTTCCCATACTTTTCTCTCTCTCTCTCGATTAAAATCGTCCAATTTTTACCGATTTCTTCGAAATTCAAAATCGTACGTCACGACAAACTCGATTCGAGCAAATATATCGGGAGAAAGAAAATTAATATCCTCCCGAATTATTTTCTTATCCGTTCGTTCACAAAATCTAGACGCGAAATATCCATCCGAAATCGCCTCTCTCGACCGTTGGAAAAATTCCATCCATTTCCAATTTAACGAGCGTTTCGATATATCGGAATCCAGTTCTCAAGTACCGTCCACGCCCGTAAAACGATGCGTTCGACGCTTGATCGAAACCAGGTAGAACGCGGATCCTCACGCGGAAGAATCGTGTTCGAAGCGGATGCCACGGAGGCAGTGGCAAATGGAACAGGGTCATTTCACGGCGAGAAAATCTGAATACCGCGACCGGTATCCTGCTAGAAGTTGCGCTCAAGAGTTGCTGCTGCCCTCGATGCTTCCGTGTGCCACGGAGAATAAACGCCTTTGGCTATGAGGCCCGCACGATCCTTCTCGCGTCCGTCGGTTCTTCACCTCGTGGTCCCCAGCATCGACAGCCTCTCCCGTCGAGCGTAACCAGCTGGAACATCCGCGCCCCGATTTTCGGCACGATTTTCGCCATCGTCGATCGTCGCCTTAAAGGAGACTCTCCTCAAGAAAAAGAGAGAGAGAGAGAGAGAGAGAGAGAGGAAGAAAAGAAATGCTAAGCAACTTTGCAATTTTCGTTGTGATATTCGGCGAACGAAAATTCGCGTCGAAAGGATGGAGAGATGAAATTTTTCTCGATAATTACGAACCAGTTTAATAAGTAATGAATCGAAATCTTCGCTCCCTTCGAACGTTGCACGAATCGAATTACCATCGGCCGCGTAGAAGGAATGCGCCGAGGAAGAAGGGATTCCGATCCGAGGCGACGAGTGGACGTCCGTCCGAACGCCGCAAAATCGAGCGCAATCTAATATCCCCGGGCACCGTTAATAAAACAGTAATATGGAAACGGTTGCGGATCCGCTCGCACGCGAGACGAAAAGGAGAGGAGAAGGGGAGGGTAGACCCGTTGGCGCGATATTACGTTAATATCGTAAGTAGGAACCAATATGAAAACTAATACCGCGGTGAGATTACGCGGCTGGCCGCGCTAGCCCGTGGCCATTGGGCAAACGCTGCGTAGGGAAGTATAATGGCATTCGGGTGGACGCGATGGGACGAGGCGCGGGGGGGGGACGAAAGGAGATATGGAAAGGAAGGAGAAAGAAAGAAAGAAAAAGGAAGAGAGAGGCGCGCGCTCGCGCGTGTGTGTGTAGGTTGCGCAAAAAAGCAAACGGGCAAGCAGGAGGAAGGGCGTCGGCCGGCCTCGCGAAGCGCCACTCGGTCAAGCTCACTGCCATCATCTAGATTCTAGATAGGCAACGGGCCGCGCACCAGCGTACACCAGGCCTGCTTGCCTCTCTCGTGTACGCGTACTACACAAGAGTTTAAGAGTGTGTGCCCGGTCTAGGACTGCCGGTCAGCCTTGCGCGCCTCTCGCGCCTTTCTTTTCGTCGCGAGGGACGCCTATCCGTCCCTCTCTGTCCCGCTTCGTCTCGCTCTGCCCTCCCCCCCTTTCTCTCGCCTTCTCCGTCTCACGCGTACACGTCGCCGCGGTATGCAGAAACCTCGGCGGCGTTCGTCGAGGGAACGGAGAGACGGCCGGGGGGCCCCGCCGATCCTCCGTTCCGACGCCGAGGGGAAATGTTAGCCGGGCACGGCCGATCGTATACCGCGTATAGCGGGGACCTGTTTTCTTGTTGCTCGGTATTAATCATAGCCGCGCGACCAGAAACCTTCCCCGGTTATCGATGAAGGAATCCTGCAGGTTTTCTTCTTGCGTTTTTGCCCCGATCTTTCTGTCTCTTTCGAGAGAGAAAGAGAGAGGGACCGGCCGCGGTTTATTTTTAACTCTTTCGACTCGATCCGGTAAGCCGACTGTTTGTTTGTATAATTCGGGCTCATTTTCCGTTTGCACGGGTTCCGTCGCATCGGTGCTCGCCATTCAAGCACGCGAGTTTCCGCTCGCTCCTCTGTGCGCCGGATCCTGCGATACAGGTGATACGGTCTCTCCATGTTGGAATGCGAGCAACGGATGGAGTAATTGGACGAACGATTTTGCGTATTAGGCTCGCGATTCGTCCGTTTCTCAAGAATTTTACCGTTACGAATATATATATATATACGATTTAGATTTAGAGAAATTCCAAATACGTTGCGGTTGACCCCGCACGAAAACTTGGCCATCGACTCGTCGCCTACCACCTTCACCGGAACTTTATCACGGCCTCGCCTGGCCTAATCAACGAGCCTTACCTGTTATCAACGGTACCCTCGATACCTCTTATCGGCCGTCGAAATCGGGAACGATCTCCTCCGGAGAGGCGGCTTTGATCGAGCGATGGCCGCCTGACGCTCGCAGTTAATATCGACGGCTCGCAGTCCACGGCTCGTTTGTCACGGTGCAATGAGTTTCGCGGGCTTGCACGCGTGTGCGAGCCTGCCTCGCCCAGATCGAGCGGAATTTCATCCGATCCGAGTTTTTCTCCTCCGTTGCGAGGAGCGTCGCGCGAGAAAGAGAAAGGAGGGGAAAAAATTGGTTGGCCGTTTCGATTAAAAGCTTCGATCGCGTGCTCTTTCCCGCGTGAAATATCGCGTACGCGGGAATTGTACGTAAATATATTTTATTACCGCGCAATAATATCAATTATCGCGGGGATGCCGCGCGACGCCTTTGCGCGCAAAAACGATGATTTATCGTAATGACAGGCTTCGGGCAAGGGGCTATTTGTGCGAGGCGACGCGCGCGCCAATGAAATCCCCCCCCGACTCGCCCCTTTCCCCTCTCCCTTCCCTTTACCTCCCTCGATCTCGTCGTCTTCCTTCTTCGATTCATCGAGCGTCGCTCGAATTTTCCTTTCGCGCTTCCTTTAAAAAGGAATCGTCCTCTTGGAAAAATAAACCACGCTCGATTACCGAACGACGACTCGATTGCGAAGATTTGCAGAATTACAAGATTTGCGTTTCGAGGCGACAAGAAACAAGCTAGCGAGAGTACGGATAAGGATAAGGAGGAGAAGGAGCGAGGATCGGGAAGAGAGAGGATTGGGGCAGAGTTGGATTCCGTTTCGACGGAAAAACGGAAATTCGAACGACGCGTCTCGGCTCTCGCGCGAGCCTAAATTCGATCGCTTCGATTTCTCGAATGCTCCGCGCGCGAAAGATCGTCCGTCGATGGAGAGGATTTTCCCGAGGGGAGAAAGGAAAGGAAAAAGAAAAAAGAAACAATTCCGGATGGATTCGGAAAAGAATCGACGGAGGAAAAATTCTCCGCTTTAGACGATCCCCCCTCTGTTGTTGGCCGATCGAGATTATTTTTAGATTTCCTGTACAAGTTTTTCGAGCTTGAAATTCCGGGTGCTGCAGGGAGATGCGATATGGGAAATATCCTCTCCCTTCAATTAAAAATAGGAGGGAAAAAAAGCGCGGGGGCAAGCGTGTACGTGGCATTGTTTCACCGAGGCCCTTTCCCTTTGAAATCGTAGCAAACTGATTTTTCCAAGACAGAGCCGTTCGAATGCGTGGCGAAGTGAAACGCTTCAAAAAGGTATCGAAGCTTGAAGCGTATCGAAGCGACGGTTCTCCAAAAACTAGCCCCTCCCCTTCCCCACCTACCCCCTTCTTCCTTTCGGTCGGTTTCATTTCAAAAAAAAAAAAAAAAAAAACAAAAACAAAAAAAAGAACGAAAGAAAGAAAGAAAGAAAGAAAAAAGAAAGGGGTGGAAAGGGGGAGGGAGGAGGGGAGAAGGGAAGGAGGAGGAGGAGGAGGCAGAGGGAGGGGGGAAGGGAGGGAAAAAAAAAAAAAAAAGAAAAAAAGAAACACGCCGGAATGAAACGCGAAACGATTCAATTACGTGGCAGGACTTCAAAAGCAGCAACGCGAAACGAATTTTTTCACGATGTCGTGGGGAGCACGGACCCGTTCCGTACCAAGATATAGTAAGTTGTGTAACGCGATTGCCACGGCTCAAAGTGATATAAATTTTAATGGGCCTGAGCGGAGGCATTTATGAAAATGAGTCTCATTAATATCGCATGAGAGCAAGATAATGCTCTCGCTGCCGCGATCTTCCTATTCTTTTTTTTCTTTTTCTTTTTTTTTTTTTTTTTTTTTATTTTATTTTAATCCATTTCCCTCCCTCTCCCCTCTTTTTTCCTTTCTTCGTTTTCTGTCGTCGCTCACCCTCCCCCCTCCCCCCTCCCCGAGCTCTCGTGGTTGTTGCGTTCAAAGCACAATTATGCGGCATTAGGTTTCCGCAAGAGAGGCGAACCTTGATTTGGGGCAACAGGTGCACACAATACGCATGCATAATGCACAGCCAGCACATGTAAACTGTCCTGCACGACGCTCCTCCGCACCCACGCCAAATTAGCGTTATTAAATTTACATATACGCGCTCGCGCGCCTCCCCCTCGACACGAATTAAGCGATTCTTTCTCCTTTCCCTCGTTTCCCTCCCTCTCTGCATCTGCGTCGCATCTTTGCGCGCCCAATTTTTCTCGATTCTCGCTTTCGTTACGCGAGAAACAAAAGGAGAAGAAGAAGAAGAAGAGGAAGAGGAAGAGGAGAACTCTTCCTCCTGCCATCCGTCCGTCTGTTTCCACAAATAATCGATCCTGATTCGACCTATCCTGATCTTCAAACCGACTCTCGCGTCCCGTTCGATTCGACTCGATTCGAGCGATTATGAAAAATCACCAGGTTGCTCTCGAGATTTTCCCTCCCCTCGATTCGCGAGGATCGAAGAATCGCGTGATCCTGGAGATTTTTCCTTCCCTCGAATCGCGAGGATCGCTAGAATCGAAAAGTAAACTCTGGCACACGGCCACGCGACTTTTTCCCCTCTCCGATGATCCGCTTGACCATGAGCCACTGCCAAAGCTTCCGACAGTCGGCGTGCTCTTTCTGTGTGCCTCTCGCCGACCATTATCCAGTTCAAGGGGTCAAATTCTCCCTACGTAGCGGCGCGGACGTGGCACGGCTTTGAAATGTCCAACCGCACGTCTACCAACCTATCGAATTAGTCATTCTTCGGTGAACCGCGGCCGAATTAGACGTGCCGCGCACTAAATATACATCGAAACGATTAGAAACGCGTTCGCGGGAATGATCACGGGCGATTTATTTCGAGAGACCGAGAGAGAGAGAGAGAGAGAGAGAGCTCGAACGATCCGAACAACACGGTTCAATTACTTGCTATACTCTAATATCGGAATATTCTCTCTCCTCTCTCTTTCTTATCGTGAAAAATTTTATCGTGGAATGTTACGTTAGATTTTCTCCCTCTCTACGTTCGCTTCTCGAAGGAGCGCTTGTCATTTTTAAATTGATAACGATAGTAGATGAGAAAATACGTGGAAAATCGTATAAATTTGTGTATTTCCAAATTTCCTTTACATCAGTTCTTCCGATTTTTTCCGTATAATATCACATTTATTACGATCGTTAATATTTTGAATTATCAACGGTTGAAATGGAAAAAATTGGTGGGATAAAAGTATGTGAATAGGAAGTTTTCATTCATTTCGTCATCGGGTAAAATGACTTTTCATTGAAAGGGGTCGATCGATGACAGGACATTCCATCGGACTGGCGGAGGCACCATGGTGATCCCCCGACCCGGTTTCGGCTCGGCGGCTTACAAAATATTGGTCAGTTTCATCAGCTGGTCGGCCGGACGGGATTGATTTTCAAACAAACGTTGACTGGATCAGTACCAAAATGAATGACGCGCAACAGGTACCCCGTGGATACTTGCACGGCCCAGCTGGCATCACGTGTTATTTGCATTTATGTATTCGCCCCGTGCGTTCGCTTTCACAGCCGCGATTTTCGTCTGGAGAGTTGTCTGTGCGCAAGCTTCTCCAGACCGAAACCTTTTCACCCTCGGGAAACCGGATTAATTATGCGCGTTGGCAAGTCGTGGATAACGCTCTCCGTCTTCGCTTCTTACGTACATCCTAATATTCGTAATACAAACTCCCTTCCTTCGAAACGGTATTTTTGTTCAAGGGCAATTCTTGGAATCTGTCCAATTTTCATCGGTGTTGCCCTCTTTACCTTCCGTCTTTACGCTACCTATGCCGTTGCCACTCCTCCTTTTTTAATACTCCCTTGTTGCAAACGTTTTTTTCATCGCTGAAAGTAATTTTTTTTAATACTTTTACTTTAAATTTTCCCCCCCGTTGTAACTGAAACTCTCTTCTCTCTCTCTCTCTCTCTCTCTTTTCTTTTTTTTTTCTTTTTTCCCCCGGTAATTTTACTTCGCTTCTCCAATGTTGAAATTTGCTTTTTGTATTATCGCAATGTTTTCGTGCTGTTGAAATGAAAAATGTACGATATATATGGGAGATATTGTCGCGGAGAAAGCTCGTGGAATAAAGGATTATTATTTATCTCTCTGATCCGTGGTGCAATGTAGATATTAGAACCGTCCATGTTCGCGGCAGTTCAATACCGAATCGAAAATGACTTTTTTGCGCGCAATGATCACGCGCGCTCCGCCATATTTCGATAATCGAATCTCAATTATAGAATACTCTTTTTCGAGAAACTGGGAACGCAACGAGTTTTCCACGCTCTCTCTCTCTCTCTCTCTCTCTCTCTCTCTCTCTCTCTCTCTCTCTCTCTCTCTTTCCGTACTGTCTTTCAACGATACGATTTCATCGTGAAAACGGAGTTTTCCATGCTCCGAATTTCGAAATAAGGAGAACGAAGAGGAAGATAGAAAGAGAGGGAGGGGGGAAAAATGTTTTTCAACGGGTGAGAAAGAGAGCCGGTTTTCGCCTTGGCTGTTCCTCTTAGGCCTATGAGTGACATTACTCGCACGAATCCTCTCCAAAGTGTCACCTGAAAATAACTCACCATTGCTATTCTAGTAGCACGCATACAAGTGCAGGGTGCAGCGCCGCCAAAGTCCTCGCGCGCATTTAAATCAAGGCAGACTCCTCGAGGGCACTCCAGCGCCATCGAAGTTGCCTCAAAGTGAACGAACGGACTTTCCATTCCGTCGCGGCCGCCGGAAAACAATTAAAATGCGCGAACATGGGATGTTTCGTCGCCCCGTCTAGATCATTCCCCCCTCCCCTCTTTTCCATTCGGATATGATATCCCCTTCCAATTTATCGAGAGAGAGAGAGAGAGGGAGAGAGAGAGAGAATTGTGGAGAAACGAGAGCCCCGAGTCGAAAGAACGAATTCATCACGTGGATGAAAACAGAAACAGTTATCGAGGGGAGGGGAAAAAAAATACAAGGGATGATTCTCGCTGCCATCTAAATTGCTCGTAAACTGTTTGTTATGTGAAACAATATTTCAAACGAGCATCGCGTGGCGGCAAGTTTTTCTTTTTTTTCCTTTTTTCTTTTTTTTTTTTTTTTTTTTTTCGTCGATTTATATTATCGAGATGTTTCAAGCATTTTAATCGTAATGCGCAAAAAATTTGAACACGCGCACGGTTGAAAAGGATTTTCCTTTCTCTCTTTCTCTCCCGTTCTCGGAATTTTCGACTTTTCCGGGCAGAGCTGAAATTTTTTACGAAATTATAATTGTTATTGTAAAAAACTCAAAGCGATCCGATAATATCTCGATGAAAGTAACTAGAAAACATTATGTTATTATAGTATCAGATGCCCTTTTTCGGATATACAACATATTTTTGTACGACAAATAATTTACGATAAGCATTTTAGTTTAGCAGCAACATTGGACCGTAGCTCCCACCTTTTGTTACCTTATAATTTCCAGTATCTCGTAAAGGTGGAATATAAATAACATTATTTTTATTAACAAGAGAAGAATATTCTTCTCTCGCGAAAAACTCGAGCGCAAACACAACACGTAACGTTTCTTTTCTTCTTCTTTTTCTTCTTCTTCTTCTTCTTTTTCCTTTTTTCCCTTTCTTTCTTTTTTTTCACCCGAGTTACTAAACTTGTAGTAAAACATTTACGCCGGGCATGTTACGCGTTAACATAGTGGAACGTACAAAAAACCGCGAATAGTCGGGAAAATAACATGGCGCGATTCCCCCTATTTTCTCCCTCCTCGCTGGTGCTGGACGAGCAAGCTTATTTATCGCGTCTCCGCTCTTAGCGACCCTATTAAAATTCCCTCAGGAATCACCTCCCCTCCCCTTTCCATCCCACCCTCAGCTTTTCATCAAAGCTCGGTAAGGAAGGGAAAAAGAAAGGAAGAAAAATGAAAAAAAAGAAATTCGCATCGGTCGCGAATGGTATCGCCACGCCGATGGACCCCGTCCATCGGTCGATTCGATAAAAAGGACGAGAGTGAAATCAAAGTGCAAGGTCGGCTCGCGTATTTACGCGTGTACGCGCGCGCGGGTGTGGGAGGAAAGAGGGAACGGGACGTGTTACGAGTCGAATGGTCGTTGCCGTTGACTCACGCTGCGAATCTAAAAATATCCATCGTGCGCGATGCCAAAGCCTCGCGAAACGAGGAGTAAAAGTAGCGAGAAAGAATTAAGAAAAGCGAGGAAGAGGTGGAGGATGGAAGAAACGAAGGGAAATTTTGCACGCGAATAATCGTAATCCGTTGATAATCTCGTTAACTAATCGACGATGCAACGTCGGTTGCATCAACAATCGTCGTGTCTTTAATTGTCTTTGGAGAACGACACCGCGTAGAGACAATTAAGACTCCTCTCTCTCTCTCTCTCTTTCTCGCTTTTTCTTCGAACAAAACAAAACTCATCATTCTCGATCGAATTCTTCGTTCGTTCAATTCCCCCGAAAAATCCACGTTTGATTCCCTTCCTCGTTATTATCCGTCGTAAAATCGTAGATCGATGAAATTTTCACGCGGCCGTTAATCGTTCTCTCGCCGTTAATGGAGAAGATTTGCAAACAGGTCTTAATAAAAAACAGAGGTAGAACTGTAATACTCGAAGGTAAAGCTAAGCTGACGTGCAGTGAAAGAGGAGGGGGGGGGGGAAAGAAAGGGAGAAAGAGAGAGAGAGAGAGAAAATAGATAAAAAGAAAGGGAGGTGGAACGTGGAAATGAGATTAATAATGCAGATGAAACGTCGAACAATTGTATCCTTTGTGCGAGGCCGCTTTCGCGCTCGATTTACCGCTCGATGAAATTACCAGGCCGGTTCTTGCCACGGAGAAAACCCTTCGGTGTTTACGGGGTGTAGTAGTATCCCGCCCGCCATGAAAATACCCTTTCTCTATTCCTTCCCTCCCCCTCGATCGTCCTCGCTCTCAGAATTTTCCTTTCCCCTCCACTCGTCCCCTCGTCCCGGAATTAAACGAAGGGCCGCATCGCATTTTACGCTCTCAACATACGATTAATTACTTTTTCATACATTTTACCTCGATGAGGAAACCGACGTAACGATCGATTAACGTTCAACCCGCGTTACCTCGCCTTGGTAAAAAGAATTTCTCCACTTCGCATGGACGGATGGAACAACAAGGTTTTCCGGATAGATCCTCGATCGCGCGCGCAAAAAAACTCGGGTCGGCCCGTTGTTATTCCGATTACGTGGCTCGTCACGTTATTTACGTTACTCTTCCTCCTTCTCTGTTCTCCTTCCTTCTTTCTGTATCCGTATCAGTTGGGTGAAAAGCAGGAGGAAAAATGAAAATGGCGCACTTTTCGAGTGTGCGGAATTATCGCGGATGACTTAAGGGGGATCGGTTATCGGTAATTGCGATCGTTACCTCGACACACGTCAGGAAACGTTTCCTCTCCTCTTTTCCGCAACGCCAATTTCTTCGTTGGCCGGATTCTTCGCGGAACCGGTGCCTCGATCCGATGTGACTCGTTCGAGCAGCTGGATTTCCACGCTCCCCTCGGATAGTAGAGAGAGAGAGAGAGAGAGAGTTGCTCGTCGCCTCTCAACGATCGTAATCTCTCTTCCCTCGCGAAATATCGATGAAATTATGAAACGACTTGCCGCGCCTCTGCTCTCACGTCCCGACATTTTTCTCTTTTCGAGTTTAATTTGAGAAACAGAGAGCGAGAGAGAAAGGGAGAGAGTGAGAGAGTGATGGCGCTGTACGGGTAAGCGTATATTTTATTCGTTGAATGGATTAATAAGGGAGCGTGTCCCCACGATCGAATACGTTCGACGTCGGTGATACGAAGGAAAAACTGATAGATGCTAATCGCGGGAACGCGTACCAGCCGGGCAAGGAAAGTTTGCTTAAGTCGATATAACTTCTAGCTGCACTCGCGGTACTTTCATGAAACTATTTAGCCACTTCCATCGACGGCCAAGAAAGTGATTGGATAACTTCGTCGCTAAACGAGGAACACAATTAAAGTTACAATTAAGATACTAATCGAACCGGTCGTCGCGACCAATCGTCGGTGAACTCGACGCGATTTCGAGCGACGACCGATCCGTCTCGCCTCTTCTTTCTCGAAGGAAAAATTCGAACGAACGATTCACCATCGAACGTGGACAAAAAATTAACCGAAGGGGGGGGGGAAGGGGAAAAACCATCCTCTTTCTTTAGAAATTCCAATTTCACAGTAATCTAATCTTTTTTTCCCCTCTTCAAAAAATGATCATCGTACATCTTTCACGTGTACACTCTACGTAGGCTTTTTTTTTCTTTTTCCTTCTCGAAAGAAAGAAAGAAAGATATAACGAGGAAAGTGGCGGGGAAGATTCGTATCTCTCGAGTTCGCCAAGTATTTAGCCAGAGCGTCCAGCCAAGACGGAATATTCTACTTTGCGCTGGTCAGCGTTTCCATCGATTCTACTTGGAATCGTTGCAATTAACCGGGACACGTATACGCGGAACTTGGCCAACTAAAACTCGTATCATATAATTTTCGTATCACCGCGTTGTGATACAACCGCGCGTTCCTCGATTTCTCTCCACGTAACCGGCCACCGATAGATCCTGAAAAATCTCGTGCGAACGCGTGACATAACGTCCAGTTTCTTTTCCTTTTTTTTTTCTTTCTTTCTTTCCTTCTCTCTCTCTCTCTCTCTCTCTCTCTCTCTCTCTATTACCGTCGTAACGGGTTTCCTCTCGAGCCTCGAGGTGATCCCGATATCTTTCATAATTTTTAGCGTTTATCGACGTCGGGGGTTTATCGGGTTGAAAAAATTTCTGTGACATAAAAAACACGGATATATATTTACAAGCGTGAAATGATTTAAATCCCATACCTGTTCCCCGCGTTTCTAAAACATTTTTCCGTGGTTGATTTTTAATTAGCGACCGGGATAAAGTAAGGGCAGGTTGCGCTTGTTTGTTCGTAAATATACGAGGTAGAATACATAAGAAAAGAGAACGCACAGAGGCAATGCAAACAGTGAGGATATTCAAGAAGAAGTTATACAAGAAGAGGGAATTTAAAAAAAGGGTCTGCTCAAGATAACAATACGCAAGAAAAGAGGTAATTATTTACCAAGTATGCGTAAATAAAAGTCTCGAGATAGAACGAAGAAGAAGAAGAAGAAGAAGAAGAAGAATGAGAAAAAGAAGAAAAAGAAAAAAAAAATAATCAAGAAAAATAATAATACAATCGTCGAACAATTTAAAAGGTATAAAACGAAGAAGATACAATACGATTTCTTACCCGCGATCTCTTTAAACGACTCGAGAAACGACTGCGTCTAAAGGGTTTCCTTCGATAAAAGCAAAAGGGCGAAACGACGACTGCACGGAAGAGATCACGGAACGAGCCGAAAATTCGCGCCCGGTCGCTCTCTCAGATATTAAGAGGCAACGGGCAAGAGATATCTTCTGGGCGATGGTGAAACGCAATCAGAATAGTAATTAAGGATTCGGTTAACGTTCGAAGCGCGAGCGTAGAACGCAACCCAATTTAAACACACAAAAGTGCAGGCCGGGTTAGCGCCAGAGGGGGAGCGAGCGAGCGAGCGAGCGAGCGCCACGGCCGCCTCTCGAGGGGAGGCAAAAGGAGGACGGACCACGAGGACGTGGAGGAGGCGCGGCAGGACGAAAACACGAGGAAGGGGGAAGGGAAAGGAAGGCGACGCGCGATGGAACCGACGGAGAACGCGACTCCGTTCCTTCTCGCCAGCGTGTGTGTGTGCGTGCGTGTGTGTGCGTGCGTTCGCGCGCGCGCGCTGCTCGTGCCGCACATGCACCCGCCGCCGCGAGGAGGTCCGCCGCGTGTTCCCGCGCGAATCCGACTTTGGATACAAAAGCACGTGCCGGTAGGAAAACAGCGAGAGCCGAATCCTGTTCGCGTTGAATATTAATTTATTCTTAGCCTTCTTTTTATCTTCTCTCTCACTCTCTCTCTCTCTCTCTCTCTCTCTCTCTCTCTTTTTTTCTCCCTCTTCTCGTTCTCATTATACAGCGGCCTCACGAATCGCGGTTTTTACGATCGCCTCTTTAAATAGGCGAGCCGTGTTCGAGAATCATTGATTATATCCCAGAATCGGTATACCAGAGCTCGGAATGACGTCAGTCGGGGCGAGTGTCAAAAAAATTCTACGTAACTGCGACGTTGGCCAAAGAGGTTCACCGAGGTGAGCACGCGCCTGCGTGCGACATTGGCGCGCGCGATTGTGTGCGGCCGCGCGTGCACGCACACGTCACCGGATTTTCTGCGAGACACGCGCATCGATGCTCGCCGATCGGCCACCGATATACCAACCAACAACCCACACTCTCAAACCCGACCCTTTTCTCCTATTCTCCCGCCCTTCATCCCTTTCCTCTCTCTCTCTCTCTCTCTCTCTCTCTCTCGCGCGCGCGCCTCTGTATACCTACATTCCTACGGTCGCGCGTATCGCGCGTGCATAGAGGAGGCATCGTACGTACGTACGTGCAAAAAGAGGGAGAGAAAGAGAGAGAGAGTGTGTGTGTGTGTGGTGAGAGAGAGAGAGAGAGAGAAGACTCACGCTCGAAAGCACGATCGGGGAACGCGTGTGCGCGCGTGTCGTAGACGATGCGCCGCGAACCCGGGTGAAAAGTAGGGGAGAGAGGGAATTCCTGTGCCCTCCCTTCCTCCCTCTTCGCCGTCGCCGCGTCCATCGCGCGTCCTCTCTCTCCGTCTCTCTTCTCGCTGCACCCGCTCTCCCTCCCCGTCGACATCCCCGCTCGCGCGCGCGAGAGACGCGCTTACACACCACCAGCCCGTGGGGCCGTTTCGAGAGTGGAGGAGCAGGTGGAGGAGCAGGGAGGCGGAGGGGGTGATCGGAGGACTAGGGTAGCAGGAGGAAGCCGCGGAGAGAGCGATCGGAGGAAGAGAGATAAAGAGAGAGAGTGAGAGGGGAGAGGTGGGATGGGGGGCAGAGGGGGGAGAAAAATCCGGCGGTGGCCAATGGGAGGAAGGCCCTGAACCCCGAGCGGGAAGATCCGACAACGTCGCCGTTGAGTTTTTGTTTACCGCGCGCGCTCAGAGGAGAGCGCGTAGCTGCTCCTGCAGCAGCAGCACCACTACCACCACCACCGCCACCACCACTGCCGCCGCCACCACTACTACTACTACTACCACCACCGCCACCACCACCACCACCGCCACCACCACCACCACCACCACCACCATCGCCACCACCACCACCACCACCACCGCCGTCACTGCCATCAGCGTCATCAGCATCGCCAGCACCACCAGCAGCACCGGTATTAGCAGCGTTGCTTGCACCAGCAAGTAGATAGCAGCGACAGCGAGCTGGTCACCCAGCGCGAAGCGGAGAAACATACCGCCGCCGTTTCCAATCCTCTCTTTCTCTTTCTCTCTCTCCCTCTTTCGCCTCTCCCCTTCTTTTTTCTACGTTTTTCGCTTCCTCTTTCTCGATCTCTTCCCGCTTCCGTTCCTTCCGTCCCTTCCTGCGCTCGCTCTTTCTCTGCGCTCTCCTCTCCTCTTGCTCTCTCGCCACGCTTCGACTCGTCTCCACCGCGACCACAGATAGAGGAGAAAGGGAAGGGGAGGGATAAGGGAACGCGACGCGACGGAGCGGAGGAAAGGATAACCACGATTTCGATGTTAGTCGATAAAATTATCCCCGTTTCTTTCGTTCCCCCTCCACCCTTCCCCCGATCTATTTATCTCGATCTGAACGGAAACGGAGTCGCTTCGTCGCGATGTCGTGCTATCCCGTACAAGAAAGAAAGAAAGAAAAAAGAAAAATCACCGTACAAAAATTTGTTCCTCGATCTTGGACGATTTTCCCGGGTCCGCGCGCCCATCGATCTTGCTCCGTCAAATTGTCGACGGTTTCGAGGGCTGGGCGGTGGGAAATTCGCACACGTCCGCCCGCGATGTCGAGCGTTTTAATTAAAATAATTAAATCGCGAGGCTCGGGGGTCGAGGAACGAGTACAGCTCGATGCCGGTCGAGTGTCGCGGAAGGAAAAGTAATTAAAAGGAACGCGTGATGTGGCGCGACGGCTTTTCCACGCGGGGTTTACACGCTTTTTCCGATTTCAGGCCCGATGATGTATCGCCGCGCGACCGGTTTCTCCCTCATCGGCCGGCCGCGCCGATTCGTAAAAACCTGATTGATAGTCCCTGTCGCGACTACACGCGCTTCTTCGGGGAATATTAGGATAATCTAGACTAGAGTGAACTAACGACCACGATCTTTGCCTCGTCCATGATCAAAAATTATCGTTTCTTCTCTCTCGTTGTTTGTTGAATCTAATGACGTTGAACGAACTACGATCAGATTAATATTAATTCGTATTTACGAACGATAGCTATATGCTATATGCTATATCGTCGAGAAAAAAAGAAACTCGTTCCCGACGAAAGGGGGACGCGATCTTAAACGGAACAATAGAAAGAATTGTTCCGCGAAGACGAAGCAAAAAAAGGATTTTCTGTAAACACCCCCATAAAAGGGTTGATCCTCGTCGAACGTCTTCCTTTCTCCCCCGATTTTCCTCGTCTTCTTCCGCAACTTTTCCCACTCCGTCCATCCACCTCGTTTAAAGTGGACCTCTCTCTTTCGAACCGACCCGATACCCAACCATCTAGCAACTATTCGACTTCTATTCCTCGTTGAAAAGACACTCGCGAGGCGAGCCACATAATGCTCGATAATGAATCGAGGCGGAATCCTCGATGGCTAATTCCATCGAACGATCCTCGTTTTTCGCGAAATTTACGATATTACTCGAAATTGGGAGCAACGGCGGCGCGTGTTGGGCCCCCCCTCCCCCCCCCCTTATCGCGGCGGCGCCTTTTGCTGACGAGCGATCCGCGGCCACGGTTAACGATTTTCGGCTGCGCCAGAGATCGGAAGATTGCGCGGGAACCTTTCTTAATTTATGGTCGGAACGGGCAACATTTCTCAGGCACCCTCGCCGGGGGACCCGAGCCATAACTCCGAGATCGAAGCCTGATTCTACGTAGAATTCAAGGGAATTCTTCTGGCCAATGCGGATTGATGGATCCGCTGCCCGGATGAATCCTCCGCCATCTCTTTTGCATGGAAACGAAATTTCCCCTCCTCCTCCCGATTCAATCATTTTTTCCCCTCCTCCTTTTATTTTCCATCCGGCCGTCTCTTAGGGGTGGGCGTCTTTTCACGTGTTTCCTCCCTTCGTCGCTTTACACGTTCCAGTTTCCCAGTTTCAAGGTTCGGTCGCGATAAAGCTCGCGTTGAATCCTCCTCCTCCTTCTCCTCCCCTCCCTTTCTTTCTCTCTCTCTCTCTCTCTCTCTTTCTCTCTTTCCCTCGACGCAGCTGATTTTCTTTGGGTTTCCGCAACCCAGGGAAACTTCTTTCTTGGGTTTTGTTCTACAGTTAAAGTTGCCGCGTTGAAGAACTTGTTGGTCTCGCTATTCTCGCGGATGTCTCTCTTCCCTTGCAGTTCACTTTTGCAATTTCGTTTCGACACGTGCTTCCGGGTTTTCTCTATGGTTTTTTCAAGAAACTTTCTTTTTCCATCATTTCAGTCTCTCTCCGCAGAGTTTCCCTTTGTACAAATTAATTATTTCAACCTTATCCCGAGCTTTGAGTTACTTCTTAAACGTTCTCTTCTTTTCTCTACTTTTCTTTTTCTTCTTCTTCTTCTTCTTCTTTTACTTCTTCTTTCTTTTTGAATTTTTCTTTCTTATAAAATATCTCCCTTTCCCGAATCTCACCTTCCGTTTGCTTTTCCCTTTCTACGAATTCACTTCTCCTCCTCCCCCCTCCCCTTCCTCTCTTCTTTCACTTCCTTTTTCTCTTCTTCTTCTTTCTTCTTTTTTTTTTTTTAAATGTTCCCGCTTTAAGTCTCTCTCTCTTCTTGAATTTCTCGCTCTATAAGTCTCTCGCCGCTTTAAATCGTCCCTCGCTCCCTCCCACTCCCTCCCAAGCAGGTGCTCCTTTTCCGCACAACGCTTCTTACACGGGTCACTCGGAAAGTTTTCAGATAAGGGTGCAGGATCCAGGATCAAAGTTCCTCGTAATTTTTCGAAAACTTCCCGGACGCGTTCAACCGACCTTCTTCTCTCTCTCTCTCTCTCTCTCTTTCTCCCTCCTCCCGAGAGACGAATCTTAAATGCAAAACGACCCTTCCCTTCGATCGAGTAAATGAGTCACGTGCACGCACCACAATGATTTATCGTGTCGTGTCGATCGAGTATCGCGAAAGATTCTACTTTTGTTTTCTTTTTTTTTTTTTCCAACTCTCCTCTCCCTAAATCGCTGCCGCGTTTATCTCCAGTCAACGTCGAAGATTAGACGAAGAAAGATAGAATCGAGGGAGGTTCGATTCGGGGGAGGAGAGGAAGGGGTGGTTGATCAAAGGAGGGAGGGTTGATTAAACTCGAAAATTTTTCGGTGATTTTTTTTCATTTTTTTTTTTTTTTCCCCTCCTTTTTTCTCTCTTTTTTAATCCGTCCAGTCCATTAGGTGCGGCGTTAAAATTGCATTCGCGACGTGAAATCCCTACGTGACAAGAGTACAGCGACGATTGTGGCCGAGACCGAGGGAGGACGGAAGCGTTGGACGGCGGCGGACGGCCGTTCTTTGAAAAATCCTCGGGAAAGGGTAAATTTGCCCCGGTGTAATATTTTACGAGGACAGGATGGCTCAGATTCGAAGATAAGCCGAAGTGGTACCGAAGTAGTAGGCGAACTGCTCGTTTTACAATCTTTCCGCCTCCTGTGCTGCTCCTCCTCCTCCTCCTCCTCCTCCTTCGCGCTTTCTTCCTCTTCTTTCGCCCGCCAAGTTTTTGAATCTAAAATCAACCACGACTTCTCCGAGCCATTTTATGCCACGTGAATTCGTCGTCGAATTCGTCGTCGACATTCCCCGGCCTTTGAATCGGGCGGGCCTGTTCGTGATCCTCGCCGAGTATTTTGGCGGGAGTATCGAGAAATATCGGGGGAAGAGAGGGAGGTTCGCGGAAAGGCGCACGAAAGATTCGTGAAAAATCTTCAAAAAAAGATTTCGGATGGAAGGCCGGGGCCGGGCTTTCTAACGATGCGTTTTTCTTTAACGGCACGCGTGTGAAACGGAAGCTAACAAGTTTCGCGGTGAATAGAATCATTCGTAGACGAAACCCTTTCCAGCCTTTTTCCGTGTAAAAAGCCCAGCAGGTCTGGAGAAATCCTCTTTGGAACAGGAGGGGGGGGGGAGGAGGGGAAGGAAGAAAAAAGAAAATCTGGAAAGAGCAAGCAGATCGCGAAAAAAAAACCTTTTATTTTTCCAAAAAAAAAAAAAATAATAATAAAATAAAAAAAACCTTCTTCTTTCGCGATGAAAGCTTCGCTTCCTCGAAAAAAAAAAGAAAAAAAAGAAATCGAGAAATTCTTTCTCCCTTCGAAAGATCTACCCTGTCTACCACCTCGTTTCTAAACTCGCTACTCTCCGCGCGCGTAGATTCGCCGCGTTAATCAGCTAAAAATTACCTTTTCAAACGCGAAACAAGTTCGAACGTACGGAATTATATATACGCAAAGATCTAGCGTTGGATAGCGAGAGCAGCTTCTTCTTCTTTCTCTCTTTCTGTCTCTTTCTCTTTCCCTCTCGCTCTCTCTCTCTCTCTCGAGATTCGCCGGCCGAGAGTAGAAAGGATATTCAAGCAACAAGTACTACACTCGAAGCGAAAAAAAAGCGAAGAGAGAAGCTCTTTGCCGGAGCCGCGATTTCTCGACGATTAAAGGGTTAACGCGATGGCGAACGCGAACGAAACAGCGCGCAATTTCGCGCCGTCGCGTCGCGTCGCGAGCCACCAAGTCGAATAGCAACAACCGGTGGGTGGTAGAACGTCGCTATAAATTATTCGATGCACCTCGAATAGACCTCTCCGCCGGCGAAAGTTTCGAACCGCCGTGTCGCTCAATCGTTTCCCTTGGTCGGTCACTCGACCAATCCATCTTGCCCATTCTTGCTACCACGTTTCCGGTGTCAGGATCAATGGATCGGCTGTCATCTGGGGAGAAAAGTAAACGATCGAACGACCGATAAGCTATATAAAATATATATATACGTTGCCGCGTCGTTGTGTATCCGTTTCGCGGTGAAAGCCAACTACCGGTTATCTCCGTGGATCATTGCTAAGCCGCGATTAATTTAAGCGCGTTTCTGCGAAATGTTCTGTGAACGCGTACAATTATCGCGGAGAATTGTGCGAAGTGTAAATGAAAAGGTGGAAAGAGGGAAGGGAATCTCTCTCTAAGAAAAAAAAGAAAGGAATTAATAATAATTTCGAAGCGAATACAATAAATTTCCTTTATTTGTATTTGTCTTTACTTTAATCCTCGTCGCGCGACGGTCAATCGTCAAAAACACGAAAGAAACCGAAAAGAAAAGAAAAAAATCGGTATTTTTGCAAACAAAAATATAAATATTCCACGACGAACAACAGATCTTCCAATCCAGATCTTATTAGATTATTAGACGCGTCGGACTACTCTCTACCGCGTTCTTACTTCTTGTCCTCCTCTGTTTTTTCGCTTCGATCTACCTATCCCCCCCCCCCACTCCTCCTCTTCTCCCCGTCGATGTAGGAAATGCACGCTCGCGTTTGGCGTGTCCCGGCGCAAAGTAGAGATAATCGTTCTCGATGACACGCATCACCGGCCACCGATGATCGGGAACCGCTTTCGCGTTTCCTGTGCGTCCCTATTCACTCGCTCGATTATACCTGGCCGAGGTGTGTTTACGAGGCATTGTTGCTATCCTCAGGAACGGAACTCGTGAGACACGGGGGAGGGGAGGGAGAAAATCATTTTTTTTCTTCCGTCCCGACTTTTACCTTACGTTCTCGAGAAAATTCGAGGATTGGAAAGAAGGGGTGAAAAGAGCTCTAATTATTTAGGATTAAGACCTGGATACGTTTATCAAAATCGCGTGGATTGGATTGGACGACGTCGTGGCGCTGTTCGAGGCGCGTCACTCGGTTACGCTCCCTCGAAAATAGACCGACGTTTCGGAGGCGCGTGAATAAAAACAGTTCGGAGGCGCGTTCCCTTTCCGATTCGAGCCCGAACTCGATCTCGTTTCATCTCCGGCAAGTCAAATAATCGAACGGAACGAAGTTCGCGTCAACAATTAACACGGTCGCACGCAGAAATACCAGAAAACCCCGGCCCGTGACGAGTTAAATTTAACGATCCCCCCCTTCCCTCTTCCCTCCCTGCCCCTCGCCCGGCCGCTGTCCGCTAGGTGGTATCTGGTCGAAAATAAAACGCGACGCCGCGGAAATTCGGCCTAATTGTGAAAACATGGCGCAATTAGCCGGAAAAAGGTGCGCCTGCGAACTTTCGTTAATAATATCTCTCTCTCTCTCTCTCTCTCTTCCTTTCTCTTCCTTTCTTTTTCTTTTTTATTCCTTTCCTGCCCCTCCCCTCCACTCGTCATTTTCGTCTCGTGTTCGCGCGGCTCCTCGTTGGAAGTTCGCGAGGCTCCGAAACGAATTTAAAGGAGGCCTGTTACGAATCGTTTGGCGCGCGCGCGCGCGCGCGTTTATATACGCGCTTTCGACTCGAGGCGAGAAGAGAGAGGGAGAGAGAGAGAGGAGGAAGAGAGGAGGAAAAGTAGGGGAGAAAAGTGGGCGGGTGGGCGAAGACGAGGAAAGGAGAAAGGAAAGGTGTCATCAACCTCGGTGGACGGTGACTAACTGTGACTAAAGTTTTAACCCTCCTCTCCTACGGGAACCTTCCCTTCCCTTCCCCACACGAAAGTCTGTCGCGTATGCAAATCGAGAAGCAGAGAACCCGTGGTCAGCTCTCGTCGATTCCGCTTTTCCCTTCTCGCGTCGAAAACTGGAACAACCCCCTCGAAAATTCAAACCCCCCTCCCGTTACGTCGAATCTTCCCTCGTCTCGAAGAAATCTCCCGGAGGGAGGTTCGGAAGAAGGGATGCGAAGTACTTTTCGAAGGAATGAATAAAGGAATGTTTGTTCGTTGAAGAGCAGGGGGGGAACGGAGGAGAAGGGTGATGCTCGCGATTGCCACGCGGATGCTCGAGGTGTTAATTTCGTAGCGCGGCCGCGTTGTTGATTTCACGAGCGGCGACGCAGACGCGACGCTCGGTGCGTGCCACGGAAATCAAGTTGTCGCGCGATTAACAGATTGCCGCGGTTGGGACGGCGAATTCGATTCGATTCGAACCGGCAAAAGTTGAATTGGCAACGGTCTTCCACGGTCCCGTTCTCGGATCGTTGGAATTTAAACCGCTGTTTCGATCGTGACGCGATAATTTCTTCGATTTGACGAGGCATTCGTCGTCAAAGGATTGAAAAAAATTTGTTTAATCGAGATTTCGAACGTTTCCAAGAAAAAGGAGGAGGAGGATGAAAGCTTGAATTCGTTTTTAGGATCTTCGAGACGCGGGGTTGGTGGTGGAGGATATATTTAGAATTTTTTTTCTTGCACAGGCGGTACTTTTCATCTTCGGATGGATCTTTCCGCATCTTGAAAATTGAAAGTTTACAAGCGCGTTCGAAATGCGCGTCGTGCCAGATACTTCGAAGAGATAGCGGAGAATCGGGATCGATCGACGATTAAAAGTGAAATTTCGTTGAATTCAAAAAAATCATCGATTGATTCCAACTTGGTTCCCTTCATTTTCCACGAAACTATATATATATATCGTACGCGAATCGTACTTACAAAACCATTACTCCCAATTGCGAGAAGGAATTCATTAAATCGCGAAAGAATTAGAGGATACAACGAAGAACCAACAATTTTAATCCCATTCCGAGGCATTGTTCGAAGTGACCCGCATTTCCAGCCATCCTTAATTGCTCGCGCTCGTGGGGAATCTCTCGCAGGAGCGAGAGATGGGCTCGGCTGGTTCGTCGGCGCGACGCGGATCGATATAAAAATGCGCGACTTTTCGGCAAGTCGACGCAACTAGTTTAAAGTTAGGAGGGGAACCACGGTGCGCGCTGCGTATGTAAATTAGACGCGACGGCGGCCGAAACTTTTCACAATTTCCAAACTTGTCGGCCGACTCTACTACGCGCGCTGCGCCACCAGGAGAGGAGGAAACTTGACGCACGATGAAAAGTCGCTTTTGACCGCCTTTTATTTTTTCGGTTGCACGATGTCCGGCGTCCCGATGGGAAACTGGTGGTCGCGTGTCGCTCGAGTTTTCTTTAACGACGACGTTAAAAGACACCGGAAGTCGACTTCTAATCGCTCGTCCGACTTCTTTTTCAAAGAAAACTTTCTTTCTTTCTTTCTTTCTTTCTTTCTTTCTTTCTTTCTTTATCTTTCGTTTCTACATCGACCTCTTTCGACAAAACGCAACGATTCTTCTCGTACAATGTGTTTCGTCCGAAGAGAACAATGTCGAAAGCTCTTTCGAGTTATTTTCGATGACAAAGACGGTCAGAGAAATTCTCGAAAAGGATATTCCCTCTCTCGTCGAAGCATCTTTCAAGATGCGCCCTCGTGACGCATAAGACGACGAGCTCTCCTAAAAAAAACCGAACAGTTAGAACGCGACAAAAGGTACGAGGGAGGGGGGAAAGAAGAAAAGAAAAAGGAAAAGAAAAAGAGAGAGAGAGAGAGAGAAAACAAACGAGTTCCGGTAAAGAATATATATATATATATATATATACACACCAAGGGAGAACGCAACAAGAACGTTCCACGATGAACTGTTGCCGGCAATTTCGCGTAGCCGAGTGGCTCGAGACGTTGAATAACCGAACGACGGATACAGGCAACGTTGATAAAGAGACAATATAACGCAAAGCGAAAGTTCCGTCCACGCTTTGGTGGCCGCCTGTCCTCCTCTCTCTTCCTCTCTCCCTCTATCCGCGGATATAAAGGAATCTTTTCTTTTAAGAAAATCCTATAGGGGTCGCGGGGCGATGCTCGAACGAGCCTTTTGAAAAAACGCGGAACGCTTGGCTTTTGCCTCCTCTTCTCGGATACCGAGGCCAAACGGAGGAGGGCGGGGGAGGGGGAGAGTACCGAGTCGCGATAGTCCGGGAGTACGAGATTTTCCACGAGCGACGCACAAAGTGCATTCGACTTTCCCTCCTTTCCTCCCTCCCTCCCTTCCCACGTGGCAGAGTTAGAAAAGCTCCGTTTCCGGCCGCTTTTGTAAGAAGGTAAACATCGATAGGTTCGAAAGAGAGCGAGGGGGGAGGGGGAGGGGGAGGGGGACACGTGGTGGTGGTGGCGGTTTTCACGGATGGACGGAAGAAAGGGGGAAGGAAGGGAGGAAGGGAGGGGGATAAAGGCGATTTTTATCTTGGCAAAACTGTTCGCGGCAACTGTTTCCATCCCGTTTTCCTGTTTCCTCCCGAGGTGGTCTCGGGGTGTGATGAATAAAAGCGGGACGATCAACGAGTGCCTCGAGACCGAAAGGTATTACCCCTTTCTCCGTAAACAATGCCGCTCGTTTTTCCATTTAACGCGGCGGCAGAAGTTATTCATAAGCCCTTCAAAAGAATCGTCGACGAGGCGAGCGGAAGGGTTGAAAAGGGTTAAGAGGGTCAGAGAAGGAGATCGGACAGCGGGCGAGAGGGAGGTTGGTGGCGAAAGGAGGCGCAACGGATACCGGGAGGAAGGAATCGGGAGAGGGGAGGGGGGGAGAGACGGAGGAGGAGTACCACTCGAGCGAAGTTGGTCAGCAGGATGAACGAAGGAACGAAGACGACGACGACGACGACGACGACGACAACGATTGGTACGACCACGACCACGACCACGAGGACCATTACCGGGGGATAAGAGGAGGAGAGGAGGGAAAGGGCGGGAGAACACAGTCGGAGAACACCACCCCCCGGTTTACTCTCCTCTTCCTTTCCTCTCCTCCCTATTTTCACCCTTCTCGATCTCTGTTTCGCGGCGTGCATCTGGCCGTCCCGTTCGCTCTCCCTTTGCCTTGGCGCGGAACAATGCGCGGAAAAGTGTGCGATAGGAGAAAAAAAATGGACCGCTGCCATTATGGAGTTCAGGGCCACTCGAGTTGTTTTGCTTCCACCTTCGCAAAGGAGTCTCGTACAGAGAGAGGCAACTGTGCTGAATGAATCAGAGAGGCGGAGGAGGGGGAGGGAAGCCGTTACCGGCGGAGGGACGGAGAGCGAGATGCCGAAGGAGGAGAGGAGCCGCGGGAGAAGGAAGGATAGAGAAATAGACGGAGAAAGCAAGGAGGAGGAGGAGGAGGAGGAAGGAAGACGAGGACGGAGGGTGCTTTCACCACCGGTGGCCTAGACTTCTTCCCTCTCTTGCGATCCCGTTGCGTTCCTTCGGTGTCTGCCACCGAGTTTCCTATGCATTCGCAAAGTGCCACAATCCTTCCTCCCACCACCCTCTCGCCTTTTCCCGCGATTCCTCTTCCTCCCTCCGTCGCTTTGACGGACCAGGTAACCGACCCGACCAACCCTTCTCCTCTCCTTCTCCCCCTCCCCCCTCTTCTGGTTTCGTCCTTGTCCAAAGACCAGCTCCTTTCTCTCACCCCTTTCGACCACTTGTGCATCCATCGTTCTCGCCATGCTTCGCGGTTTGCCTTTCTTCGGGCGTGCCGCGCGCGCGGTCGGTAACTTGGACGACTCTTCCCTTCTTCTCTCTCTCTCTCTCTCTCTCTCTCTCTCTCTCTCTCTCTCTCTCTCTCTCTCTCTCTACGATCCCCGAGAACGAGATGATTTACGCGGGGTGATACTTCTTGATTAGGGGTCGCCGCTGCGTGTTACGCTTTCGCACCGCTTTGCTAGATTTTCTTCCCCTCCGCACTTCGTACAATCCTCGTGACACTCGAAATTATCGCGAAATGAGTCGAGTTTCTTCTCTCCTCTCTCTCTCTCTCTCTCTCTCTCTCTTCTGTGATTGTCTTCTTTTTTTTTATCGCGCTTCTTCTATCCGCTTTCTTTGTTTTTTTTTTCTTCCTTGCTCGAAGAAAACAAGAAGCTCGATCAAAAAGTTTTTAAAGTTTAAAGAAGAATGAACGAAGAAGAACGTGGGTGTCGAGTTTTTTGATTGCTATTTTACTTTCGGGCCAAAAATAAAACCGATCTTATCTACCTGTGTGATCTTCTTGTTCATCGAGATCAGTGAGCTAGCGCCGCTTATAGAGCGAAACGGGAACTTGGTATCACACCCATAGAGATGCAACCATGTGTACGAGCGTAGTGTACTGGCGCGCGGAGATCCGGAGATCTGTCTCGCTCAAGATTTACCTCTACCACTTATTCCCGATTTATCTCTTATTTTTCCCTTTGCGAACAACTTCATCTTCCCTCGTTCTCGGATAAGACTGAAACTAAATATGTCCAAAATCCGTTACCATCGCATGATCCTCTTAAAAAGAAAAAGACAGAAAAAGAAAAAGATACGTGCATACGACTCATCCATCGCATTTCTCTCCACTAATCGGAGAACCATCCATGGAGGAAGATACGAAAAAAAGATATATATATATATATATTTTCAAGTGTTCGTGACGAGATAGAAACTTCTCTCCTCGGTCGAGGTAACTGGAGAAGGGAGTACCACGACGATGGGGAGGTTTGGTGGAAGAAACGCGTCGGGGGTGTATCGAGTCGAAGCCGCGGCGCAGGAATTACCATAATCCTCGGCGTTAGCCTCGGTGGTTCCCGGTCGAGCGTTTCTATAAAAAAGTCCATCCGTCCGTCCATCCGTCCGCCGGTCGTTATTGGGGAATGTAGGGTTCTGGTTAGGTTCAGGAGAGCCGGTTACATCGGACGGCGGACAAAAGGGCTTTGTCGAGTAGACAGTGACAGTGATCAGACCGTGATGAGTGACAATGACGTCGGTCGGCTGTGCGGCAGCCCATTATTCCACCTGGCAGAAAGCTTTCCAGTTTGGCACACATCGAGTATCCAAGCGATCACTTATTATAATCATGCCGACCGTGTGTTGTTGTTGTTGTTGTTGTTGTTGGGCCATGGCTGACATCAGTGCTAAAAGGGATGGCGGGGAGTGGGAGCGAGACACACACGTGGGGAGGGGAAGGGATGGTGAAACACCCCGGGGTGGCGCGATCACCATTGGCTGCACGTCCGGCTATACGTCTCTCTATCTCTCTCCCTCCCTCTCCATCTCTCTCTTTCTCTGTATCCCGATCAAGCCGCTCTGATTAGTGATTAGCGCGAAATCGCGGCAGCTCGTTCGTACATCGCCCGGATGGTTGCCAGTCTCGGCTCACTGGCTTCATTCTTTTCTCCTAAGCTATTTAATTAATGCTGAATTCTAAAAATACCGACCGTCACTGCCGCCCTCCTCCTCCCCCTTTCTTCCATCCTCTCCTCCCACCATGGGGAGGAAACGAACGCGAACCACCGTCGTGTGGGAAAAAAATTTATTTGATGCTAGAATAACCCTTTCGGCACGGAACACGTCCCCATACTTCCGTCTTCCTTCCATCCACGAGTAATTCCGCCGCCTCCGATCGGTGTTCGCTCGATTGATAACTCTGCTTCGATTCTCTTCCGTGTTCACGATGAATGAAAGTCGGGGGAGAGGGGGAGGGGGAGAGAAGGTAAGGAGCTGGGGAGGGGGAGGAGGAAGACGGGTTGAAAAAGAAGGAAGCTGCGAAGGGATTTGATCCGGAACTAAACAGAAATAAACAGCTGAAACGGCCCCCGTTCCTTTGCGCCACGTTTGTCTTCGTCGCGGCTTAGTAAACCGTACTGCCTCGGGATCCTAAGTATAGCCGCCACCGTAATAGAAAGCGCGTTTCTGACGGTTTGAACCGTCCGGCCGGCTAAGTAGACTAGCGTTAACACGGTGTTAACCTTTCAACCGCGTAAGTCACTCGAACGCTCGCTTTCGCGTTATTAAGCGGCGGGACGCATGATCCGCATCCCTAATCCGTTCGCGCGCCCGTCAACCAACTGTCAACTCGCCGTTTGTCTCCACTTGTTCCAAATAATATCGTTACCCCCTAATGCGTAACGAATAAGCAAATTCAAAATTCAAAATTCAAAAAACATCTCGAACGAAGAAGAAGAAGAAGAAGAAGAAGAAACATATCGACGTGAAACTTTAAACTCACGCTTACGAAAGCGTAGAAGAATTCAGCTTATCGTACCCGTTCGATATCACGAACGACGCGCGTTTTAATGAAAAGAAAAAAGAAAAAAAAAAAAGAAGGAGAGAAGCCACGGTCTCTTACCCCTAGTTCAGGGGATAATCGTACCAATTTCGAAGCACGCCGTTCCACCATCGATCCACTTCCGCCGATCCCAATTACGCGGAGGATCCCCCTCGTCGGGCGCGCGACGAAAATCCGCTCAAAGGAGCCCAACCCTGAAACCACGTCCTCTCCCCCATTTTTTTTTCCTCTTTTTTTTCCTTCTCCTCTTCCTCCATACGTATATAACGCGGAACCACACCACTTCCCGTCCCCGCTCCCTTCGTTGTAATTGAATCGTCAAAATTGCCACGCCACGGTGGCCCAGGGGTCATCGACTTCTTTCCCCTTTTCCTGCTGCGTGAATAGGAGGAGGACACGGAGGACGCCGTCCCTCGAAGGAGGCCCACGGGAGGCCACGGATTTATTGCATAACAACCCTCCTCCTCCTCCCCTCCCCCCGAGTCGACTCCTCGTAACCCTTGGAAGTTGCGTAGGTCCGACGGTAGAGGGTGCTGCATAGGCTCGATGATCTACTTGTTGAATGGCGAGGAGAGAGAGAGAGAGAGAGAGAGAGAGAGGGAGGAGGAGGAGGAGGAGGAGGCAGGATATTTCTGAATGAACGAACGAGTGAATGGGCCGCCGCACATGGCATAGGGTGCCTACTTGACACCGATCCGCAACCTCGACAATCGAGTTCGCCCCCGAGTCTTCGGCAACCCGTTCACCTCGTCCCTTGGCATCCTTCGCGGGAATACGGAATACGAATTGGCCTTCGTTCGACGATCCAAATGCGTTTGTCTCCTAGGGGGATCGGTGAACGAGGATTGTACTGTTTGAAACGAGTGCGAATAGTTTGCAACACGCGTATCGATTACGTATCGTTAAATTGCATGAATTTTTCTCCGAAATCGAAGGGAAAATCGAAAAATTTTCACGCTCGTTCGAGAAATTGTTGTTCGAACATTTGCATTTGTAAATGTAAATTTGATAAATTAGGAAATTATTGTATACATAGAATTTGAGGGAAGAAGGGAGAGAAACGGAAGTTATGGGAGGGAAAAAGTGGAAAGTCGGCGGGAAACTGTCTACACCGGCGTTAGAATGTCGTAAAACGGCGGGACAGGACGATTTTCCACGCGAGCGAGCCGGCGTAAACGCGAAATCAATCCGAAATAAAATCTCGTGACGGCGTGGAGAGAGACGGCCTGTGGAGGCGTGTATAAGTCGTGGCGCGTTTACGACCGCCCTATCCGCGGAGGAAATCCACTTATCCTTTAACGTGTCCCGACAACTCGGCAACGATCGTCGTTAAAATTCGTTTAACCCTCGCGCGACGAATTAAGCATCGGCCTCGTTAACTCGCGAAATTAAACCGCGCACCTACGACGAAATTAAAAAACAAAACGTCGGAGAGGGTTGGTCGGAGGAAAAGTTTTTGGATGGAAGGAGCGTGGGAATGGTTGGACCAAGGATCAAGGAGAAAAAATACGAACTGGAGAACGAGAGAGAGAGAGAGAGAGAGAGAGAGAAGGGGGGGCTTGGTAACGAACGAGATAGAACGATAGATTCGATAATCTTTCGGAAATCTCGCGCGTTCGCCTGGATGATTCTTCGTCCCTCCCCTATCCCCTATCTGAAAACCGAATAACAGAGTGAAAGAAGAACAAAAAAAAGAAAGAAAAAAAAAGAAAAAGAACGGAAAAGAAAAAAAAAAAGAAAAAAAAGGAAAATGGAATGTCGAAGAAATTCGAGCAGACGTGCTGTTCGATGCCACTTAAGGGAAAGAGGGGGGGGGGGGGTTAAATCGTTTCCTGGATGTACCCCCCCGAAGATATCGAAGCGGGGAGGGGAGGGGAGGGGGGCGGTTGAAGAAAGGGGGTGGCGTCGCGTCGCGGAAGGCAAGCGGCGGGTTAAAAGATCGTCATGCACCATCATCCGAAAACTCTTTTGAATATTTTTCGCAGAATAAAAAGAGATAAAACGCGGAGGGCGAACCTGGGGGGAGGATGAGAAGGCGGAGGATGATGGGAGGGGGAGGGGAGGGGGGATGGGGAGGGGGGTGTTGGTGGTGCGAGTGGGTGGTGGTGATGGTGTGGGATAAATGTGGGTGGCGAAGGGGTGTTAGCCGGGGCGGAGACGGTGCATTACGACCGGGACAGGGCATGGCATGGCTAGCTCAGGAAAGTACAGGATGTGAGAGGAGGGGTAGTTGATGCAGGAGGGTGCACGAGGAGGAGGGCGGTTGCCCCAGTAAAAATCGATCCTCCCCACTCTTTTCCTACTTTTTCCCCTAGAGAGGTTCGCAACCATGAAAGGATGGGGCTACGGGGGTGGTGGTGGTCGGGGGTAGGACCACTGGGGTGGTCGCGGATGGTGGGATGGGGAGGGCTTGCAGGGTTACCTACGTACCCTGCCTGTCTTTGTGTATCCGCGTTTCTGAATCTTCGTGAACGTCCGCCATTGTATTGGTGCGTGTCCGTACGTCGTGTCCCGCCCCGCTTGTGTGCGCTCCACCGTGCCCCATCCATGTGTGCGTGTGATTGAACGGATTTTTCGAGGGTGGTCGTACGCGAAAGTGTGGATGCATGCGTGTAGGCGTGGGGACGGCAACGTACGAGTAGAAGGCGCACGCGTGTATACGTGCCACGTATACACGCGTGCGACTGCACCCTCGTTGCGCCTGTGTACACCTTGGACAGTTTTTTTCGTAGGTCCTCCCCAACGTTCCTCCCGCGCTCGCGCGACCACCCTTCCATTCCCTCTCTCTCTCTCTCTCTCTCTCTCCCTCTCTCTGTCTCTATATCTATCTATCCATTTCCCTTTCTCGCTCCCTCCGTCTGACTGTATTGGTCCACGTGGTTGGGGTCGAACGTGTGCGCGTACAGTACACCTCATTGACGACGGTAAACGCCCCGAACTTTCGCAAGCGTCTTCACTTTCGCGATGTTTATGACGGCGAAACCGTGTCAGCGCGTCCAGACTCGCGGGGAACGCGAGCAACGGCGAAAGGGAAGCAACGCGCGACCGTCACTTTGACGAATACGCGCGTTTCAATATTGATGCAATTTAGATTACGCTCCGCGATTATTAGACGTAAGATTTTCTATTTCTAAAAAACACAAAGTGGACACGCACGTTTATTCGTTAAAACGGAGAGAAGTACTTTTTTATCGCGATGTTTACGATTCTACGATCAATTTGTCTAAGCTCGCGAAATTTTCTTCTTTTTTTTTTTTTTTTTTTCCTGTTTATACAGATTTTAATTGTACACGTTTACACATTTCGTTCGTATCGTTTGTTTACGCGATGCATCGTGATTTTTCGATGAAATTTCTTGATGAAATCTTGAAAAGCTTGAGAAATTTAACTTGTACGACCAGATCATTTGATATCGAGTAATCAATTGTAAAGGCGTGTTTAAGTGGCTGCCATCGAAGAAGGAAGCGCGGCTAATAGAATTCATTCGCTACGAGAGTTGTTTAAAAATATTTGGATTAAGCGAATTAAAAAGTAACTCGAGTTGCCGAGAGTGTTCTCAAGTTAAGTTCCTCGATCATGAAGCGGTGTTTCGTGAGGGGTTGGGAATGGATGGGGAAGGGGAGGGGGAGGGAAGGAGGAAACGAGAGGGGTCGAAGGAAAGGAACAATCCGAAAGTTAAACGCAAAGTTAATTTCCATTAAACTAATATCAATAACCGAGTACAAAGTGCAAATAATCATGGAAGTTTTAAAAATGACCGTCCATCCGGGTACTCAGGGCGGCAGGGGATTAATATTCCTTATCGAACCCGAAGTTGCGATCTAGCGACGCGTTTGCGGCTCGCGACCGCGCAGGGGTAGATAAACGATAATTACGCTTAACTGCACGTGAACCGGTACCCGTCATTTACTTCGTCAAAGATTTTCAGCGCGGCGAACGAAAAAAAAGAAAGAAAAAAAAAAAAAAAAAAAAGGAAAAATAACAAAAGAGAAAGACGCGTTATATACGATCGCGATCGAAAATTTTTTTTTTTTTTTTCGATCACGATACACATAAGTTCCATAAAGAGTATTCGAGATTCGAAATAAAAAGTAGGGAAAGTTGAAAATCTTCTGGCGAAAGTTTCTTTCTTCGAAAAAGATTTCAAAGTTGATCGTACTCTATACCAAACATTCCGACACATTTCGGCGAAAACATTGGCAGCTCGGTGGCCTAGAACTTCCTGCAGCGCGACGATCAACCACCCCAAAGAAAGCCCATGAAAGCGAGCTATCGTATATTTCTTCTGGCGAGCCAAAAATTTCCTGATCCCTCGACGATATCCAACAACCGTGTGCACCGTACACCCTCCTCCATGGTAAGCGTGAGCGTGTATCGGTGTGCGCGTCAGCCTCGTGTGGTCTACGAGGTCCTCGTCCGTGTGCGCGTGTTGCACATGCGAGCCGGTGGTTCCGCCGGCGGGTGGGAGGGAGGGAGGGCGGGACAGGAGGGTGGTAGCGCGCGCGTCCACCACCCTGTGTAGGTGCACACGGTGCAGGGTGCGCGTGTGAGTGGCGGTGCAGCTGTATGCGGAAGCGCCGCCTCCGCCGTCGCGGCGCTTCTGTCGTCCGCTGCAACGATGAAAAATTACCCAGAAGCAGGGTAAAAGAGGGAAAAGAGGGCGAGGGAGGAAGACAGAGGAGAAGGAGGGACGGCGAGAAAGAAGAAGAGAGCGAGAGGAAGGACGAAGTTTAAGGGAAAGAGAGGAAGAGGGAGGAGGGTAGAAGAGGGAGGGAGAAGGATGAGGAAGGAAAGAGGCTGGTGAACGGCGGCCGAACGACGGTGGGGTTGAAAGAGGGAAAAAGAGGAGGATAGACGAAGCGGTTTTTTCTCTAGACCCCGAGCCCGAGTCGTCTAGCGCGCTGAGTTCGCGAGGCTGACAGACAGCTGCAGCGGAGCCCTGATATATCGACCGGGCCACCTAACCAACTACCCGCACTCACTATTATACACCTGGCCACACGCACGCACCCACACAGCCGTGTGGGGGGCCAGGCCACGCGGTGGTAGACATGCTGGCGTGTACGAAAAAAAGCCGGCACACAGAGCACACCGACGCCAGCCTCTCTTGCCGAGGTGGGAGCCACTCTTTGCGCTCTTATACACTCAAACACGTACACACCGAATTTTCTCTCTCCTCTTTCCTCTCTTTTTTCATCCTGCCCTCCTCCTCCTCCTCCTCTTCCTCCTCCACCTAAACCTCCTCCTCGTCCCCCGTCTCCACTCGGCTTCGCTCTCTTCGCCCTGTTCCACCTCCTCCTCCTCCACCTCCACCTCCACCTCATCCTCTTCCTCTTCCTCTTCCTCTTCCTCATCCTCCTCCTCTTCTTTCTCTCTGTCTCCGAACGTAACCCGTTCCTCTTTCTTCCTCTTCTTTCGTTGCTTTCTACCCATCCCATCGCACCTGTCTTCGTCCCACCCCCGCCCCTCTACTGCCACCGTGTGCCGGTGGTGTACTGTCTCCCGTCTCCGTCGCTCTTCTTCTATCCTGAAAAAGGGTGGTTGCTAGAGCGAAAAAGGGTGGCCTCCGGTAGGATGGCTGGGGGTGAGTAGAACAGGCCGGAGGATCAGCCGGAGGCCGCCGGGAGGGGGAGGAACCGGTACCAAACGGGGGTGGACAAGACGAGCGGTGGGTGCAGCGAACGGAGCCCAGTCAGCTCCAGGATAATTAGATCCTTTACAGGTTACCAATGATTGATAGTCTTCGAAATACGTACCTACCCTACACTACCCTGTCCCACCCCTCCCCTTTGCACCCCAATGCCGCGCTGCCTTTCTTCCACAAATACGTCGTGGACGTGCACGTGCACCATGCACGCGCGCGCACGCATACATATATATATATACATACACATATACATGTATATATATATATATATATATATATACACATATATGAACGTGTACACGCGTGTACACGGACACCGGGGACTATGTACGGTTTCGTAGCTCTCGTACGTCGAACTGCTGTGCGAGAGAGCATCGAGCCGAGGGGGGTGAATGTGTACGATAAATGCGAAATCCCCTTCAGGGACGATTACGTCCTACTGAGCTTCGCCTGGGTCACGACCGACCCTCTCTTGCCCTCCACATACACCCATCCCTTCCTCCCTCTCGCCCTTTTTCTTCCTGGCTATACCGCGTTGTCCGAGGGAAAAAAAGGGGGCTCTGGAATTGTTGGACTTCGCCACTGTACCATCCACGACGACACCGCCGCGATCCTCGCGAAATACCGCCGGTTCAATTCGATCCATTTCCCTTCCCCTCCCCCTTCTCTCCTCTCTTCCTCTCACTACCCAAGAAATTTCCCCCTCACCGATCGTGCTACCGCGTTCTACAATATTCCTCTCCGCGGTAATAAGCGGATCGGATATGTGTCGGATCGAGCTGAAACAGAGTCACGAATCAAGAATCTCGAATAAAGAGACTCGGTTTCAACTTTGTAAACTTTTCCATTTCTTGCGCAACTCTTGCGTTTCTCTTATTTTCCGGTGATTAAGAGCCGATATAATACGTGGCCCAACAAAAATCCGTAAAAACTCGAACAACTCTGTGGGAACAGAGAGAGAGGGAGAGAGAGAGAGGAGGAATTAGTCACGCAGCGGACTATCCGGTTAAACAGCGTGAATCCTGGAACCTCTGGTTTCAACTCCGCTTCCCTCAAACCTTTCATCCACGCTCACCGTAAATCGTAACTTGGGAGCAACCACGTGTAGCGCAATATCTCCGCGTAATACCGCACTGCGTTTCCTCGGAAGAAAATTCTCGGTACTCGTCAAAATACGTCAAACAAAATAAAATCCTCCTCCTCGTCGTTCGGACACCCACGAATTTTAACTCTGTTGCGAATTTTAGCCCGTTCCGAACAAGTGGAAATTTCGATTAATTATAAGCCGCTGTTGTCTCTCCCATCCACCGACCCGGAAAAGCAATTTTTCATACGCGAGATTCGCCTCCAACTTGCCAGCGTCTCGCTCTAGTTCTCACCCTCGCATCTTTGAAATGAAACCTCCGCGTTAAACAAGTAAAAATAAAGGATATAATATAATACATTCTTCCTTATTCGAGGAATTTTGTGTCAAAGCGTGAAAATATCCACATCCTTTCTCCACCGACCGTAATAAATTTTACGATAAAACGAACTTTCTGCATGTTTCCTCGCGATGACGCACCGATTATCGCGTAAACGATTCTCGAGAAGCAACGATTTCATCCGGTTACATTTCAATTAATGAGCACTTACGTCAGTGTCCCATAATAAATGTATGGAGTATTCACATGTACACACATCCGTTTTACTCTTCTCGTTTCAAAAACGTGTTCTCGCCTGACTCATACGCGCGCGCGCGCGCGCGTATCTTCAAGAAAATAGCAAAATAAAAGGAGCGATTGAAATCCACGCATTTAACGTCAACCGATACGACGTTTTGTTCGTAATCAAGATACCGGGACGGCAGGCCAGGTTTTCCTTTTGTGACGTGGACGAGGCGTCGAAAAATCGTCCCGCCGCTCTTTTTTCCATCTTGTTTCGCGCGGTTGACGTCACCGAGTTTCGAGCCCCGTTGGATCGCGATTAATCGCGGGGAGCAACAAGCGGCGCGAGAGTGATCGAGGAACGAAGGATCGATATGTAGGCGCGCATTATGTTTTCACGCGTGCAAAAGGACGAGCGGGCGGAAACAAAAGTCTGGAGGAGCGCACTCGGGGAATTGGAATAAGAGAAACGCGTGCACGCAATCTCTGGGGCCACCACGCACTCCAGCCACCTGTTTACCGGATAAAAACACGAAGAATCGAGCGTACTCCCGCGGACCGCCACCGCCTCGCTTGTCTCTGACGATCTATTGAAAAAATACGCTTGACACGCGCTCGCATTGTAAGCACCGGGCGTCGCGATATAAATTTAATATCGAAACCGCGATTCGATGTTTATGAAGTTCGCGCGCGCATTCATCCGCGAGATTGAAATGCGGGGATCGCGGAAATAAAAAGTTCGCGTAAGAACAAAGGGTCCCATGTCCCTGCGGGATATCACGTTCCCCTGATAAAAAGTAAACAACTCGACGACCCTCATAAATATGTATGTATATACCGGCAAGACTTCGAGTAACCTGCAATTTTCCTTGCGTGTCCTCTCCCCGCGATGCTCGATCGTCTTTAAATCTGGAAATTCCTGCCTCGAATAATCCCGCCAAAATTTCGAAATACTTGGAACGAATAAAAATATGGAAATTTTAATTGCGATATTATGTGACTAATACTTTCTTCGTGTTGTTGTTACAAAATCTCGTTGGGAATCCCGTTGGGACTGATAAATTAATGACGTTATATATAGCTTTCCTATAGTCGAAACATCTGTTGAGCAAAGTTTCTCAGATCGGTTGGAAAGAATTACAAAAATTGAGCGAATAAAAACAAATTAAAAATATCCCGTCTTTTTCTCGTTTCGTATATTCTTGTTGCATCATTGGATGGAAGAAACGGACTCGAGACGACAAGTTTTCCATCTTTTCGAAAATAATGTTAAACGGTTAAATTTGAGAAAATAAAAGAGCATCGATTAAATAAAGAACGAATCTCCGATTAAAAGAGTAATCGTTTTGAAATTCGTTGTAAGAATAGAAAAAGATTTGCTGAAGATCTAATAATGTGGTTCCACGCGTTTAAACTTCGTTCGAAGTTCAAGTACACAGTGGAGATAAAGGGTGCGAAGTTCTCGGAAGACAACCGCCACGGCCGATTGTGTAAGGAGCTCTCAAAGAGCATCGGGGATTATTTTGAGCTCGTTCTACCTGTTGAAGGTTGAAGCGCTTCTCTCTTAAATCGTTTCACCGCCATTTCTATCGCGTTGTGTCCTCCCCTCCGTCAAAACTCGTCTACAAAAATTCGATTCGGTGGCATCCGAATGAAATAAAAATAAAAGATAGAGGGTGGAAAAAGAAGAAGAAGGAGAAGAAGAAGAAGAAGAAGAAGAAGAAGAAAAAGAAGAAAAAAAGAAGAAATATAGGGAAGAAAGGAAAAGGAGTTCGCTTGAAATCGCATTTATCCGGCGACAGAAAGTGCTCCACTTTGGAGAAACGAGGCGGGAGGAAGTTCGTCGTTTCGAGATCTCTCTCTCCCAACAAAAGATGCTTCTTGCTTTCATCGTGCATCGGGCAAACGATGTCAGAATGTCGAATTAGTAGGAGAGAAAAAAAAAGAAACAAGGACTTACGAAAACAATCTCGAGACGACTCTTTTTGAAATTTGAAAAAAAAACGTTACATATTGCGTTTTCTGATGTTGTTTGGATGAAATTGAAAAAAAAAAAAAAAAAAAAAAATCAATGAATTCTGCAAGGAAAGAGAAACAAAATATAGAATTTTCTATCTCTTTTTTGATTTTCGATGTTTTTTTTTTCCGTTCTAGCGCTCCTATTAAGAGGAAACATCGAAACGTTTCTGTTAACGTCGAAACACGCCAACGGTCCATTGAAAGGGAAGCCAGAAAATTAAAGAAAAATATCATTTTTGCGTTTGTAAACCGGCCGCACTCCCGGTCGATGCGTTTCCTTTGTTAAACAAAAATTATAATAAACGGTATTTCAGGAGTTTTAATTGAAGCTTGTACCGGTGGCGAAGTTCTCCGGGGAGGAAAACAAAAAGAAAAGAGAGGGGGAAAAAAAAGAGAAGAAGAAAAAAAGAAGGAAAAAAACAGGAGGAAGGAAGGGGAGGAAAAAAGAAAAAAATATATATGAAAGTTTCACGTTCTTATTTGCGCCGGGGAAAAATATAAAATTTCAGTGTACCGCCTCGCAAAAGCGCGGAATACGCCGTTCGCGTTTCCGCTCGTTATGAACCCTTTAACGGCCGTTATTCTTTCGAAATCCGATACCAGAAAAACTGTTTCTCTCTCCCCCTATCGATACCTTCGCTTCTCTGTGAGCCGTTAATTGAAAATATTTTTCACCGGGCAACGACAATGTAGAATAAAATCGATGGAAATTTTCTCGCAAGATACCTCTGAATTTTACACGAGCCAGCAGAATTATTCGTTTATTATTTATTTCTTCGATTATTATCAATTTTCACGGAATATTTAGAGTATAGAGAGATGGTAAGATTGAAGATCGAGTTTAGAATCATTAGAAAAGTTTTAAACGTCGAATCAAATTGCGTGCCGAAATCAATGAATGAACATGCGATACGAATATCTGAATAATAATTGCGTGTAATCTTGATCGAGTGACAGTTTTACAGCCGTGATACGTATATTTACTTAATTTTTTGAATACCAATTATTCCTTATATACGTTGTACAAACTTATATATATAAGTAAAAAATTATGATGTGAATATAAATTTCACTATGAAAATTAAGAAAAAAATAGAACGATTTATTCTAAATCTCATATTATAAGTTCGGTTAATTGAATAGTTCAAATTAATCATCTTTATCAAATTTATCCAACGCAATTGGAAATCTGCATGATGCATTCATTGCTTCGCCAAACGAGAAACGTATATTGCTGAAACTGTAATGTTCCACGTCAGAGGGATCTCTCAATTTCACAATATTGCATAAGATTGTGACGCGAATGATAATTTCCGCGAGTTAAAATTGCAAATTCGATATATTTTCCGCAGATCTTCCATGCGAAGAACAAAAATCCGTGAGGAAATCGGTCTAGAATGGTAGGGAATGATTTCCTTAATCGGGAAGCGTTTTCGCATTTTCCGAGAGATTTCTTCTTATATTTGTATTTCTTCCTGTATCCATATGTTCATTATGCACAATAATATTCTTGGACGTAATAATATTCATATTGATTATCATTCTTCATTCGAAATTTCGTACACGTTTATGATAATTTGTTTTTCCAAATTAATGTTCCTTTTTTTCGATTAAACATTTAACATTAGATCTAATAAAAATAGTATATTCCATAATAAAGATTATCCATCATGAAAAATATGTGTACGAATTAATC
Organism: Apis florea; assembly: GCF_048593485.1. Lineage (NCBI taxonomy): Eukaryota > Metazoa > Arthropoda > Insecta > Hymenoptera > Apidae > Apis > Apis florea. The sequence continues at coordinate 326,700 of NW_028256777.1, read as the reverse complement.
AATTAGTCTTTATGACGATATAATCTAATCTTCTCTTGAAAAGAAACAATCAATCCCAAGAAATCCTTTGGGACGTTAAAAGATGTAATTTCTCACCTTCTCGCTTATCATCACTAACAACATAATCTCATTCATGATGAATTTCATGATGGATCTTTAAGTACGAGACTTGAAGATATGAGAGAATTGGTAGTTAGTTAAAATAGTTAAGTTAATAATTAAACAATCAATCTTTTCATCCTTATTCCGTCAATTTCAATAATTACGATATTCATCGCTTAATACGTATTCCAATGTTTTCTTTCCCCTTGTAATAAATAGATGCAAAGGGGAATCCCTGCCTAATATTCTCTGAAAAACCAGTAATGAAAACTTTTGTACAAAATATTGCGAGAATAAATTTTAAAATTTACAAATTAAAAATTATTTTCTTTTTTAAACCAGGAATCTCCTGGATACTGAATGAAATTCCAACCGGTATCGTGAATAAACATCCTTGCGGCATGGGACGCCATAAGGCAAGTAATTGATGTCGATGAGATGCTGAATCATAATCGTTTCATCGCACAAATATACATACAAATATACGTGTGTAAATACACATGTGTAAACGTGTATCGTGACATTTTCTGTGTAACGCATCACAGGTGTATCCTATGCATGTAAAATGTCGTAATATATTACTAGAGCTGGATTTCAATGCAGTTGTAAACGAAAATGATAATTGCTAAGATTCAAGATCTTGAAAGAAAATTCTTAAATATCGATAACTCGTGCGTATCCTACTTTGGATATTTTAATTTGGATATGTTTAATTTTTTTATATAATACACATAATCGATCTTGGGGAATTTCTTGTGTTGAAATCTTGGAAAATATTTATCTATGTAATTTAAACGATTATCGCGATTGTCTCTTTTGTTGTCGAGTTAAGAAAGACGTAATTCTTTTTTGTAATATTCCAATAATGTAATAAGGATTTCTTTTAATTTTTCGATTTTCCTGCCGTACTCCTTAAACGGCTTATGATCTTATTTTACTGTGAAAATGCGATGATTAAGATTTCGAAGAAATTGAATCACACATAGCATTTTTTATCAAATATGAGGCTAATGAATCCTGTTACAGGAGGTAATAAATTCAAAACACGTAGATATAAAACGGTTTTGAGATAAAAGTTTTGCAAGAGAAATCTTAAATTTCGTAACGATGCGAATATTAAATGGATAATATTGATCTTTTTGATCGATTTTTATAACAAAAAATCTTTTATAATATTAAGAATATTTTTAAAAATTATTCGTGGAATATATGATTTTAGATTTTAGGATCTTAAAATCTTTCTCAATTTAAAAAAAGATAACAGTTTCGTCTGTAATTCGATTGCAGTTATAAAATATCGTAGAGAAGAAGGTATAAGAAAATTAGAAAAAGATCATTATATTATGCAACAATTTATTAAATATATATATAGTAATATATGTAAATATATAATAATATAAATATATAAATATATTGTTACAATGTAAATACTTGCAATAAAGAATAGCGAAATAGGAAATATTTTAGATTAACGTGTTACTCATAATCTGATATTTGTATCAAATTAAGGTTCAAATCAATACAGATTTCATATTATGCAGGAAGAACCATGGAACAAATAATATAAAATATTTAATCGTTAAGCAAATAATTATCCATCTAATAATATTAAATATGCATAAAAAGTATTAAACTTCACAAAATTCAAAAACATTTTTTTCTAAATTTATATTATATCGGCTAGGATTGCTAAAGATGTTATGCGGGCAAAATTTAATTTTTAAATTCTATATAAAAAAATAAAAAATAAGAAACTATCACAGTGTCAAATTATCAAATTTCGTTCAGTCTCTAAAGAAGTATAGAATTTTTTTATATAGATAATTTTGCTCTTCTTGCATTTAATTGGCAGTCTTTTTTCATGGAAAATACAGAAAATTCAGATATTACGTAATTTATAAATAATATTTAAAAGAATAATAAATAAAATATTAATTTGTTAATAATAATATAAAAAATTATTATATTTCGCGTTTATCACACTGTTTGAGCATTTTGTAACAACGATTGCGTTTTACAAATGATCCAATGGATAGATAATAAGTTGATTACATAATATATATGTATACTTATCTATTATATCGAGTATTAAGCAAATTGAGATTCTCCATGTTCAGACGTTCAGACGACCGAGCATTCTATCTTTATTTATGGATCTAATTGGCCCATATTTGTAGTTAATATCCTAAACTATGCATAATTACGTAATTCACATCTGATAAAAAATTAATATTTGTTTAACACAATCTGAATTGTTGTTACGATATGAATCAAGACATCTTCTTAAAATCAAAGATACTTTGTCTATTAAAAATGATAAATAAATTAGTTTTCTCGAATGAACTTTAAAAAAAGTTGAATCGTTATCTATATTCCTAATTATCGTAATTTTTTTTTTTATAATTATTAATCATCAAATATTTCGGAGTTTCTCTTATTCGAAGAAAGATATGCGCATATGCATCCTGTGTAAATTCTTTCCTTTCCATATTCCGGCAATTCTACCTCTTGATATGTTTGTATGCAACAATGAGGCTGATTGGAACCATTACATTTCATACCGAGATTTGCATCGATGCATTTAATGTGATACAATTGCGATATCCAATCGCCAAAAATCTCCTCAAGCGGTTCTATCGTATAATTACAGAGTGCTGTCTTCTGCAATTTTTCCGCTTCTATGTGATAAATTTCCTTATATGTTCGTTTTCTTCTAGCCAATATCCGATTCTTTAATATCATAGCATCGCTACCGTTGAGCATTAACAAATTTATCAAACTTTCTTCATTATTATTTTTGGTCTCGTTGAACCGTCGATAGACACCCTTATGATGAATATGAAGTCTTTCTGGTGAAGCCTTTGCCTCCGTTAAGTCTTTCTTTGTGGAGTTAATAAACATTATGCAAACGAGAATTCCAGTAATAATATTTATCGACATAGTTTAAAATTTTAATCGTTGCTGCGTTAGATTAGAAATTAGCAAATTGTGGATGTCGTTTGATACTTGAGAAGTATCTCAATCAAAATCACTGAATATTTACTTTGTATAACTTGAGAATGAATAACGAATAATTTTCGAAATAGAAGGTTTTCCTCTCGGAACGATCAAACTGGATGGTTTATCAAAAAGTGAATTCTCTCGATCCAGAGTGAGGATTTTAAGGTGATCATCCCCACCTTATGTTATGTTACCACTACTCTTCGAATTTCTTCGTTATTCTCTTATTTTATCTCATTTCTAGCAACATTGCTATGGTATGGTGGCGACTCATCGGTATGGTATGGTATGGTGTTTTCTAAATTATTATTTATAATTTCGAAGAATCATCAATTATGAAATTTATAATTTTTAAATAAACAGTGTTGCATTATCATTATCGAATCTTACATATTTTTCAAACATACATAATGCAAAAAATTCTATCAATATATTTTTCAAATAATTTATTCTTAAACTTAGAACATAATTAGATGTTCAAAAAAAAGTTGCTACAAATCTTACATTTGTAGTTTTTAATATAATAACAAAAGCAAATATGATTTTTTTGATTCTCCATTGTAAAGTTAAAAATATTAAGTCGAATTAAAATTAATTAAAGATCATTATAATGGAAACATTTTTCTTAGTAATATTCTTGATTTCTTGATATTTTTTATTTCTTAAGAATTATATTTTGTAATTAGATTTTATACGAAAACACATATTTCGATTCCGATAATTTTTAAATATATTAATAATAAAAGATACAATTTTGAAGTTTTTGAGACATTGCGAAAAATAGTTGTTACTATTATATTGGATTTCATCTATATATGTATATTTTATTTATGACATTATTATACAACCATCATTTATTTACTATCTAATAAATGTATCACAAAAAATAATCACAATGGCAAACAATATAGTATAATATATTCTATATAATATATAGACTATTATATATAGATTAATATAGACTATTCATATGAATTATATAAACATTGGCGTAACTACTTTTGCCACCGGATAACAGATTACAAAATTCAAATCAATCCCCAATGATTTGCCCTAAATTTCGTTCATGATTTGCCTATATTTTGATTTCAAATGATTCTATTAAAATTTTATTTATTCGTAAAATCCAAATCATGCGTGATCTATCCTCACAATTGAATCGTTATTATTATTATATTCTTTATTTTTTAAAATATATATTAATCATATATTAGCTATAAAAGAATTTTTTATTTCTGATAACATTTATTTTATTAATTATCGAATATAATAAGAAATATGACACGAAATAAAATTAAAAACTAAATAATAATAATAATATAAAGATAATAAATATAATGATTCATTTCATAAAAATAAATCATTCTTTTTTTAATTTATTTATTTGATTCTTTATTATTATTAAATTTAAGTGGAAAGAATAAAATATAAAAAAAATAAAAATGGATAAAATAAGAAAAGAAAAGGAGTAAATGAGTAGATGGCTGCGATCTATAAAGTATATATTATATATCGTTTATATAAAGTATATATTATTTTATTATTTTAAATGAACAGATCTGACGATAAATCCTTCTTGTACGGAAAACTTGCATGTGTACCGAATTTTAATACGGATTTTGTGGCAATGATACAAGATCTTCGGATACACTCGTCCAATGAAAGTGTTGGGTGATAAGCTTTAAAATATGCAAGAGCCCCTAGAAATGCATCTCCAGCTCCCTAAACATATATCATGAATATTAGTAATACGTTATAATGAGATATGTTGTAAATTAATTGTTAAATACGAATAGAAATTTTCTCTTTAGATAACGATTAAAAACTAGTAAAACATCAAATTAATATTAAAAATTAATAATAAAAAGATTTAAAAAGAATAAATCTCAAATAATTTCAAAACATATAAAAAGTGAATTGGCAAATGTATAATCTATTTCTTTATACTGAACAAGAAAAATCATACTGTTGTATCTATAGGCTGAACAATAGCAGTGAAAACTTTTTTAACAGTTCTATCCTTCTGAGATGCGTATATTGCTCCTTGTTTACCGAGAGTAATAATAACTGTATTGCAACCCATATCCAACAATTTATTCATAATGTGTTCTATACTCAATTCTCCGTCGAAGGATATTCCACTCATAACTTCTGCCTATAAATATATATTAATTTTCTAATTTTTTTTTCATTTTTAATCTTATCTAAATAAAAAGAAAAATTACAATATTAAAGAATTGTTAATAATTTAATACCTCGAGTTCATTAACGCAGAATATATCACAGAGTTTCAACAATTCCAAGTCAATATTTTTCATAGCAGGTGCTCCATTTACAATTGATAGACCTATCGCATTATATTTTTTATAAAACTTATTATATGTAGATTCCACAGAAACAATCATGAGAAACAACTAACCATAATTTTTGTGAAGCCTCAAGGCGTGTAAAGTAATTTCCAAAGGTATTTCAAATTGACACAATAAAACGGCAGCATTCTTGATTAAATTTATCGAGCTATCTACATGATTGCGACTTAATAAGTTGTTCGATCCTAACACAGTTATGATATTATTTTCGCCTAAAATTAATTAATTTTGAAGAATTTCGTATATTTTAAATATTAATGAAAATAAATTTATAGAATTAGAAAGCTTACTTACCACTGTCGATAACCGTAATATGTGATATTCCGGTATGTACATTTGTTTGTATTTGAACATGAGAAGCATTTACGTTTTCCTTCTTAAAAATCTTTAAGTACTCTTGAGCATAATTATCAGAACCTAACTATAAAAAAAATTTATTATAACAAAATCAATTTAAATTTAAAGAAAGAAATAAATAAATATATATATATATATATATATATATATATATATATATGTATATACATGTGATATCTTTGAAAGATTAAGCTTAGAGATCAAAAAAATAAAATTGATATAAAAAAATGTCGATTATATAACATTTATATTTAAATAATTTAAATTTGCGTTAAATAAAATGAGATAACTCTATCACATCAACATCTCATTTTATCTTTATTTCACTTCATCTAACGCAAATTTAATTTAAACTACTATTATATATTATATATATAATTTAAATTGCTAATAATTTATAAATAAGTTTCAATCAACATTTTCGTATTTTTTTTGGATTCTAGTATGTATCTTTCAAAAATGTTCCATAAATATATTCTATAATACACATATACACACACCTACACACAACTACACACAACTCACACACACACACACACACACACACACACACACACACACACACACACACACACACACACACTTTTAGAGATTCAAATAAAAATAAAAATCGTACAGAAGCAATGATTGCTGTGCTTGCACCAAGCCTGGCAGCTGATATACATTGATTAGCACCTTTACCACCATATTTTATCTCAAATTTTCTACCCACTATTGTTTCCCCAGGTTTTGGAAAACGAGGAGAAAAGCTAAAAAATAAATTTTTTTTACCAATTTTTTTAATCAAAGAAGTAATTTATAATTTATAATTACTCAATTAAATATAAATTTTAATATCTATAGAATTCATATTCTATGTTTTTCTAATCTATAAAATGTGTCTAAAAAAATATAAAGATTTAATTTTTCAAAAAATATAATCTAGATAAAGTAAACTATATCATAATATGAATTTTAGATATTCAAATTATAAAATTATGTCACTTACCAAGTAAAATCAACCATGCATGAACCAACAATAACAATTTTTGACATTTTTTACTTTAATCACTAATAATTTCAGAATAAAAATATCGTTATAGGTTATGTACGTAATGCAAGTCACATATAAAATTATTTTTTAATCAAAAAATATGAAAGACACTGTTTTCATAAATATATAAAACTGATAAGAACGATTAATAAGATTTATCGCAATTACCAATTAACCATTTAACTGATATAAAATTTTTTATTATATATAGTAACAAATAAACTCTACAAAAAAGAATGAGATTCAGTTGATATAGAAGATAGTTTAATAATAATAAATTAAAAATAAAATTATTTAGATAAGAATTAAGGTATCAGATTAAAAATTTTTAAGATTAAAAATAAAAATTTTATTTAATTTCAAAAATATACATATTTTGTTTGCACCATAAATACAACGTAACTCTTATCACTTCGTGTATATATATATATATATATATTGTATTATACAGATAAACTTTCGCACTTTAAAATCACGTTTTCAATTATGGAAAATAACACGCACACACACTCTTGAAATTAAATTCTTAAAAAACCAATTAAAAAATTACGATTCACATATTATGTTTTCTAACAACGATAAGAAAACAAAATAATAGAAAATTATTTTATTGTCATTTATTGGCACATAAATGGACACATTATTTAAATAAATTTATCTACTATTATTGAAAAAAATTACATTAAACAATAATTTTAGTCGAAATATACGATAAAGCTAATATTTAATAGAACTTTTCAAATCTAAATAAATATAACAAATAATTAAAAAAAGATAGGTTAAAAATTAGGTAATTAGCGCCATCTCTAAACTAGACATAAATGAAAATAATATAAACAAGAGAAAACAGTAAAAGAAGAATAAGAATTTGTCACTATCGCCACCTCTTGAATTTTATATATATCTCTCTTTAAAAATACTCAAGAAATGATACTAATCTTCAATTTTCTACTTTATCTTATCTTTGAAGAATTATCATATTTAGATATCTATGGTGACATCTTACGACACTATTCCAACTTATTATTTATTAATAATACAGAATATAGGAGATATTCAAGAAGATACAGATAAAATGAATGAATAAAATACTAACTTTGATTATCGATTTTTTAATATCTTCCACATATTAAAAACAAAATATTGAAAATTAATATTTTTAATTACTATTTTGCTATTAAAAAAATCCATGCTTTAAAATTTATATCTTAAAATTAAAAATTCAAATAATTTTTCCTGAAAATTTCAACACAAAAATTTTTTTAATTAATTATTTATTATCAGATAAGAATTAATCAAGAATAACAATCCACGTTCAATTCGTTTTGATAACTAATTTTATATTATTATAAGATTTATTTCTAAATATGCATCGCTGTTATTTTTTTCTCTATATTCATATAAAATTTCTATTTCTGTTTTTTTTAATTGTTTTTTTGTTTAATGAATAAATAAATATATTAAATTGATTTTTTATTATTACTCAATTACTTACAAATCGGTAATCAGTAAGTGATAGATATCTTCTATCTTAATCTTCTATCTTATAATCATTAATAAATAATTAATAAATAGTTAATTAAAAAAATTTGTTCAATAAAATTTATTGTAGAAAATTATTTGAAATCTTAGTTTTAAATTGCAAAAATAAAAATATAGAATTTTTAATGTAGAAAATTAATAATTAATTAATTTTTAGTGTTATATTTCTGATATAATATTAAGATAGATATTAAGAATTATATAATTAATATATAATATATAATTATATAATTAAAGTTTGCATGTTTTTGTCGCATAATGTTCCTCTCTTTGTTTATGATATCATGAATACCTCTTTGTATATCCTACATTACTAATTACGTATCGAAGCTTTCAATTTTCATTCACGAGATGGTGCTACTGATATTAAATTTTTCTATTTTTTTTTTTTTTCTAATTTATATAGACAAAATTAACAATTTATACAGAAAAAATGCAGCACCAATCTTAGAAATGTTTATTATAAATATTTTTTTAAGAAATCATTCCAATGAATCTGTTTATACTTATGTTCTAAAATGCTAAACTTGGAACATATTATATAAAAATTAAAAAAAGAGAATTTCTTGAAAGAAAAAAAAAATATACATGAAAATATAAAATATATATGAAAAAAGTATGTATAAAATATAGTACATATATATTATATATATTATTGGTATATAATGAAAATAATATGTATGCATATGTATATAAAAATATATGAAACTAATTACATGGATTAAAGTTCGATTTCTTTTAATATACATGTACATATCAAGTAGAAATTATTATTGTTAATTTTATAAATTATAACAAAATTAATTTAGCAATAATATGTTTTTAAATAAAATAATTTCTTATTTTTATTTGATAATGATAATTTATAATTTATAATTTATGTTAAATTTATACTTAAAACCTAGTAAATATATTATTTATTTATTTATAATATTTTAGAATTAGAAAAGAATTTATCATTGTTTAATTATGATATAATTAAATCAAAATGATAATCAATGATAATCTTATAATTATGTTATTAATTATCAATTATAATTATATAAAATTTATATTTTTATTATATATTGTAGAACATATATAAAATTTTAATTATAAGTAAAAATTTTGTTTTCTAATTTTTTAATTTCATTAAAAAACTTAAAAAAAGAATATCTAAATTAATAATAAAAGGGAAAGGGGAGAGAGAGAGAGAGAGAGACAGAGACAGAGAGCAGAAAGACAGAGAGACAGAGAGATAGACAGACAGACGGACAGACAGACAGTAGTATGAACCTCCGACTTCATTCCTGTAAACATTGTGTTTGGATTTAAGAAAGTAATTGTTTTCTTCTGAGATCTACTAAAGTAAGATTTATATAAAATATTTGATTAATAGAATTGTTTTTTTTTGAAAGCAATTTTAAATAAACATATTTAATATAAATAATGTGTAATTTTCACGGATATCTATGCAGTATGGACATGGTAGTCCTGATTGGTAAGTTCTTCATTCTGCCATTAAAATCATTTTACGTATTTAACAAATATACTATTAAACAGTATAATGATCTAAATAAAACAATATTAATTGAAATATATTACGTAGTATTATTGTAAAATAATATAATGAATCATATCATTGTATAAAAATCGTCTATAAGGTATTATTTACTATCATCCTAAGAAATATCGAAATGTATTAGTTAACTAAAGTAGCTTCCATAGCTTTTAATATAGATTTTACTTTTAAAATTCATTTCAATTTTTTTATACAAAATTAAGTTAATAATTATTTTATTCAAGGCAGAGAAAAAGATAAGTTTATTTTTATGTGATTTAATGAAGAATCTATGTAAGGTTATGAAATAACAAATTTTTTTTACTTTAAGTTTAATAAAATAAATAAAAAATATATTTTAATATTTATTTTTTCTTCAATTAATCATTTCATTTATAATTTTTTTTAACATTAATGATATTACTTGTTTTTTTCTCGACAGGACAATCAATAATTTGTTAAATAATTGTAACGATCTTGATGTTTTACCATGGAACAAATAGATGAAATACAGAGTGATATTAATAAAACAGAATTATCATTAACAGTAGATATACCTTCTTCATTAGTATCAAAATCAAATATTGATCATGTACACAAGGAGAATATTTCTGAAAATCAAGAAAATTTGCAAGAATGTACGAATAATATAATTCAAAATGTTTTATCAAGAAATGAATATGATATAACAGATTCAAGTAAAGAAATTGAAAATAAAAAAAATAAAACAACAGAAAATATAAAAAATGTTATAATTAATGAAGAAAAACAAGAAATAATAAATAATGACATACAAATTGATAATAATCAATGTATAAAAAATGAGAAATATAAAGAAAATCAAACAGAAAAAATAATTAATCAAACAGAAAAAAATGAAAGTAACTTAAAATGTGTAGAAGACACATCTCTGGATAAGGAAAATACAAAAAATGTTGAAGTATTCAAGAATGAAGATGAACAAAATTATGAAAAACACAATGTTTGTACAGTTTTAAACATAGATACAGTTGATGATAGTAATGTTCAATGTCAAGCATTAATTAAAACACTTAGTGAGACATTTGATAATAAAGACCAAACTTTGCATGTCACAGATACAGATTCAGATTTATCCAAACTAGTTAATAGTAATTCAGAAGTAATGGTAGTAACTGTAGAAAGTACAGAAGAAAATATTGTTTTAACTGTACATAAAAAGGATGATACCATAAATTCTGATGAAAATAATGTTTCTAATGAACAAAAAGAAATAAAGAAAACTGAAATTGTAAATGAAGAATTTAATTTAATAGATTATACCCAAGAAAGTGATGGAACTATTATTGAAGTTATTTCAACAGAAATTGTAGATTCAGAAATTTCTGAAGCTTGTGTTCAACAAGATAATAAAGAAGATTCAAATCATATTACTTTAGAAAAAAATTCTATAAATTCTACTACTTCAGAAGTAATTAATAATTCAGAAACTGTAGATATTAACTTTGAAACAGAAAAAATAAAGGAAGAGAATAAAAATGTTGGAAAAAAATATGATGATCAAGTAAAAACAAATAGCAATGGCAAGACTGAATATTATGGTAGTTTACATAAAATTAATGTAGAAGAAGAAGTTATTCATAATGAAGTTATTTCATCTACACATGTTAGTAATATAGAAGAAGAAAGTATATCTACAAATGAAACAAATAAAATAGATACAACTAGAAAGAAAAGAAGTGTAATTCAAGATATTTTTGATGATTGGGGTGATGAAAATGCAGAAGATGATCATCAATTAGTATCTAAAACACCAGATACTGTGGAAATTGAATTAAAAAGTTTATTAAATGAGACAAAAACACAAGCGATAGAAGAGAACACAGTTGTAGTAGTTGAAGAAGAAATAACATGCATTGAGAAAAAACCAGATACAGATGTTGAGAAAGCTATAGAAATTATTAAAGAAAATGAGGAAATACAAATATCAGAAAAACAACCAGATAAAAATCAAGTTATAAAAAAAGAACAAGATAATATAAAATCATCACTTAAAGATCAAGTAAATTACTTTGTACCACAAGCTGTGGGAATGTCTGTAAAAAATACAACACACGAAACAGTTGTACTTAATCAAACTTCATCATCACAGACACAAATTACCCCTATTAATCGTGGTCGTAGTTTAACTAATCAAATAGCTTCATCAGCTGAAATAACAGAAGCATTAAAAGAACGACTTCGTGAAAAACAAAAGATAGTAGAAGCACCACCACGACCTGATATATTTTTTGTTAAGAAACTAACACAGAGATTGTCAAGCAAATTAGTAGGTAGCCCAGGAAGTTCTTTACCAGCTCTTATACCATTGCCTCAACCTAATATTCAATCACTTATTCATTGTGATAAAAATCTATCGGATAATACAGAAACTAATAAAGAAAGCAATTCTGATAATAAAGAATTGTTAGAAATATTGGAAGGTGATGTTGATCCTGACTGGTCTAATTTGAAACCACCAATTTTAACAGAGGAAGGAAAACGTCCAGTAAAGATTGAACAAAGTGGTTATAATACTCCACCAAAACTTGATCCCTTAGTTGAAAGAGAGCTAGCATTAAAACAACTTTTAGAATTACCTGTTACACCAATCAAAAGAAACACACAGAAAATTTCTAAAAAGAAAACAATGAAATCTACATCTAATAAAAATTCTAAAGAAATAAAAAAAAAATCTGAACATAACACAGAAAGAAAATTTATTAATATTGATTTAATAAATGAAAATAATTTTATAAAAGATACAAAATCTAACCTTTCTACATCTTCTTTGATTATTAAATCCCATATTTCAGAAAAAAAAACAGATGTTCAACAAGATGTACGAATAGATGAATCAAGATCAGGTAGGAAACGAAAACTTACAGAAAAAGCTAGAGAACATGAACAACAACAAAATATTGTAAAACGTCAAAAAGTATATAAAGGTAAAGTTTCATTGAATAAAAAACAATCGCAAGAAAATGAATCACAAGTTCCAGCTGATACTAATTTATCAACAAATCATGTATCTAAGGAAAATACGTTACTTGTTAATGATGAAGTTAATGTCACAATAACAGATGAAGTAATGAATAAACAAATCACAAATAATAATAAAGTTGGTCCATCATTAAATAAACTTGATAACATACCTTTGAAGCCTTCAAGACAAAATCTGAACAAAAAGGGATCACAACCTATTGCTAAACGAAATATAGTAGTAAAAAAGATATTAAAACAAAACATACCTTCTAATAAAAAAACTCCTGCTTTAAAAGCTAAATTAAATACATCAAAGAAATCAGGACCAAAATCAAAACGATCTACAGAAAATAACGGAGATCCTAAACCAAAAAAGAAAATTATTAATGAAATAGATAGATTGCTTCAAGATGAAGGTGTTGTTAATTTATTATATGATGTAGAACAACCAGATAAAAAACGATTAGTTCCCATTACTAAATCTCAAGCAAAAGTCATGGATATACAAAAAGTACAGCGTGAACTTAAACTTAGAAAAAAATTAGTACGTAATGCTGTTTTGAGATTACGTACTTCAACAGGAAATGTATCAAAAGTTTCTCCAAGATCCAAAAGAGCTTCTATATATTTAAATGATATGCAGGTAGATAAGAAAATTGGAGATCAAGTTGTATCAACAAAACAAATAAATTTAACGTCTCAAGAATTTATCTTACCTGCAAAAATAAGAAATGCAGCAGATGCATCTATTATAATTAGGAGACATTCATCTAGTTCATTTTCCAGTGCATCTGGAAGTCCTAGAGTTAGTATTGATAGTTCAGAAAAAAATGAAGGAATCAAAGTTGATGAAATCTCTCATTCTTTGAGATCTACAAAAAGACGACATTCACAAGATGAAAAAATAAATCTAAAAAAAAGTAAAAAAAAAACTATACAAAAAAATGATACAGGAATAGATTTTGTTGACACCGAAGAAGACAAAATGTTTCTTCCTGGACGTCTTAAAAAGTTAGATTCAAAAAAAACTGACAAAAATTCAAAACCACAAGAAACAGATGAAAGTAATAGTGGCTTAGGAAAAGTTATTACACGATCAAATGGTACAGCTACATGTAAGGTAACATCAAAGACAAAAAAAACTGCAAAAAGTAAAGTTACATTTGCCAAAGCAAATGAACCAGATGATAATGAAGAATTTTCCAAAGAAGAAGATGAACTTTCAGCCTGTCTTGCAGAAGCTGCAAATGCTCTATCAGTAGTAAATGCTGGAAGTCGATCTGCAAATTCAACAACAAATCGCAAAAATAAAGGTGAAAATGATTTCAAGAAACTAAAAACATTTTGTATTTATAAAATTTATAAAAAAATTTTATATTTTTAGCAAATTATGATAATAATAATAATCTTATGTAAAATAATGAAATATTCAATAAAATTATATATATTATTATTTCAGTAAATGTAAATATTACTAAGATGCAAGAAATGGATAATAATAAAATAAAAGTAGAAACTCGAAGTCAATTTAGTAATAAAGAAATAAATGTTCGTCGACACGGAAATCTTGTTCAATTAATACTTACACCATCATCTTCAACAAAAATAAGAAATGCTCTTACTATACAGGTAATAAAATTATGAAAGAACTAATTAATATTTTCTATTCTATTGTAACTATATATTTGTATTTATATAATAGCATTTTTTTTTTATTTTTAGGTGATGCAAGAATTTCGCGAAATATTATCTATTCTAAAAAAAGATGATGATTGCAGGGTTGTTTTATTAACATCTACAGGTAGTAGTTTTTGCGAAGGTCTTGAATTATCTATGTTATTACATACAAATAAAGAAGAACGACGGATTCATGCCCAAGAAATGGCAGATGCTGTTAAGTATGTAGATATTATAATAAAAATTATATATTTATATGTTTAATTATATTTATTTATTTAAAAAATTTTATGTTATTTATATTTTTAGAGATTTTATTAAAAGCCTAGCATCATTTAATAAACCTATCGTTGCTGGAGTTCAAGGAGCTGCAATTGGATTGGGGGTAACAATGTTGCCTTTATTTGATCTTGTGATAGCTAGTGATAAAGCCACATTCAGTACACCTTATGGTAAATTAGGACAAATTGCTGAAGGTGCTGCTGTATTTACTTTATTACATATATTAGGAAGTGCAATTGTAAGTATATATATGTATGTAATAATACTATATTATTATAATATAATATTATGTATACTATAGTATAATATTATATAATACTATATCATTATAGTATAATATATCATACATAAAAATATCACATTTATTTATGATATAATATGATTTTTAAAATATATATATATTAAATCAAATTTAAATTAAAATTGCAGGCAAGTGAGTTATTACTAGGTGGAAGAACTCTAACAGCTAGTGAGGCATTAAGAGCTGGTCTTGTTACTCGAGTTTTATGGCCTGATAAATTTCAAGTTGAATTATTACCAACTTTAAAAGCTATGAGTGAACAATCCTCACAGGTATGTATAAATATATTTATTAATTTTTATAACATATGATATCATTCTTTAAATATGAATATTATATTTAATAAAATTGTTGTTTCTGAAATTAAATATCATGAATTCTTAAATAGAAAATAATAACCTTTGTAAGTAGATCAGAATAAAGTAGTTCTAATCTATTTTTTTTATTTCTATTTTTAAAAATATATAAATGATTTTCTGGAAAAGTATATCTATAATATAATGTTAAGTATAATCAGATTATATTTATCTACAAAATTCATAAATATCACATGTTTTTTTCTATATAAAAAAAAAAAAATAATAAAATAAAAAAGTAAATTTTTTCGAAATATTTGTATTAATATATTTTTTTTATAATAATAATAAATCTAAACATTTAAATGTTTGTGTAATAAAATCATTTTTTTTTATATGTATATTTTTGAAGCCTCCAATAACATGATTCTAAGCAATTACAGTTCAAAGTGATATAAGATAATGTTTTATGTGGTATAAGATAAAAATTATTTCTGTTATTTTTATCATAAACTTTTATTGATATTAATTATATTTATATGTATTTAATTTTGTCATTAGAATATAGAACTATAAAAAGAAAAACAATATAATTCTTAAATTTAGATTTTAATAAAATTTAAATATAATATAAAATTAATATATATTTTGCATTATTTTTACATATATCTTTATGTATAATTTATTGTAAGTAAAACAGATGAATTTTATTTGATATTAATAAGTGAATTATATACAAGTAATTAATTAATACATATATTTAATTATATTTAAATGTAACATTTGATTTTACTGCTAATTATAATACAAGAACTAAAATAATTATTATTAGTAACACAAAATTTATTATTAAAATAAATTAAAATAAACATTTTTATATTTGAAATTAAACTTAATTTATAGACATCTTATATTACAAATAAAAATAAAACGATTCATCATTGCACTTTTACTTTAATTATATATATAAAACTAATTAATATTTATATTATATATCTAGAATTTTCTATATCTTTATGTGTATTTTAAATTACTATTTAATATTTTGTTTATTTATTTTCAGTCTATGGAAGCTACAAAAGCATTACTACGTCACAGTTTGCGAAAAAAATTGGATGCGGCATTAGAATCAGAAACATATTTGCTAATTCAGCATTGGTGTTCTGTAGAATGTCAAACTGCCATGAAGGCATACATTGATGGAAAAGTCCAATAAATATTGAAATGGTAATATTCCATTTTTTCATCTGTACATCTGTTTTTAGTTATTTGTAATTTATATAATAGAAAACAAATAACAAGAATTTCAAACATGAAAGAGATAATTATTTTATCGAAGTATTATATATAGCGGTAATAATTTTATAATATAGCAATACGTAATGTGTAAATACATGTTTGTCATTTGTTATATATAATTTGTATATGAAGTTGTACAATACATTATTTCTTTAAAAAAGGGAATTGTTTTATAGTTAGTTTTTACATTTATCATTTATTATTAAACATTGTATAAAACATAAAATTATAATATTATAATATTATTAATGATTAATCGGAATATTAATATAATAATGAGTTTGATTAAAATATTTTCTAAATAATTATAGACAATTAGATATTAAAATACTTCAATATTTTGATTTGTAACATTTAACAGGAAATTTATTCAAAAATGTTTATAAAATAAATATATTAAAAATTCAATTATATGCTACAGATGCCCAATGATTTTGAATGGAAGTACTAACGTCATATTCCAACACACCTAGTATTATAAATTGGATTCGAAGATTAGTAACAAGATAATTAGTTTGGAAAACATTAACGTGAAAAAAGAAGTCACAGCTGGTGTATCATTTAACATCAATCACGCACGATTATCTTTCATTAAAAATATAAAATCAATTATTCAAATGGAACTATTTTAATATTAAATGATTTAGATTTATAAATTTATACATACGCGATTACATACAGAATGAGATATTTCGTATTATCGTTTTGAATAATTTTTAAATTATGCTTTATTTAAAAAATATTTAATTTGTTAAAAAATCAAAAATAAAGAAAATATAAAAGATTTTAAAAAAAGAGTAAATGAAAAAAATATATATATGATATAACATATACTAATATATAACTTTCAATATGTATATCTTTTATAAAATGCATAATTAATTATATTATCCAAAACGATATTATTATACATCTCATTTAGTATGTATATGTATGGATTTTCTATAGATTATTATTACTATTAAATAAAATAAAAAAATGATCATATGGGGTGAATTTGTGTTCTTTGCATACACATCAATAAATTTTGAACAGAATGTAATTTTTAATTGTACACTAAAAAATAATGTATGATTCTTTATATTTGATATGATATTGTGCCTTGATCGTTTTATAAAAAGATAAGAACAAATAGACATAGAAAAAGATATTTTTAATTATACTCTGAAAAAGTACAAGACTAATATTGACTTAAAATTAAAAAAAGTTAAAAAAAGCTTAAATAAGTCAAATTGTTTTCAAATAATTTTTATTCTGTTTGTTAATAACATGCATCATTACAATTTAATTAAAAAAATAACTTATATTATTTATATTATTATTTATGTATATTTTAAATATCGACATATAGTATACATAAGTATTTTATATATATTTGTAGAATTGACTTTAATGATGCATTCACATTGGATATATTTTATGTCAAAAGATAATTAAATTATATTATAACATTGTATGAATGGTCTATTTTACTACTATATCACATGAATCATAAATATATAAAAAAAATGTAAAATAAAATCATTTAAAAATAATGTATACATATGATAACATAATTTAGTATACACAAGTTTGGAAAAGGATTGTTCTAAATAAAATGAACTTATAATTTTTCTTGAATTTAACGCATGCAATATTTTAAGGATTACAAAAGGCTATGAAATAAAATTTAAGACAACATTGAGAAATTTCATTGAATACTGTTCAAAAACATGGAGTATGTTGTAAAGAATACAGTCACTCTTGTACAAATATTACACATGTAAGAATAAGCCATTCTAAAACATTGTATTATCATTGAATATAAAACCCATACAAATATAAAGGAAATATTCACAAGCCAATTTATGTTTAGTATGTATTAAAAATATATAATCACCTATTTATGTTCGTGCACGCACAGGTACACATATGTATGTAGTATATATTATATTTGAAATAGTAGTAAATATATCTTTAATTGTATAATAATATTAGTTTCTCTTTTATCAATAGGCAACTTTAGGCATCTTAAATAGGCATTCATATACTGAGAAATTAAAAAATTTAAAGTTATAAACATGATAAAACAATTAACAAAAACTTTATTAATCGCTTTACAAGGGCAGCTATTTTTCGTAGAATCGGCAGTCTGGACGTTTCATCAGAAAAGTCCTATTTCTTTTTTAAGGTTCACTTGTTTCCACATTGGAAGTTCTTGAAATTCTTCTTTAGTCATACCTAGCAATTCCTATTAGAATATATAAAATATATATTATCTCTTGTAAAATTTATTTATTATTAATAATTTATAAAACGTACTTGAAAATGTTGCTGAGATAAATACAATTCTAGGTGTGTAGGATCAACTCCTTCTGGTAATGGTCGTTGTAATAATTGAGCCGGAGGGTATGTACTTTGTGTCAATCGAACTAATTCATTCTCCACAGTCAATACTTCTCCAGGATTTCGACCATCCTAATTGCAAATTATTTGTTTAAATTATATAAAACTTTAATAATTTTGAAAAATCTAAAAATACCTCTATATTCAATTCTGCAATATCATCACGGTATATCCATGTAGGAAATAAATTTATAAATTGCAAAGGTTCAAGACCAGCCCAGACTAGATAAATTGGATATTTATTAATCTCTGGATGAATTTTTTGCCAATAGTGCATAGCCATTGTCATGGCTGCTCTTCTTTCAGCTTGCCATCTAACTGCTTTACTACCAGATTGATCTTCTGCTCCGATATTAGGCCACCACCCTTGCCATATCCACAATTCATTTTTGTTATCCAATAAAAACAAAGCTATAATAATATAATGAATTTTTTTAAAAAATCATTTTATTAAAATAATAAAATATAAATTACCTGGTTGATGAGCTTGATATAAATCTTCCTGTAGAAAAGGAAATGGAGTTGGCAAAGAAGCACGATGCGGACACAATATTTCTACAGATTTAAATTCTTTAGAAATGCTTGATAAATGAAACAATCTTGGAGTATGTTCTTGTATTTGATCTTTTTCTAATGAAACATACAGCTTTTTGTTCATTTGTCCTAATGCTATGTGATAAAATATTTTATTTATTATCTTGATAATAAGTCAGATAAATGTAATATTGAATAGAAATTTTTATTTACCATTAATGAATTCTTCTGGTTCCAATCCCTCATCAATTTCAAAAATTTCTATATTGCCTTCAAATGTTAAACCTGTTTCCCGAGGTCGATTTTTTTTCAATTTAGCAGCAGCATTAATTACATTCTGAAAATACATATAATAATACATACATATATATTAAAAATTTTAATTTTAAAGAAACAAAGAATATTTTATTTAAAATTTATCTATACATTATAATATTTTAAAAGAATACTTTTTTTATATGAGGTAATGAATTAGATCCATGCCACACATAGATTTTTTTATTTTTTGTATCTAATAATATAAGAGAACTTCTGCTTCGTAATTGACGAGTACTGCAAGGAATCTCTATTAAAGACACCTCTGACTCTAAAGTACCACGACATATATACAATCGCCATCGTTCATCGCATTTTGTATTCATTTTTTTGCCATTATGTACAATCATTCCTCCAGAAAATAAATTCAAAAATGCTGCTGGTTCGTGTCCTTGAACTACACGAAGCTATAAGAAATTTAAAATATTTATTTGAATAATATCATTAATTTACATTGATAATTTACCTGAGGTGCTTGATCATTATCTAATTCGATAGTTAATAATGCTGCAGCGCCTTGTTCATTTAAAGACGCATTTTGACCTTGCCAAATAAAATATACTGAACGATCACGACCCTTTGCAGAATGTTTTGACGGCAAACCACTAAGTTCACGGCCTAAATAATATAGTTTAATAATATAATATCATCATTATAACAAATTTTAAAAAAAAGATTAAAATGAAATATATTTAATATATACCAGTAATTGTAACAGAATACATCCAATATACAATATAACTATCTGCAGAATAAAATTGTCCAACAGATGAATCATCCAAAAGAGTATGTGAAAATTCATCAATATGCCATACTTTTACACCCGTTGTTGTAACAATAAATTGTTTCATTAGCTGAAAAATAATTATCGAAAATGTATATATAGATTATTTATTAATATTTAAGCTATATTTTAGTTTATTATATAATTTGTTTTATATGCTAAATAAATAATATATTATTAATTAATAATAATAACATATTATTACCTCATTATCATACCAACCAGTACCTCTTCCTAAATGAGTTCCTTCAAGAACTAAATCAACTGGAATAGTACATTCTTCTAATAGAACATTAATATTGCACATTTCTATAGTTACAGTTCCATCAACATGTTCTTCATTTTTAATACCTCGAACTCGTATTATACCAGAAACATTTGGCCAGTCAAGAAATTTTTCCCTAAAAAGTATTGTTTCGACATGTTGTGTCAACTTAGCAAGTAAACACCATTTAGGTCTGACTTTAGCAGATTTTAAATCTGCTTTTGATATAGTGCGTCTACCAATCATAGATGCCGCACTAATTGGACACACAGTACATTCTGAATAATCATATCCTTCTTGCCACATTTCTGTAGCAAGATGTGTAGCAAGTCTCTTTTTATCAGTTGAAGCTCCTTTACCACTCCATATATACATTTCACTGCCAAAATCAAATACTAATACCTAAATACAAAAATGTAATTATTTATAATTAAATTAACTACAATATACAAGATGTTAATATATTCGTGGATATTTTTGGAGTCAATTGTAAATATTAAAACAAACAGAAATCATAGATCAATTCTAAATATTAAAACAAACAGAAATGTTGGAATAAGTTTATATTAAATGAAACGATAATTTAATAACTTAATTAATAAGTTTCAATCAACATTTTTATATATTTTTTATATATCAACTTTTATATTTGTTTTCTAGAATTGATCTTCCAAAGTTGTTTCACACATATATATTATATTATACTGAAATATATACCTTATTTGGATCAAGCATTTCAATTTTTGGTATAATACCCCAATATTTTTCAAGTGGTACTAATTCTTCATCTTTAATTTCATATACCATATTTGTATCTATCATAAATGTTTCATAAAGTTCATCTTCATCAGGATGTCCGCCATCAATAACTGTTATCAATATAATGATATCAATGTTCTATAAAATATTAATATATGATTCATATATGATAAAAAAGATGCTATTTTACCATCCACATTATCATTTTCTATACCAAGATAATTCCAAAATTTTTGTAGTTGACTTTTTGTGCATGTTATTTTATCTTCATTAATAATAATAACTTGAGATGTTTGACAACCAAGATCTTTATTTTGTTGAATACTCATTGCAATTTCTGCACCTCGTGCTTTTTCAATAACA
Source organism: Apis florea (assembly GCF_048593485.1). NCBI lineage: Eukaryota > Metazoa > Arthropoda > Insecta > Hymenoptera > Apidae > Apis > Apis florea. Next base: position 304,494 of record NW_028256777.1, on the reverse strand, counting down.
TTACAATATTTTCCAATGTAATTATAAACCTAAATTAAAAATATAAAATTCTTCTCTATTTCTGTATTATAAAATACATTTATAAATAATTAATAAAATTAATTAATAAAATACATTTATAAATATTTATAAATAAATTTTGTAAAATAATATATAATAATTCTTTTAATAACCTCTGATTTTGTTACTAAAACAAAATTATCACCACTATTTATACTCTCCGCGACTGGTTCAACTAATCTCACTTGTACATGTCTTCTGCCTTTAATTAAAATTAACATTAAATCTTTATATGGTTGTAATTTATTTGAAGAAATATTTGTTTCTGCTATATTCCTTAGTGTTATATTACTAAAGTCTTCAGTAGAAGCTAGACCAGCTAGTGCTTCCATAGCTAATGATGAATTCTTAGCTACTGTAATAATATAATATTGCAATAACATAATATTATAGCAACTGTATTTACTGTATCTATACTATTTTAAAATTTGATAAAACTTACGTTTCTCAACATTTAATTGCTTCATTACTTTTTCTGCAATACCAGTCCGGATTTCAGTATACTCTGATTTCAAATCAGTACGAGCTGCAAGCGTTTTAAGTGGATTTCTAGACATAATACGTCGTCGTTTCAATCGTATATTTCGTTTTTGAACTAATCTATAAAAATATAAATCTATGAAAACTTGCTTAATAAATTAGTATTAGTACTAATAAAGAAAGAAAAATTTACAATTCTGATTGCGATGTAATTATATCAAAATCACTTTCATTTAAATCAACAGATTCAGCTTCGCATTTTTCTAATGAAATTCCAGTAAAAAAAGAAGTGAATGTTTCGTCATCTATCTTAGGTATTGAGACAACAGGTAACTCATTCTTTCCCATTTTCAATTCTTCAGCTATGAAATATATTTTTAAATAATGTTGTTCAAAAAAAAAAATAATTCTAAAATAATTTTTCACTAACCACTATCATCACTTGTAGGTTCAGAGAAACTTCCTCGTAATTTAATATATGAATCCTTGTTTGGACTAGTTGGCATAGACATAACATCCATTTTGTATCCTAAAAATAAAATGCATTTTTAATGTGTAGAAATTTAAATTTGAAAAAAATAATTAAAAATATCTAAATAAGTAAATAATTTTACCTTTTTTTGTTCTAAATCTTTCAGGACGAGGAGTTTTCTTCTTTCTATCTATAATATTTCCTGTAACTTCAATAAGTGGTGAAGATGGTCCTGGATCTAAATTTTCCTGTTGTTCTACTTTCATTTTGCCAGCTACTGTAAACTTTGTTACATCTGTAACAGCTATTCTTTTTTTCCAACCTTCTGTTGCGGATTCTAACTTTCCAAGACAATCTGCAAGCACTCCTTGCTTGATACTCAATTCTTCTTTATTTGATAAATTGGAACATATTCCATCCTAACAATTTTAATTAATGATAATAAATACTGCAAAATATTTTGATTTTACAATAAAATTATTTAAAGTAATTTACCGATGAATTAGATGAGCTATGTTCAGAAGTTATACGTCGCTTCCAATTTGTATTTCCGCTGCGTTGTAATGCAGCTAATCGTTCTGCAATACTCATACTTGGGCCATCATTAGTATCAATTGTGTGTATTGTTTGTGTTATGCTACGGCATAATCCTGGAAGAGATACACCATGTTGCTTTTCTGTTGTTGCACTATTTGATTCATTTTCATTCGTTTTGTTGTTAATCGCGTGATGACTGATACTCTTTAACAGTGGATTATACCTATAAATAGTTAATTATAATACACATATGTTTATATACATGCTTTTTTACACAATATAATCTTATCATTGTTTAGTAATTGTAGCAATAATTAAAACGTTCATCATGCGATGCCATATTTGATAAAACGTACTTTATTAAAAAATTATAATAAATATTCTTATAATTTATATCATTCTTACAATCATTATTAGTATTATAAAATTATGTTTTATTTAAATAATTCAATAAATTAATATAAAATATGTTACCTGGTATGTTTTGAAAATATAGGATGGCGATTAGAAGATACAATTTCATCTTTTGTGCTACATGTTTCCTGATTTAGAGTACATATCTTATTTCCAGATGTATGAAGTGTTTCTTCATATTTTTTAGTAGTAATTACAGTTTGAACATTATCTATGTTATGTGGTTTAGATTTGAATTTTCTATTTAATTCATCTTGAATATTACATTTGTGAAAAGGCACTGGATATTTTTGTTTAATTTTATGTTGTCTATCTTCTATATGATTATCCTTTTCATTATAGGCATAACTTAAATCATATTCTGATGAATAATTATTTTCCATTATACTTCTTATCTGTATATAATATCTTACTTTAAAAATTATATTCTTATTAAATTTTTAATTTTTGTTATTCAAATATTATTATTTACCTTATTTTTTTCCATATTAGATTCTAATATAGAATGTGATGAAATATTAAAATTTTCAAGTGTTTGTTGTTCTAATTCTTCAGATTCTTTTTTAAGTACAGATTTTATTAATTTCATTCCTTCGAGTTCAGAACTTTTCTCTTGCAATGTATTATGTACATGTAATGCAACAGGTTTTAAAATGCTTTTTGGTAAATCATCTTTAAAAATAATTAAAATATTAATAATTTATATCACTTAAAAGTATCTTTTAGTAAAATAAAAAATTTACCAGTATTTAATGGACATTGATTAATAGTATTCAATGGAGATATTCGAGATGCTACTTCAACTTCTTTCGATGTAACTGGTTGTGTTTTATAACGAGCAGCCGGCCGTCTTCGTGAATATTTTTCCAATGATAAATTATTTGAACATTTTTCAGTATCAATTTTTTTATTGAATAAACGTACTCGTTCCGCTAAACTTAATTTAGAAGGATCAAATTCGTCATCAGTTGTAGTTATATTATTTTCTGCCAAACTTGATTTTTTAACTAATGTAGTAGCATTACGTTGATTTTGTAAAACTGCTTCTTGCACTTCTTGAAAAGTTACTGGTTGAGTATTAAATCTATCGTTACCTTGATTCTTTCGTTCTCTATATCGTTGTATGTTACGTGAAGTGTTGCTCGATATTTTTTGGGACATGCTACCTTTTTCTTTAGAGTTTGCTTTTTCTTGTAAAGTTTTAAAATGCAACGTCATTTTAGAAACACTGTTGGTATGATGCACATCATTACCTTCTTGAATGTTTTCAACATCTGTTTTTTCTTGTAAACACTGTGTTTTATTATTTAAATATTCTTTATCATTCATTCTATTAAAAACTGAAGAACTACTATTATCACTACTATTACTATTTACAAGAAGTTCATGTGAATTCAATCTACTTTTTTCTTCACTTTCAAATACTGTTGTAGTTTGATTTTCCTTCTCTGTAAGTTTTTCTTTTGTTGTGCTATAATTGAATATAATATTAATTTAAAATGTTTGTAAAATTTAAATGAATATTATTATTATATTGATATAATTTATTATTTGTATAATATATATAAATTATAAAATTTAATAATATAATATTATTTTAAATCTTGTAATGTAAGATTTATTATGATTCCCAATTTAAAAATATAATAATATAACAATATTTACAAACAATATAGAAATATTAATAAACTATTAATATTATTTAAATTTAAAAATTTTCTTATTTAATATTTCTTATAATATGTTTTTTATCTTATGCAGATAAGTAAGATGTGTAAAATATCATTAAAAAGAAAAAATCTTAAATTTAATACCTTTTATAATTTATAAAATGAATTCAAAAAAAAGTATTGAAAATACTATCTTAAATCAAAACTTTTAGATAGACATACAGGTTGTGTGCATGCTCTGATTCTCTGTTTTCTGAAGCTTTTAGAATTGTTAGGTGATCTATAATTAAACTTGGCACAGATTCAATATCTTGCCAAAGTTACGTATAACTATACAGACTAAACACAAACAAATATTTGGTATAAGATATCATATATCAAAAATATTAATAAATAATAATAAATGAATTAGAATATAATATATATTTTGTATATTAAGTAAAAACTTCAAATTAATAAAAATTTCTAGCATAATTATTTTCTAATAATTATTTTATCTGTAAAATAATATTTTCAGAAAAAAAATATTATAAACTTTTAATTTAAAAATGTATTTAAAAAATATAAAATATTTCATTTTATAAAAAATATTTCATTATAAATAAAAATAGTTAAAAATATAATAAATAATCATGAAAAATAAAAATAAAAATAATTCTTCAATTTCTTTAATATTACCTGTACATTTTGGCACAAGAAACAATAGAAGTATTGGCACTCTCATCATTCAGAGAAAGATCTGTTTTTAAGGTGTTATTAGTTGTTAATTTTAGTTGTGATTTTTCTTCTGATATAGCATTCACAGATATTAATTCAAGAGATCTTCTTTTATTAAGTACACCAGTAAATTCATTAGGAATATTAGAAGGTTGAATATGACCCACTGATTGTGCTCTTTTTCGCAAAAATAAATTTAATGGTTCTATACACATATCATCACTAATAACTGTTTCATCATATAGATTTAAACGGACTCGTGATTCGTTGTCTCTATTGCTGGATTGTTTCAATATAGGTCGTACAGGATCATTTTCTAATACTCCGCTCGTTCTATTTTGTAAAGTACGATTTTTAAGCATTGATAATTTTTTTGGCGAAGTCAATTCTGTTTCATAGTTACATTCATCTTGTGAATTCTTTCGAGTACATTTCAAAATAGTTTTTTTAGGTTTATCGTCATGTTCATCTGATTCTGTGCTCGATTTCTTTTTTAATATTGGTCGTGGTTCTAAAGATGGAGGATCACTACCAAATGATTCTTCTCTACTATGTTTTTTTTTTAAGATTGGTCTCACCTCAGAACTATCAAGTATTTCAGGATTACCCATATTTGTTGTTTCCATTGTAATAGTTATGTGATGGTTAACATTAGTTATTCGTTGGCTATTTGTAGATTTTCTCTTAAGTATACCCTGTGGTTCTGTAGAACTAATTTGACGATCTTCTCTATCATCTTCTCTAGATGATTTTCGTTTTAATATAGAAGTAGGCTGAGGATCTGGACTCTGATCCCTCTTAACAATTTCATCTAAAGATGATCGTCTCTGATTTTTTAATATTGGCCTAAATTCAGAATATATATTGTCAGTAGATGAAATGTCAGGTGAGCAACTGCGCCGTCGAAGTATTTCACTTTCATCTAAGCTACTGCGCTTTTTTAAGATACCATGTCTTTTATGTGTTGGTTCTCTAACAGATGGTGAAAATGTTACAGGCAAAACTGCATGATTTATTGTATTAGATACATTTTGACTAGTATCAATATCAGATATTTTATGTTTGAGAATTGAAACCGGTATATGTTGATGACTTAAAGATCCATCTTGAGAATGTTCATCATTTGATTTTTTTAAAATAGAATTTTTTCTTGGTGATAATTGCAATATACGCATATTATTTTCTGTATTAGAAGAAAAAATTATTTGACATGATGTATTAGATGAATGATTCTCTAATCGTGATTCACAACTTGGCGGAAAATTGGCATGCGATTTAAGTCTTTCTACACGTTCTATTGCAGATTTTGTTAATGCTGTTAATGCATCAACTCTTCGAGAAACTTCTGAATCACTATGTCCACCACTACTATAAAATTAAATTTTATAATAAAATTGCAAATTTCAATATATAAAATAAAAAAAAATATAACTACCTAATTCGTTGTACATTTAAATGTTTACTGCTTGCAGAAGAATTAAGTGAAGGCAATGTATAAGTTTTAGAATAATTTTCTTTAACTTTTTCATAAGTGATTTTTGAATCAAAGGACTTTTTACTTAAATTAGTTGATTGAAATTCATTACTAGAATTTGAAGTAGATATTGTATCAGATATGTAGTCTCGTTTATTTGATTGTCTTTTAGTTTGTTTAATATTACTTTCAGCTGAAATATGTAAGTAAAATTTTTAGTTAAGTAAAATTTTTCAATAAATAATTTTCAATAAATTACTTACATTGATTTAAATGATCTTTTGTTGTTTCCATATTAAGTGATCGATTTAAATATGATTTTCGTTTATAACTTTTATCTCTTTCTCGTGGAAAATTTGTAATACTACTATTATTTGATATTGGATGTTCCTTTATAACATTGTTATATATATATATACATAATACATTATATACAAATATATATTGTATATCACATAGAGACATATTATTAATATAATGTATACATACAATATATAAATGAATATAAAATAATTACTTACATCTTTAAATGATAAACTAGTACTAGGTTGAAGACTCAAAGGTGTAGAATTTTCAGACATAGTTAACTTTCTTGATGACATTGTTCCACCTATATAAATATAATAAATATAAACTTTAGGAATAATTATATTAAATTATATTAATTTATTAAAAATAAATAAAAAATCTAATTCTTACCATTAGGTGATATAATGGAAGCAGCACGTAATCTTGAAGCTTTGGTTTCACGAACTGGTGCTGTTTTATACAATGTATAGTTTTTATTACTCTCCCTATTTTCTGATCTTGAAATCATCCGACTATTTTTTTCCAACATGGAGCTACGATTTTTATTTTCTATAAAAATGTTGACAATTATAATTATTATACTGAAGTATATTACATATATCTTATAGAACTTTTTATTTTTTAGCAATTGTTTTTTGCAATAATAATAGTCTATAAATATATATAAATTAGTAAATATATAATATAGAATTTAAAAGAAAGAGATTTAAAAATATTTATCATTATTATAATTATTATATATTATTACAATTATATTAAATACAATTATTATTATATTATTATATAATTTATATTATTTTTATTATTATTTGGTTTTATTTATTTAAAATACTTACTGTTTATATTACAAGATGTTATATTTTTTCTAATTTGACATTCTGAATTTTGCTCATTATTATGTATCTCATTGTAGTGAGAGCAAATATTTTGATTTTCATATTGTATAGAATTATTTTGTGTTCTATTTGATGTTTCTTCACTAGTTGCCATTAAAACTGTAGCTCCAACAGCTACCATTCCTAAAACCAAATAAATATCACATCTAACATTTTTAAAAATATTTTTATTATACATATACAAACATATTTAGCTTCTTAAAATCTAAAAGTATAGATCATATAAGAAATAAATAAAAATAAAATTAAAAAATTTAATGATTTTTCAATAATATAATATTATATATGCTATTTTCAATAAAAATAATAATTGTAAACGTTTTGATAACAATTCATTTATTCCTCATGAGTTAGAACATATGTATACATAATATTGAATTTAAAAATAATATTAACAAAAATTTTCACCTATTTTGAATTGAAATTTAAGCCTACATATTGTTACAAAGTATAACTTGAAAGATCTCATCGATAATGGTAACGTTATATTTGTCAAATTTAATAACAATGTTGAAAATGTTTACAAAATTCTAATATTATACAATATGAATTATAACAGAAATTTTCCTCACACTTACTGATCTAATATAACTTTTGTTTCATTGTAAAGCTGTATCACGATTTCAAAAAACAAATTTACAAATAATCAAGAACACAACCAGTGACGCAGATCAGTTATGTCGTTATCACAGTTATTCAATAAATGTACTACTTATAAAATATATATAAAAAATATCTATTAAAATTGGGTAAATATAAAATATATAAAATTTAAATTTTATCGCGGACAAAAATTTAAAATAGAAAGAAAAATTTATTCGTATCGAAAATTGCACAGGTATTAGTCATTACAATTTCTCTTATAATGAAGTAAAACGAGTAAAACCGAAGCTAAGAATTAAACTAGATGGCGTTACTTGAATTAAATAAATATATTATAAAATGATAAAAAAGTAATACATGTAGTTCAATGGAAAGCATACAGATTTTTCAAAAAGTTAAAGTTTTTTCAAGTTTCTCTTTTACATTCCTCATATAGTTTAATATTATTTAATTAATAACGAAAATTAATAAAGTAAGAACGAGAATTTTTTAATATAAGATTCAATTATTATAATTGATTAATAATATATATATAAACATTATAATTAATAAATGTGATTTAATAAAAACAAAAATTATAAATCATATTAAACTAAAATATATTGTGATATACAATAGTTGAAAAAAACAGAAAAAATATTTAAATTTATTATATATTTATTAAATTATATAAATATGTATAAATATAATTTTTATTTTTTAGAAATATGCAGTTTCAAAATATAAAAATAAATAAAAATAATTAAAACATGGATAATACGGAATTGTTATTCTTTGATACATTTTCACATGATATTTCCGAAGTAAGTATAAAATTATTTTATTTATATAATAATTACATCAATAGAATTATTTATTTATTGCAGGAGCTTAATTTAGATTTAGTTCAATTCCCAAAACCTGTTTATATAAGTGAAGTTAGAATTATTCCATTAGGTGCTAGAGTACAAGCTGATTTTCCTGGAGGTGTTCGTCTAGGGTAATTAATTAATTAATTAATAAAAATTATATATTAAAATAAAAAAATTTTCTTTAAATAAGTTACATAATATTTACATTATACAGGGCTACAAATCCATCTCAATTTGAAATTGAATTTTTTGTAAATGATTTAAGTAAGCCTGGTGCTTCTACATTTGAATCTCTTGGAGAATTGGAATATAAACAAAATATTCATATTCAATTAGAATGTGAAAGGAAACAAATACCAACAGATGGATTAGTACTTAGGGGCTGGTATACTACTATTACTTTAGCAGTATATGGAACATTAACAAAATCTTTAAATAATCCCCAAGAAGTTGTTAGTTCAGCTGCTGGTTCTACAACTTGTGTTACTGGATTGGAAGAAGTAGAAAACACTACTCAAATATCAGAACAACAATCTGAGTGGTATTATGAAAATCAAGCACAAACAAACTCAAATGTAAATGTTTTATATATATATATATATTATACAAATTTATAATTTAATTTTAAAACATTAATTTTAAAATATTTGTATGGAATTTTCAGGAAACATGTGTTGCTGCAACACCTCCTCCTCCTATACAACCAATTCAAATAGTAGAATCATCCAGAAATTCAATCTCAGATACTGGAAAGACAGAAGTGGGTCATTGGGAAGAAGATGCTACAAATAATACTTTAAAATCTACGAAACGTCCTTCTTCACCTCCGTCTGAATCTTTAGTATCCTTAAGTCCTGAATCCATATCTGCTGAAGAAGAAGAAGGAGAACAAGATGGTGGTGATCATGAAACAGGAGAGCCTTTTGAACCTATATTATCTGATGAAGATATAATGGCAGATGATATACCATCTACTACAGAATATGAATGTGAAAATATACAATTAAATAATATTTATTCTTTAACACCACCTGATTTATTGGATTTAGAAGAATCAATGAATGTCACTGAAGAATACCATATTAACAAAGAAATGGTGGATAAGATTCATGAAATATTTCAATCTATATCAAAATCAGTTTTACATTTTAATAATGCTTCAGGTCAGGAAAAAGAGGCATTTGTTCATAATTGCGAATCATTATGTGCAATACTTACTCCATTTCATTTGACTAATACAGATTTTAATGATTTGACCAATATTATAAATGCTGGTTTAGATATGGATCTTGCTCGTGCTCAACCTCAACCAGCTTATAAAGTTCGTCATGTTAAAGTTGGTGTACGATTAGCGGAAACTTTGTGTAAACTTCCACAAGGTCCAGAAATACTATTAAAAGTAGATGCACCTTATAAATTATTAGCATTGTGCATGCGCGAAAATGTAGCACTTCCTGTGAAACTTTCCGCTCTTCGTACATTGGATGCTGCATTAATAAGTCCAATAATTGTTAAAGAGTTTCTTAAATCAAAAAATAATTTATATAAAAATGCTTTAATGATGTTAGATACAGCAAAATTAGCAAGATTAAAATATGCATTATGTTCATTATTACGAAAAGTACATACATATGAATTTCTTGATGAAATGAAAGAAATTGATGAAGTGGCTATCATTGAATTAACAAATACATATATATGTTCACCCACATTAATGGCTCAACCAAAACGTCAACTTCCAGCTGGAGCTCAAATGGAATTTGAACGAGAATATAATCGAAATCCTCGATGTCATTTAATAGCATATTTTGAGTATCACAAACTGCTGTATCATATTTTATTTGCTCTTACTTCTCCAAAATCGGATTTAAGTTTAATTAAAGCTGCTCGACGTTTTCTTTTACGTATTTCTGATACTAAAGAAGGTTTATTGTATTTATTAAAAGAACCAGAAATTACCAAATTAATTTTAAAAGCTTTAAAATGTGATTTACCTGGAGCAGGATCAATTTTAGGTTGGCGACTGCAAGTTGTACAATGTTTATTACATTTAAAATATCAACCTTCTGATTGGATAGCTTTAAAAAAACTTCATTCTTTTTTAATATATTCTGATGGTTTACAAGCTATAATAACAATACTTCCTACAGGAGAATTTATTGATATTTTAATTCCTTATCTTTCTGATCCAAATCTGTGTGAATTTTCTGCAGAAATTATTTCAGCAACAATTCGTTATTCTGATCGAATAGAGATATTTCAAAACCGTGCTACAATTATTTTAGAAAAATCACGAACTCAAGCAGTTTTAAAAGATGTTACATCATATTTAACTACAGCTGCACAGCCATCTCATTGGAATTATGGAGATGTTTCTCCATTAGTCACATGCATTAGAAAAAATGCAGATAAAGCAGCTTATCTCCCAGGACAATTAATTACAGCATGTAGAATTTTATATTATCTTGTTTTTCCTTCAAATAATGATGTAGATCCAATGGAACCTTATATTGAATTAAAATACAGAAATGCATTAACTCAACTTTTTGCTGCTGATGGCTTAACAGCTCTTATTGCAGTTATGGCAAATATTTCTGAATTTTATGAACAACCATTTTTACATCGTGCGGCTTTAACAGGTAGAAGAGGTTTAGCATTAGTTGCATTACTTCTTCCATGTGTAAGATTAACAAGAGCATTATTAGAACGTCTTGTGAAATGTATGGCTACAGATTTCAAAGATTTAACAGCTGTGATACCATTACTTGGTGTTTATTCATTAGTAGAAGCTATTCCTTCTATTCAAATTGTCCAAACTTTGTCTGAAGAAATAGTAGGAACACTTTTAGTATTCACACAGGCTGTGGATTCAGATGGATCAGGAAATGTAGCAAAATCATTGTGGACGCAAATGTTAGGTGAAGTTCTCAAAATGGTTTCTTTAAGTCCATGTAATTTTATACCAGGATTGAAACTTTTAACAAGACTTTTACCACCAGTTTTAACTTTAAAAGAAACAATGACTGAAGATGCTACTCGAATTTTAGGTGTTAGAAAATTATGGTCTGCTCATTTACAAGCACAAGCTAATAATTTAACTGAAACATTGCGGTTACTTTGCGCCAGTTGGAATAAAGATTTATTAATTCTTCTTTCAAAAGTATGTAAGCAATTAAGTGATTTAGCAGCACCTACAGCATTACTTGTAGGTAGATGTTTATTAGATGGTATAATAGCTGCTACACCATTAGAAAATAATGTTCTAATTCTTACTTTACTTAGTGAACTTGCAAGACATGCACCTATGAAGGCTACTTTGTTAACTTTAACTAGCCCTGCATCTAGAGCACAAGTTAAATCTGATCAAAAATATCCACCTGTTATTGAAATGATGTGCACAGCACTTAAAAATACAAATGATATTAGAATACAATATGAAATTCTTGATATCTTTGAAACATTATGTGATTATACATTAAGTCTTATGCAAGAAGACATTAGTGAGCCATTTGAAAAAAGACTTACACATTCAGTACCAAGTAAAGAACCACTTTTATCTATTTTAGCTGTATTAATTGATATATTAGCAACTAGCACGAAATTTGAAATTGAAATATTACAAAGTACACTTCGTATACTTTTATCTCTTATTAATCATAATTATGGTTTATATCATGTAAAAAGTTGCTTAGAAAATAATCCTGATGCATTACGATCGTTATTAGATCATATTTCGGTTTTAGAAGAACCAGAAATTCAACTTATTGTGGATTTAACTATAATGTTTTTAGAAAATTTAATTACATCTGAATCACAAGGAAGATCTTTATATTTACGTATACAACAATTATCAGCTCTAATTTTATGGGATAAGAATGATCATCCTTTGGAAAAAATAAAACGTGCACAAGAATTAGTTGAAATCTTAAAATCTGCAGAAGATAAAGAAGAAAAAGAACCAATTCCAGAAATGTTAGAGCCATTATTACCAACTCCTGAAGCTTTGTTAAATCAATTTTCTCAACGATGTTTGGGTACACCAGATCTTGCTTCTAAACGCCCAAAAAAATTTACATTTATGTGTCCAAACCAAGCACCAAATGAAAATACAATAGATTTATTAGCACTTGCAGCTGAATTACTTCCTACTGACTTTAATCTATTATCAGAAGCTCAAAATTTATGTTCTAAGATTCCACCTGATGATGCTTTTCAACCATTACAATCGAAAACTCAAACTGATGATCAAGAAACTAGAGATGTACAAAAACAAGCTATATCTCCTGTTTCTAAAGTAAAACAACCATTTGGTAAATTTATATTCATTATATATTTTTCATTTTAAATTTTAATAATTGAGTCATTCAAAGATCAAACTGATCGATTTGTAAAACGATTCCTTAATAACAATTTAGAATTTGTGCTTGACTTAATGATTTAAATTAACAGAATTGATCAATTGATTTTTTTAATATTCATTTTATCAGTTCAAAATTAATAATAATTTAATTAAAAAATATTTCTTCACAGTTACACCTATGCGAGGTCGGACGCAATTTACCAATTCTTTAAGAGGTGGTCCAGTAGTGGGTAGTGTAGGCAGAGGGGCAGATCCATTTAGATCAAGGCCACCAAACACTTCGCGACCACCATCCCTTCATGTAGATGATTTCGTAGCATTAGAAACATGCGGAGCACAACCAACTGGACCTACAGGATATAATAAGTTGAGTATTCGCGGAACATGTCCTTCACGTGCAATCAACACAGGAACAAGAAGTCGCCCTTGGACACAAGAGACTCGCCCTCCTTATCTTCGTTAACTTTATTAAGATTATCTTTATTGTCCATTAATCATTTGATGTTCTGATTATAAGAATTTTATATTGATAAGTTTAGTACAAAAATATTTCTCTTATAACATTTATTTTTTTTAAAAAATAAAACAAGAGTATAATAATTATAGTAATATGATAGTAATATATAGTAATATAATAGTATATTATAATATATGAATATCAATTTAAGTTTTATTACAATAATTATGTATATATATACATAAAAAGAAAGAAAAAAGAGAGAAACAGAAATATTAAGAAAAAAAGAATTTTATATAAAATAAAAATATTAATGTGTGTGTGTATGTGTGTGTGTGTGTGTGTGTGTGTGTGTGTGTGTGTGTGTGTGTGTGTGTGTGTGTGTGTGTGTGTGTGTGTGTGTGTGTGTGTGTGTGTGTGTGTGTGTGTGTGTGTGTGTGTATTGAAATTTTATACAATATAAATTAATATCAAATCAGATTGTGAACAAAAAGAAAATTTATTTTGATAATTTTATATCATTTTATATTTTCTCTTTCCAATTTTCATATCTTATTTTAAAATTGTTATAATCTTTCCTGGTTTTATTAATTTTTGCATAACTATATTTGCTCTAAAATATTAAATAAATATATCAATAAGAAATATATTATATAAATAATAATTATAAAAATAATTAATATAAAATAATTTATAATAATTAATTTACCTTATCTTCAATAATTTCTAATACTAATTCATCAAATTTTTCTAAAATATTTAATATGTTTTTTGTTGGTTTAATATTATTATGCAATGTATATTCCATTAAATATAATATATATATGAAATTCTTATAACGACATGCATTGTAAAATAATGTTTCTAAGACTTTGAAATTTGGTGCATAACCAATGGTATTCATTTGTTCTAAAAGTTCTATTCCATCTTTGCATCTAATACATCCAATAGCCAATACTCCAAATGTAACAATATTTGGTGTAAAATGATGACTTTGAATTTCATTCAGTACATCCTTTAAAATGTAAATATTATGATTAAATATTAATTATATTGATTAATTAAAATAATTACTTACTTTGGCAACATTGTATTGTTTTCTTAAACATCTCCTTTTAATAAGTATATTGAAAAAAGTTATATCAATTTTAAGATTATTTGATGTAATATATTTAAGAAAATATTCTTCTGCTTTTATTGTAGGTGGAAGTAAATCTAATATTAATGTTATTGTTTTTAAATCAGGTTTTACACCATCATTTTTCATACGTTTTAAAAATTTATCAATTCCACCAAACAAAAATAATCGATTTTCTTTTAATATATTATTCAAATTTTGAGATAATAATGTACTTTCATCATTTATGTTTATTTTTGAATTTTCATTGTTTGATATAAAATAATTATACTTCTTAAGCATAAGAATAAGTGAAGTAGTTAATACTGGTGGAGAATCTAATAAATCTGATCTTCCAGTTTCCATAAATTGAATCTGAGAATCCTTTGAATTTGGTATCAAAATGTCATTTACTTTTAAATCACCAAACTTTGTATCTCTAATTGCCTTTAAAAGAAGATTATAATGGAATATGTTTGGCTTCATTTTAATTATCTTCATTTTATGCCACAAGCATAATGCATATTTTAATCCATTTTCTGTGTCACTGATTATTGCATGAAATAAAGCAGAAATTATATCCTGTGAATGAATACCATTATCTTTTGCTTCATCTGCTATTTCAAAAGCAATTGAAATTTGTTTATGCCAACTATATGCCTTAATAAGACATGAATAATGTATATTATTTAAATTTATTTTTTTTTCATAAAAATAATTCCTTAAAAATATTAAATGTTTTAATGCTTCTTTTCTATCTTTTGCTTCAGAACAAGCATTAATTAAACTACTATAAATATGTGGAGAAAGATTTAAACCTCTTTCTTTTATTTGTTTAAATAATTTAAAACATTGTTTAATATCACCTTGTTTAGCAAAACCAGAAATTAAAAGTCTATATATGTATAAATTAGGTTTATCATCATTTTCTTTCATTAAATCTAACACACTTAAGGCCAATTGTAAATTTTTATTAATTAAATGAGATTTAATAAGTGTATAATAATCTTTATTAGTAAATTTTTCTCTCTTTGGAACTATAATATTTTCAGCAAATTTTTCTTCTTTCTCTTCCAGTTTATCCATTTTAATTTTCTCATATTTATTATATGAAAGATTTCCAAATATATTAGGATCTTTTGATAATGTTTTTATACAAAACTTTCTATTAGAAATTGATAAATATGATATTTTATCTTTTATATTACAAGTGTCTCTTTTAAATTGATCTTTATTATGACATAATATGATATATAAACATGTCTTATTATTTATATAATTAATATAATTATATCTTTGTAATGTGTATAAAAATCGTTTTGTTTGTTTAATATGATAATCATTTATATAACCTATAATAATCTTTAATTTTAAAAGACAGTTTGTTTTTATAAAAACCATAATTAATAATTTATTTTTCTTTTTAGTTAATTTTCTTAAGCTATTATCATTTACATATGATATTTTTTTTTCTTTATTATTTATTATATTAAATCTTTTAGTATCATTAATTTTAACGGTTATAACTTTCAAAACAAATATATTATCTATATACTCTTTTATTATAAAATGATATATAAAACAATAAAAAGATACATATTTTTATAATATATATTTTTTAATATAAAGAATATCTTTTAAAATTGAAAATTTTAATTAAAATATAAATTTATTATTATGAATGAAAAAAGAAGATATTTAAAATAAAGAAGATTATGGAATATGCATTTCAAGTTAAAATGTTCAATTATATATATAAAAAATTATATAAATTTATTTACATTTATAAATTCTAGAAAAAATGATATATATTTAAATTATTTAATTATATATTAATGAAATTTAATTACAAAATGGCACACTAGCGCTAAGTACAACTACAATATACAACTTATACGTAACAACAATGGTAATGGTAGAGTTAGTAGTGGTCGCGTCAGTTCGATAAAGTTCGTACTAATTTACAAAAAGAAACGTGATATATTGATCAAATGTGTCTTCAATCGAGTATAATTATTAACGAAGAATTAATTCATTATTAAAAGAAGATTTATTCGATTTATAAATAAAATCAAACGAAAAAATGGAAAAAACAGAAGAGAATGAACATAATGTGTTGCGAGAGGTTTTAAGTGAAGAAGAATTAGCGCAAATACCTGAAGGATTTATAAAAAAACTCAATGTTTATTTCAATGAAAAATTTGAACAGTATATTACAGCAAAAGCAGTTTTTGAAACTAATAGAAAAAATTTTGGTAAGTTTGAAATTATATATTTTTTGTCATAATAACGATCGTTTATTTACACAAAGGAATTAACCTCTCTATAGAAATATGCCGTATTCATTATTAAATAGCTTACATGAAATATTTTTTTATTAAATATATAAATAAAATTTTAATATAAAATAATTCGTAAGCAAATTTTATAAAAAAAATATCTATAAGATTTATATACGTATAGTACTAATATATATAGTATTAAAAAAATTAGGTTATTAATAAAACAAAAAATATTTCATTCAAATTTTATTAGATCAAACTTTAGATAAATTACAAAAAGATTTGGCAGAAGAAAAATCAAATTTTGAAGAATGTAAAGGAAAACTTGAATTAGCAGAAAAATATACTATTGAATTACAAACTAATTTAGATCAGTCTAAAGGTGAAATACAAAAACTGCAAGAAACTGTTAAAAGGTATTGTTGAAAAATATTTATATTATTATATATAAAATTCTTATATATATATAAAATGTTTTTATATATCTTATATATGTGTATATTATATGTGTATATATTGATAATATTGATCATATAATATCATTATTATTATATAACTATATAATAAATATTTAATTATTTATAGATTAGAAAAAGAAAATGCTGATTTACGTAGGCATAGAGATACAGTTGTGGATGAGAGAGATGCATTGCAATTACAAGTTGAAAGACGAGATACAGAAATTGAAAGAATGCATACTGAATTATCTTCTTTGGGAACTCAATTACAAAATGCTGTTGCTGCAAAATGTCAAGCTCTAGCAGAAACAGAGGAAATCCGAAGTCGTGATATGACTCTTGAATTTAAGTATGTATTTGTATAATAAATAAATTCTTTTATTAAACAATTCAATTTTTAATAAAGTTTTAATTTAATACTTGAAACTTTTTAGAGAAAAACGATTAGAACAAGAAAGAACTCTTTTGTCACAGCAAATGGCTGGTCTTGAGGAAGAATTAGCAAAAAGAATGTCAGAATTACAAGCAACAAGAGCAGAAGCTTCTGCACGAGCACTCTTAACAGATACACGTTTAGCACAACGCGATGAAGAATTACGTATTGCTAACGAAGCAACAGCACAGTTACGAGAATCGTATACATCTCTTCAACGACGCTGCGATGAACTTGCTCAGAAATTAGAAGAACAACGTACACATGAAATTTCTATGCATGCTTCTTATCGAGAAGAAATTGGTGCTCAAACTAGATTAGCAGATCTTTATAAAGGTATGGCTGATGAAGCAAATGCAAAAGCTGAAGAATTTAGTAATGCAGTTAAAGAACTTCAAGAGTTATTAGAACATGCTACTGAACAGTATGGAACATTAGAAACAACACATAATCAATTTCAATTACAACATAAACAAGATTTAGATGAAAAAGAACAAAAAATAGAAGAGCTTTCAAACGAATTAAATCATGCAAATGAATTATTGAAAAATATTAAACAAGGTAAGTAAATACTTATTTTATTGTAATTTTTATAAGATTATTATTTATTTAATAATCATATAATTTCTTTTATAGAAAGATTAGATCAAGCTGTTGAACAACTTGCACCTACAGCAGCCATAGCTAGTAGAGTTCTTAGAAAAGGCTTGAGTCTTACTCAAATTTATACACAATTAGTTGATGTAACAAATGAATTAACTTCAGAACGTGAAGAAAATGAACGTTTAAAATCACAAATGGATGTTATTTTACGTGAATTAGAAGAAAAAGCTCCTGTTCTGCAACAACAACGTGAAGATTATGAAAATGCAATGACTAATATTAATACATTAACATCAAGATTAGATGAACTTATAGCAGAAAATCATAGATTAGAAGAAACGGCTGATGAAGCAAATCGCATTGCTAAACATCATACTAAAGAAAATCAAAGGTTAAAAACTGAATTATCAGATTTAGCTAGACAGGTAAAAAATTAAAATTATATTTTTTATAATTTTATATATATATTATATATTATAAATAATTATAATATATAATATATTATATATTATATATAATATATAATATATAATATTATATATAATTTTATATATATTATATATATTATATATTTGATATTTTTGAGGTAGGTATGCTTTCTTTTGAAAGAAGTACAAGAAAATAGGAGTGGTACAACTATTCAGACAAATGAATTTTCAAATTCAATGGATATGGATAATCTTGCTTCATCTGAAATTATTAGTAAAAAACTTGTCACTTTTAAAGATATTGAAGAATTACAAGAAAATAATCAAAAATTATTGTCAATAGTTCGTACATTATCATCAAGACAAGAAGAAATTGAGAGAGCAACTGATGAAATAAATTCTGGGGAAATGAAAGAAAAATTAGATAGGTTTGTAATACACATATGAAAAATATATCATAATGTAGAATATTGTATTTATCTTAATTTTTTATAATTATAATAGATATCTAGAACAATTAGAAGACATGCAAGCTGCTCAAGACAGACAAGCAAAAATGTTAGAAGGTCTATTGCGACAACGAGATATGTATAAAAATATGTATCAACAATGTTTAAAACAAACACCAGAAAAGAAAGAATTTTCCATTCCTGAAGAAGAAAGAAAAGAAATTGATGTAATAAAAACTGTTAAAGATGAAGTATCTATAATGCAAGATGATGTTAATCGAGAAAAAGAATTGCAAAGACAATTAGAAGAAAATGAAACTAAATTAAAACAAGTTACAGATGAATATGACACATATAAAAAAGAAAGAGCAGCCCATGAACGAATGCTAGGAGATGAAGTAGAAAGACTTAGAAAAGAAGCAGAAGCTAATTCAGCTCGATGTTGTAGATTAAAAGCTCAATTAGATTCGGCTAATGATCGATTTAATCTTTTACAATCAAATGTTACTTCTTATAAATCTCAAATAAAAGTTCTTGAAGAAAAATGTTTTAATTACAATGTGACAATTGGTAATAATTATTATAATAATATAATAAAATGTTTATTATATATTATATTATACATTAAAATATTCTTAGTTTACAAATATTATGTTAAAAACATATATGATTTAATTATTTAAAAATTATTTTATAGGCAAACATGAGCAAAGCTTAATGATTTTGAAAGATGAAGCTTTAGCAGCTCAAACGCGATTATCCCGTGCTGAAGTACAATTAGAAAATTTACGTCAGGAAAGACAACTTTTACGTGATTCTGAAGGTCGTCTTTTGAAAGAACGTGAAGTATATCAGAGAGAACGTCAAACGCAAGCTTTATTACGAGCAGATGTTGAATCTATTAAAGCAAGTTTAGAGCGTGTTCAGGCTGAAAGTCAATTACGTGCTGAACAACGTTTAGATGATGCTACAAGAGAATGTGCTGCTTTAAGACGTCGATTACAGGAAGAACAAGATCGATTTAGAGAATTATCTGCACATTTAGAAAGGCAGCTTACTACAGCTCAAGAACGATTAACAGAGGAACGTAATATTACTGAACAAATTCGTGCAGAACTAGAACAAACTCGTCAATCTGATTTTCAAAATACGCAACGTATAGAAGAACTTAATACTAAATTAAGACAAGCTGTTACTCACTCAATATCAAAACCTTTCTCTGGTATATATGAAACATAAAACTAAATTTTTATTTGTTTAGTTGAAAATGATTATAAATAAAATTCTGTACCTATTTAAACTTGCAGGTGATGAACATCTTGTAAAGAGATTAAAAGAACTTGAAATGCAATTTGCAACAACACAAGCAGAAGCAAAATCTTTATCAGAACAATTAAAAGCTTCACGGCAACAAAGCCAACAATATTGTGACATAGCAGAAAGTGCAGAAGCTCAATTAAGAGAATTAACAACGCAACATAACAAATATAAAGAAGAATTGGAAACTGCTTTAAAAGAAGCTCGTGTAAAAATAATATCTCTTCAAAAAAAAGTTCAAGAACTAGTAGAAGAATTAGCAAAAGTTTCTAATGGACGACAAGAAACTGATTCAGAATTAAGAGAAAAATTAGCTGATGCAGAAAGAAAGCTTGAAGAATTAGATGAAGTTAAAGGAGAATTAGAAATTGTAAAAAGTGATTTACATAATGCTTCAGTAACAGTTAAAGAAGCTGAAGAAAAGTATGCTAGAGAAATGGTATTGCATTCAACAGATATACAGGTAAATATTTTATTAATAGATATATATAAATAAATAAAAAATAAGAAATTAATTTTTATTTGTATTATAGATGCTAGCAAAATTGAAAGAAGATGCACAATCAGTAGAACAAAAGATAGCAAATTTAACTCAAGAAAGAAATGCAGCTGTAGAAGCTTTAGAACTTGAAAGATTAGCTTATCAAGAAAGAGAAAAAAAGTTACTTGAAGAAATTCAAGAAATGCAACAAAGAATAGCAGATTTAGATGCGCAAAATGCTATTTTGCACAATCAAATTCAAGAATTAAGCGATAAGACTGCCATCATGCATAGTCAACAATCAAAAATAAGTGAACAGGAAAGTCTTGACACTAGTTTAGAAACCATGAACCGAAGTTTCAGTGGACTTGAAGATGATTCTAAATCTGCTGAACAATTATTAAGAGTAATGAAGTATTTAAGACGTGAAAAAGATTTAGCTGTAGCAAAATTTGATGTTTTAAGAGCAGAAAATCTTAGGTTGAAATCACAAGTAGAAGTTAGTTGAATTATGTTATTGAAATTTTTATTTATCTTACGTTTTCATTTTTTATTTATATTTTCTTTTTTTATTTAGGTTATAGATAAAAGATTGAAAGAAACAGAAGCTGCCCTTAATTCAGAAAGAGAAAAATCTGAAATTGATGTAGTCATGACATCTAAACATGCTGAGTTATTACGAAAAGTTGAGACATTAAATGCTATTACAGATTCTAATAGAATTTTAAGAGAAGAAAGAGATAATTTAAGTGTAAAAGTTTCAGAACTTACTGCAAAAGTTGCAGCACTTTCTGAGGAAGTAGTACCACTTCGAGATACATCAAGAGATTTACAAGCAAAAACTGAAGCTTTATTACAAGAAAATTCAAGTCTTAAAGGAGAAGCGACTAGATGGAGACAAAGAGCTAACGCATTAGTGGAAAGAGCTAATAAAACAAGTCCAGAAGATTGGCGTAGATTACAAACTGAACGAGAAAATCTAAGTAAATTGCTTACATCTGAGCGCGAAACACATGCAAAACGTGCAGAAGAATTAAATCAGTTAAAACTAGAGAAAACTAAATTAGAAGAACAATTAGTATTGCTTCAAAAACAAGTACAAGTTCAAGGAGAAGAAGTTCAAAAAGTATCTGAAGAAGCCCGTAAATTGAGTCAAGATTTAAATGAAGCTCTTGCTGATTCTTCTTCTAAAGCTAAAGATTTAGTAACACTAAGGAAAGAGCTTGGTGATAAAGAAACAATTTTAAATGATATAAAAAATAAAGAAATTCAAATAAGAAAAATAGCGAAAAAATATAAGACTCAGTTTGAAGAACTTGCGAAAACAGTAGAAGAAGAAAAAAATAGATCTGAAGAATCTCGAATGTCTACTGGTACTTCTGCAAATGAAGATAATGTTCATCATGTATCTCAAGAACGTGAAGATCAATTGCGAGAAGAAGGCAGACAAGAATTACGTCAAGCAAATTTAGAATTAACATCAAAAATTGATGAATTGTCTCGTCAAATGATAACTGTACAAAATGAAGCAGAATCGTTAAAAAAAGAAATCGATACTATGAATAAAACAAGTGTTGAAAAAGAAGAACGTGCAAAACAAGTATTAAAAGGTGCAAGAACTAAAATCATGCAATTAACAGAATCTAAAAAAATTTGTGAAAAGGAATTACTTGACCTAAAAGCAAAATTTGAAGCTGGTGCTACTGAGTCAGACACCGCTGAACATGATGCTAGACTTGCAGCACTTAAATCTCAAATGGAAAGTAGAATTTCTCGTCTGGAACATGAAAAATCAGAAATTCAGGCAGAAAAAGAAACTCTTGTACAGAGAGTTACTCAATTACAGCGACAATTAGCTGGTGTTAGTGGAATTAGTGCTACTACAGAACCACCAACAGCTAATATAAAACCTATGTCTGCACGTGCTGAAACTCCATTAGCGAGTATTCGTCCTATGAGTGTGGTAGTGCAGTCTAGAACAGCTGCCGTTTTACCTACAACTGCTACTGCACCAGTAATGGTTGCACCTCATCAGCAACAACAATCACAACAACAAGTAGTACATACTACTGAAACAAGCTCACCAACTAGTAGTCTTCCAGATTTTCAACCAGCCAGTACTAGTAGCAGTTCATCACAGACAACGCCAAGTACTTTACGACAACTCGTTGTACAGCCGCAATTAAGTGAATCTGCAGAATCAACACAAAGAGAAGATCCAGAAAGTGCAGAAACGCTTAGTGTACAACAACAACAATGTCAGCAACAACAACAACAGCAACAACAACAAACTGTTGCACTAGTTAGTCCAAGAGTAGAACAACAACAACAGCAACAACAAGCTGTAGTTAGTGATCAACAGCAGACTGTGGCTAGTAGTTCTACACAATCAGTAAGCACATCACAAGCTTCAACAGGTCATAAACGTCCTAGAACTCTTGATTCAACAGCATCAGGATCTGGAATCGTTGAAGGTGTAGATCATAGTAGACAGGAACAAGTACTTAGTCCCAAGACTAAACGAAGTAGACAAGAAATGTCATCTACTGCTAGCGCAAGTGCTTCAGAGGTCGAGTACCAGGTGAATTTAGATAATGAAAATAAAAAATATATCAAATAATAATTATATATTTAAAATACGATATATTTTTTTAATTTTTAGGTACCAACATCGAGCCAAAGAGATCAAGATGAAGAAATAGAAGAGGGATGTGTTGTTGTTGTAGATTGTGATGAAGGTGAAGGAGGAGGCAATCATCAAACACAGGAAGAAGAAGAATTTGATAATGATCCTTATGAAGAAATGGAAGAAGAAGAAGAAATGCCTTATGAAGTAGAAGTAGAAGTAGAAAGGGATAATAATGAAGTTGAAATTATAATGGGTGAAGATTCTACAAGTGTAGAAGTTCCTAGACAAACTCAAGTAACAGTACCTACAAACCAACAACAACAGCAATCAGAAGCAATCAGTAGTGCTGGACCAACAGGTGAACCACCTACATCCTTTACAACTCGATCTTCACGTGGAATTGCACCAATGCCTAGGCAACAACAACAACAACATCTTCTTTTAGTAATTATTTTTATTTTTATAAAAAAAATAAAAAAGATATGAAGAGATTTTAATAAAATGATTTTTAGCCACAACAAGGATATGAGGATGGTGGTGATGATAGCATAGTACCAAGTACTCCAACTTTATTTGTACCACGTCGAGGAGATGGATTTGGAGAAGCTGTAAGTTCACCTCAAGTTCCTCAAGGACGCTTTACTTTTGGAGATTCATCTGCACCAACAACAGCATCATCAACTCCTTCGTTATCAACTCCTTCTGGATCAACAACTCGAACAATATTTGGATCATCTAGTTCTGGTGTAGCACAAGTAATTCAAGAAAGCATGGATGATACACGAATAGATCTTGTTCAATTAGAAGATGGTGGTACTGGTCGTAGTGTCCCTACTACTCCTTTACAAGTTTCACCAGCAGCTGATTTACCACCTTCGGTACAAAATTATTAAATATTTTTATATAATATTATAATATTATAATACTTCCATCATTTAATTGAATGATTTATTTCTAGACAAGCAGTGGACCATCAGAAGAACAAGAAGCCCCAGTTTCAGTAACAGCAATATCAGTAACAGGTACCATTGGTGATACCAGTGAAGAATCTACTATACCAAGTATTCGTGTTCTTGGTGTTGATGATCAACAACATAATCAAACTGAAATAATTACAGAATCTATCAGTACTACTCCGACCGAAGGTAATTATAAATTATATTAATATATTATATTGTAATATTATATATATTATGTATAATAAAAATAATCATACAAAAAAATATATATTATACACACACACACACATAATTATATAGGTATGAGTTCAGAAGGCGAAAAGCGCACAGAAGAAGCTGGTCCTTTAATCTCTGGAGATGATGATGCAGTAGATACTGGTGAAGGAACTGAAGAGCCAGGAAGTGATATAGTGGAAGATGAAGTAGAAGAAAGTCGTGAAGCGGAAGCGTCTCCATCAAGTAATACTCGTCAAAGAGCAATGGCAGCAGCAGCTAATGCTGCAATTGCAGCAAATGGTACTAGAGGTGCTACAGCAAGACGATCAGCAAGATCATCGTTTAGAACAACACGTGGTACTCGACCTACACCTATTGTATGGGAAAGTCAACCTGGTGGTAGAGGTATGAGAGAATATAATCATAATAATAAATTATGAAATAATATATATTGTCTTTATATTATAAATCTTGTAAAAATATACAATTTTTTTTAAAGGACAAAGCGTAATACGTGGAGGACATGCAGCAAGAGGAACAAATAGCGAAACGGGAAGAGGACGTGGAACAAGAGGACGACGAATGCGATCTAAATATTCATATGCGCGATTTTAAGTTAAATAGTTTTGAAATCATGAGAAAAATTGCACATTATTGTCTTTGTACACGAATGGTGTAAGAAATGTTGACTATTAATATATCAACTTTCAAAACAAAAAATATTTTTATTTAGTGATAAACGATAATTTCGTTGTACAGATACATTTGTCGATACGACATTTATTATATCTAAACTTAGAAAAAACTATAATATAAGTCTTATAATGGCAGTGTATATCTATCTTTTTACATGAAAAATTAATGAAATTAAAAACATAATTTCATTTCTTTCAATTTTTTAAATCATAAAAGTGACATTCCTCTAACAGAAATTTTTTTCAAAGAAATTAAATTGAAATTAGTATTTAAGTTGTCTTATTTTATTTTTTGAACTGACTTTGTATAATTATTATTCGATGTCATATATAGAGAGTATTGAAAATATGTTTATGTGAAATACTTTGGTATAAGATATATATTTTAACTAGGTTTCATTATCTATTTAATGTTCGCTATGAAAATTTTATTAAAAATATTTGACAAAATGTATAAGTATTTTATTTTATGTAAATGCATACTTTTTAATTTTATAGATTTAAGTTAGAATTTTATTTTTTTCAATAATTATACAAGTATGCATTTGGGAACATATATATATATATATATATATATATATGTTTCAATTTTCAATTCTATTAATAAATAGTATAAAATCCTTAAGTTTTATAATATCTAATTAAATACAATTTGATATTTATTATGATATTTAATAGAATAAATAAAAAAATATATACATTCCAAATATATCTAAAAAAATAACATATGTTTATACATCAGTCTTTTTAGCCTATTTTAGTATTTTAATAGTATCATCAATTAATACTTTTTTAATACTCAAATAATATTATTTAAAAAAATTATTTGAAAAAAAATTTACAAATGAATGAGAATTAAAAAAAAAAGAAAATACATATAAATACTGGAGCTATTATAATTAATTAATAAATATTAGTTTTACACATTTTTCAATGCAACTGAAATGAAATTTATCAATATCATAATTTTATGTTATTACTATATAAATAAGATAATATCACAATGATGAATATTAAAACTGTTCTTTTATATAAATCAGCGTAATTTCTAAATTAATAATATGCTTTGGTCCCCTTTTGCTTAATATTCTTAGAAATATTTATCAATTAAACAAAATAAGAAACATACTTAACTAATTATATAAATAATTTATTTTTTATAATTGATACCATCTAAAACTTTTTAAATTTTTAATAAAATTAATCTTATATTTTTTTTAAAAAATAATGATAATTTTTATAGTTTTATATGATATCAACAATAAAAAATTTAAATTGTAGAAAATTTTATCTATTTGCTTTTTAATCATCGTAAAACGCAAATTTTTCTTGATTTTACTATAAATATAAACAGACTGTTAAAATGTTCTATTTTTTGAGAATTCATATAAATGTTGCATAATAACTATGATTTCTTTCTAAAACAAATATCTGCTAATTCTATAATAATTGCATATTCAAGAAATAATTATTTTATTATTGAGTTTTATGCCAATTTTCTTTATGTTTAGCATTGAATATATTAAACTAAACCAGTATATTTAAAAAATCAAGCAAAACCAAAAGAAATAACAATATTTTTAATTATTTTAATCCATTAGCAGTCTTATGTTTCTTATAAATCAATACTGTCAATTACATTTATAATTTGTTATGCAAAAAACACTCAATTGTTAATATTTTGCTTTAGCTGCTTTGATCAGTTAATATCAAATTAGAGTTACATTAGGCTGTAAATGCTCAAGTTGATATCGATCATTGATCGTGGTAATTTCACAGGAGCATTTATCATGTTGTTCCACTCTGATCCATTGTCTTCTGTTATTATTAGTTTCCAAGCTCCAAACTTCGATTTCAATCTCTTCGTAATAGATCGCCGATTCTATAGGTGAACAGCTCATTAATGGACTCGCACAACATCCAGAATATCCATCACATCTCTTTAGAATTATGTAAACAGGTTGAATAGGACTTTCTCCAGGATTCTGATGAACATTTTGCATCAAATCTTTCAAACTATATGCTCGAAATTGTGGTTTTTTACAAACAAATGTCTTGGATGCTTTCACTGCATCTGATAAAGTAATTCTTCCAACTATTCTATGATGATTATCACTATTTGTTACCGCTGATTGGATCATGCTATCCAGGATCAACGAAATGAATATCATTAACTTTAGTAAAGAAAATTTATTTTTCATGCCTTGTTTCTATTAATTTATTCTGCAATTTTTATTTAATTTATATCACTATAGTTATCTTTATGCACAATTCGTTTAAACTGAATTTAACTCACTAGGAACACGTTCATAAATTTAAATTCTATGGCGCGATACTTAATAAACATATTTGAAATGTGTTCTTTTTAGTCAAATTACATGAATCATTGATACGTAGTCGTATCAAGAGACGTTCAACTGAGACTTTCCTGTTGCCAGAAGTGTATTTATACATGGAAGAAGTTGCACACAGTCTACGCAAGGTATATGCACATCGATAGAGATTCATGCACACGTAAATCCAATATCCTAATTCTGATTTTGTGGTAACATTTATTCATACAATTCCTTAATCACTTGAAATATCCTGATGCATAGGAATCATCATGATTTCTACCTTATGCGATTTCATTCTTAATTTTACTTGAAAACTTGATCTTGAAGTTATATTACATGATATAATTTAATATATAATAAATAGAATTTCATTCTATAAATATTGTTCCATTTTATATATTCTTCAAATTTATACAGTGAATTCTTGTCACAGTCTTCAACATGTTTTCCAATACAATTGACTAACTTTTTGATAAGAAGATGTAAGTGCTTATATCAAAGTCGAACTTCGACTTTTCTTCTGCTGATATTCGTTATTCGAATAATCTATCACTCATATATACGAAACTTTCAATATATATTTAATATATTTTTATCGATATTAAGTAAACGCATTATATGTAATTCAATGAATCAATGATATAAATAAGATCGTATTAAATATGGAAATAAGATTTCATTGTTATTCATTGAAGTTTATATAATTTTATTATAAATATTTATATTTTTTATCATATTAAACTTAACATTATTAAAAAATCTGGATATTTTTACCTGGATGTGCTTCTTTTTTTCTGGAAAGTACAGTTGACTCATTGATATGATTAATTGAAAGTTTAAATTCAATAAATATTTTAGGAACTTGATATTGTATTAAATAATTTGTTGCTTCATATAAAAATTTATATTTAATATAAATTTAAAATCAATTGTAAGCTGCGATTCTGAAATTTTAAAAAATATTAACTTGATGATTAAAAAATTTTTCACAAAAAATACTTAGTGCAAAAAAAATAATTGAAATGAAATCAATTTTTTACAATGATTCCTTTAAAATTATATTTTGAATTGTTGAATTATTTATAATGCGCAGTTAATTGAATAAATATTTGTTTTTTTTTAATTTCTTCGTATTTGTAATATACATAAATATATATATTATATTACATATTATATAATATATATAAATATTTTAATTTTTTGAACATATTTTTTTTCTTTAAATCTTCAATATATTTATATATTTATATTGATTTTCATTTTTTACTTAAAGAAAATAAAAATATATTTTATATTCAGTTTCTAATAAAATAAAACAGATTATTACTTTTAATATTAAATATATATTTATTTATTTTTAAGCTATTGATTGTTTTTATTTTATATTTATTGTATCAGTATTTAAATTTATTTTAAATACTTTATAATTATTAAATAATTATTTATTTAAATATATTTCATTTATAAAAATATAATTATGCTAATTAAAATTAAAAAATAATGGATGAGATAAGTTTTCTCATGTTTTTCCAAATAAGATAAATTTTCTCTGTTTTTCGTGTTATATGATTTCTATTTAAGAAATCATTACTTCTTATAAAATTAGGCGATAATTTTCTTATTCATTTAATAAGAAACATTATTAATATAAACGTTATTAAAAAACATATATCAATATAATCGAATTCAATTCGATTGTATCCTTGATTTTTACATATGACGAATTTTTGAAATTTTTTTAGAAAAATTTTAACTTTCTAATTACTAACAAGTTCATATCTGAAGAATGTTCAAGACAGAACAAAAGTGATTTTAATAATAGGAAATGAAATAAAAAAGAAATAAAAAAAATTTGCATCATTATAATTTGAAAAATTTTTATAAAGTATTTGAAATTCTTAATTTTTAAATATTAATATTATATTATACAACATAACAATATAACTATAGAATAGTCACATTATCGAAAATTTATATATTAATCGAAAATAATCAATTAAAAAAAAATTTCTATTTCAAATTTGCTATATATTTAATTTTGTTTTCTATTTTACATTTATTTTGTCTACGTTTTTTATTTATTTTTTTAAATATATTTCTTCAACTATTCTATTCATCAACTTTTTGATTTAAAAAGAATAATTTTTTTGAAATATAGGAATGTATTTATTGTAATTTATATGTATGAAACATATGATTAATAATAGAAATGTATATATAACGATTATCTTAAATAATTATCAATTTATTTGACGTAACAGGAATATTCCTCCTTCATATCCGCATTATTTGATTATGTTTATTTGAAATTCTATTTATTTCTAAAAGAAATTTGTTAATGATATTATAAATAAAACATGCTATTTAATTATTTGAATTATTTTACCATAATTATTATCTTTAATAAATATATTAGTGAAATTAATTGATAGCTAAATAAGAATGAGATATTAAATGAATGATACATATCAAAAATCACATAATTTGATAATTTTTAAAATAAAATTAAAAAAAGATTAAGATTATTAATTAAAAAATTTTGATTAGATACAACAAAAATATAATCTTCTCCATGATGATCTATAATAATCAGTTTTAAAATTATTAATTATATAAAATATAAAATATAATTAATTATATAAAATGTATCTAGACATAAAATTTCATTTGCAATTCATGGATTCGTAATTCTTTGCATATTGAGTCAGTTCCATGAATAACTGTTAACGGAGTAACATGAGTTTCGATTTAGGCAACCGATGCTCACTCTCACCTTTCATAATATTTGTCACAATCGAATATGTTATATGTTTAAAAAATGATCATATAAACTTTCTTCTTTTTATTTATCATTCTGAAAAAAAAAAGAATGTTAAAAATAAATTTTGTACTACTCTGCAGACAATTGTCTCTATAATGGCTCATTGAAATCTGTCATCATCATAGAATATTTCAAATCAAGGAAAATTGAAACTTCATATCATGATTACATTAAACATTCTATGTAATTATTTTGATTTTTTATAATTTACAAATTTATAAATTAAAAAAAATTTGTTATACAATATATTATAAATAGTCCGTAGAATTTTAAATAAAATAAATCAATACAAAATAAAAATAGAATTACTGACACCTTATATAAGAATTATTCGTAAATAAAAAAATTCGAACAAGATACATTGATGCATGAAGAACAATACGAAGCAATTGATGTTCAAAAAAGAAAATATAAAGGCGGTTGATGACTGGTCGAAATTTCAGATTTAAAATGCGAAGAGAAAGAAGAAATACGATGAAAGGAGAAAATAAAAGAAAGAAGAGCCAATTGAGGAAAGGAGAACTAGTCACGCAACGTAACATGGTTTCAGTTCGAACAGGAGGCAGGACCCACTAGTTGTAATTATAGTTATCTTCGTGATGTTCTTGGAATGCTTTGCTTCAAGTCCTCCTCGAGTTTACCAAGAAATAAGAGAGAGACAATACGAAACGCAATAGGATGAGACAAAACAATAAGATGAGAAGTAGATCAACGAAGAAAGAAGATGAGAAATCAGAAAAAGAGGGGGATGCAGAGGGCATCGGGCCGAGGATGAAAGTAACATATATATAGAGAGGAAGAAAGAATTCAGATCGCAGAAGAATAGTCGTAGCTTTTAGTCCCAGACAATTGTGAGATCTAAGCAAACGTATAAATTTATGTTTAATATAATATTTGTTAACTTAGTAGTTGTTTAATATTGAAAAAAATGAAAAAATATATTCTATTGTTATTTTCTATTCATTTCGCTTTTGCTTCAATCGGCAAATATCATAGGTAAATTATATTACATAATACATATATATATATATTGGTCACGTGAATTTGATTCAACAATCAACAGACACAAATTCAAATAATCAATTCGATTTTCAGGGATAATGGATTTTTGAATCATGTGCAATTAGTGCATGAATTTCAATGCTCTATGCCTCAACCAAGAGCTGTACCAGTTGCAGAACTTCTTACTGTTGGTCCTAATTCTGACGAAGTCTTTTATCCTGCTTCTACTGTTCTAACACGATGTGATGGAGCTGGATGTTGTTCGGATTCTAAACAAATTTGTGCACCTATCGAAACTAGAAATGTTAGTCTTGTTTTTATGGTGAAACACATGATTGATCGACAACGTGACAGGCATCACGAAGTGATACATGCTTTAGAACATACAAAATGTGGGTGTATCAACAAAAAAATTATAAAGTTTGATTAATTCTTTCTGAAATTTTTTTTAAAATAATGATGAAAAATTCTTGTTATTAGAAAATATTATAAGTAGTTATTTAGTTTTTTGCTAAAGAAGTTTAAATATGCCAAAATAATGTTTATTACATTAAATAGAATTAAATAATACGATTAATTAGTATTAATATAGAATGATGAATTCTTCAATTAAATCTCTTTATAAGATTTTTATCTGTGATATTTTTAATAATAATAAACAATCCATGTTTTTTTATAAAATATTAATAAATATTTTTTGATAAATATTAATACAATTTTTTATTTTTAATTATTTTATTTTATGCTTTATTCAAAAACTTATAAAAAAACGTTTCATCAACTTTTTTAGTTAGTCAAATAATCTAGTTCACCTACTTACTTTTTGCAATTAGTCTTTCATACCGAAGTATTGTTTTGCGACCAGTACATCACGTTTTATACTTTCATTATCTGGTGTTAATTTCAAAGCAGTTTCTAGTTCAGGAATACCATGCTGAGGAGCCGACAATTTACAAAGTGCTGCGCCTCGTCGAGCGTGACATCTAGCCCTTGACTCTTGATTGCTTTCACATTTTGGTTCCATTAACTCTAATGCCTGAAAAATAAAATGAAGATTAAAATATTCTTATTTATGCATATGCAAGTTGAATAAATTACAATTTTCATGATTTACTTTAGAACAATCTTCTATACATCTACGATAATTGCCTAATGCATATTGTGCTGCTGATCTATTTACATAGAGAGATGCCATTTTATCACTAATCTTAATTCCATACGTATAAGCGCTTATAGCAGCTAAATAATTTCCGACTTTAAAAAATTCACTAAAAAAATAATCATAAATAATTTAATATTTAAATAATCATAAATAATTTATGTAAAATTTTATCAAAGCATTAAACATACTCTCCTTTATCCTTTAACCATTGGGGATCTCGTTCTTCTGGTCGAAGATCTTCCGCATCAAAACCAATTTTACGCCTCGCTTCTGCCTGTTTCTGCAACCACTGTTATAGTAAAATTAATGTTAATACGATTTTTTTATTTTAATAATGATTAATAAACAAAAATAATACTTCTTGTTCTTCGACATGAGAACTTTCCCTAGCTGGTGTTGGAAATTTCCGTTCCGAAAATGTGATATTGATTATACCTATTTTTCTTGGTAACGGTACCGATTTTGAAGGTTCTTCAAATATATTATTTCTTTTTAAAATATTACCCTTTATCGCAGCTTCTACAGTTTCCAATCCTGGTCTTTTCTGTTTTTTATTATAAAATTTTTTTATATTATTTTTGTTCATTTCTTGTACTGAACTATGCGATGAAATTTCATAATCTGATTCAGATTCTTCAGAGCAACTAGTGTCATTTTTATTATCTTCTTCCTTTATTGTCATTTCTGTTTTACTATTATTTTCTTGATCCTTATTTATTGATTGTATTTCTGAAATCTGTTCATCATTCTTTATATTAGTTTCAAATTCCTTTATAGTTGTACTATTAAATATTTCTTTTTCGGTAATTGATTGAGATTTTAATGCATTATCCTTATTTTTAAACCATTTTAACGGTGGTCTTGTAAAATAAAATTAGAAAATTATTATCGAAGTTAAAACATATAAAAAAATTATGATATTTATTAATTTCTAGTACTTATAAGCTTTTCTATTTTCTTGTGTTTTTCCATCAATATTAGAAAGAAATGGTAATTCAGCTTTCGATCTCCAATCTTCAAATTCCTGCATTGCTTCTTTCCGATGTGTATCTCGTATTATTTCTATTTTATTCAATGTGTCTGTATTAATATTAATTTGTTCTTTCACTGCTTCTTTTTGTAAATATTGACGTTTTTCTGAATTAAATTATAAACCATTAGAAAAAATCATTATATTTATATATCAAATTTTATATACCATTTTTAAATTTTATTCTTTCTTCAGCATGTTTTTGAGCATGTTCTAAAGCTTGAATACGGCACTGTCGTTTAAAATCATTGTTAATATCTTGAACTTCCAAAGTAGGCCATTGTAAATTAATATTCGTTTTACGCAAAGTAAATATTGCTTCATTTTCCGTTAAAGTGCATTTACTTTCTTTTTCAATAATATTAGCCCAAAGAAATAATTCTAATATAAACGGTGGAAAACTGACCTGTTATTAAATCAAACATTGTATGATATTTATTTCTTTATATTTAAGTGATATAATATGCTTTTGTTAGAAATTGGAATTTATACCTTTATATAATTATCTATTACAAATAAGTCAACCTTCTTCGGATATCCTTTTAAAGGTACATTTAATACAATAAATTCTGAAGTTTGACGCCAAGAATAATCTTTAATAATTATAACTGGCATTTTCTCGATCAACGTCTTTTTCAATTAAACGTACTATCGAAATACTAACGACTATCGATCAAACATTTTGCGATATATTATTTTATGTGAATGTGTGTATGAGTAAAAAATACAACAAAAGATAAAATTCTATTGTTATATTTATATAATCCATTTCATAGATAAAAATTTTAAATATCTATAATCAATAAAATTTATCTAAATATATATACATATAATATATGTATATTACACATCGAATATATTTTCAATATCTTATTTATCAGGTAAAAAAAAACAAACTACGAATATATAGTATGAATTATTTTTAATTAAAACGTTTAAGAGTATTTGTTGACAATACTTTTTATAGATATTATTAAAAAGCTGCCATTTATGCAACTGATTCTGCATTCTGTGTCTTTATCTATGGAACTATAATTTTTCTCTTGTGAGCAATACTTTAAAATCATTGAAAATGTATGAAAACATTTAAATATTATGCAACTCCATAAAGAAGTATAAGTTTTGGTTCTAAAATTACTTTTGAACAAATGGCATATCATATCATCATACTCAAGCCATTGCTTGAAAATCAACTATAAAAACTTATTGTAAATCAGTCGGTTTTTATCAAACATCTGCTCCTACAAAATCACAATAATTATTTAGAAACGAATTGCAGGACGTTCAAATTCTTAAAAATTTTAAATTCATTGAACACGCATATATTTCAAAAACATATTAATGATTACCCTGAGAAGCAAGAATGTTATATTATGTTGACACTTTTGATCAGTTCCCACAGTTCGTTGTACATAATAACAAAAGTAACAATAATTGCTTTCGAAATATTGTGATACATAATATTATTAAAAAATGGAGGACTTTTGATAAACGCTTAAAATAGGAAATTAAAAATTATCTTCTATAAAGATATTATGACACTACAGTTATGCCTCTTACACGCCTTACATCATAATCATTTTTTATAGATTACAGTAGTAGTAATCATTCATTGTATAATATGTACAGTGTATGTATCAATGATAAATACTTTGTTCAATTATTTTATGTAAAAGAAATTGTTCTTTAAAAAAAAATATATATATTGTTCATTAAGAACAGTATAAAGATGGAACAAAGTACTTAACACTGTACAAAACTTAATATTATTATAAATAAGAATACGTACAATGCAGTACGTTTGTCTATGTTGTACCCAAGCAAGTCCCATAATCATGTGAACAAATATTTAGAATGAACTTTTGTTAGGACATTGGTTTAATATTAACATATATTACTTATTACGCAAGATATTCGTACAACATTCACGCATACATAGAGATATCGCCCAAAGTATAAGAGCTTGTGATATTCTTTTATTTATATATATTAATAAAGATAAAATTAAAAACTATCGCATGGAATGTCTGAAGTATACAAAAAGAATTCATCACATAAATTAAAAATTATCAATACAATAAAATGGACTTTGTGCGGATTTCTAATGCTTAATACAGTAATTTTACAAACATTGTTAAACAATTAAAAGAGAAAAATTTTAATACGTATCATAATTATATAATAGAAATTCATTAATACTTTATTTGATTTTGATTTAAAAAAGCGATAATTTGCTAATTACATGAAATATAAACTAACAAATTTAGACAGAAAAAATAAACAAATAAAATTATTTTATAATCCGATTAATCTACAAACTGATTTGATACAGTATTAAATACTGTATTGATAATTACAAATTCGTTGATATTTCATGATGTACATAGCAAAGAACAATCACTTTTCTTGACAATTGTTATGCATTAGGATTCTATTTTACTAATATTTATATTATTCATTATGAAAAATTGTTACATAGTTAATAGTAAAAATAAATACAGAAATGATACATTCTAGTAACATAAAACTTATGTCTCTATAAAAGTATACTTACAATTGTAAAAAAATGTTAGCGATAATTGAAGTTTTATTACAATTTATCTAAATGGCTTGAATTTTATACATACGTATCACATGCATACATCTGAAATAGTAGGTATGCTTTTACATTCATACATGTTCTCTTCTTCGAATTGTATTTATTGTTATTTTATAAATAATAACTAACAAATACTATAAGAACAACATGAATGTAAAGCAATATGTATACAAATTATAAATAAATGCAAAAATTTGAAGATCAAAATTTATAAATATAAATAATCAAATTTTAAAATTTCGGATAGAACAAATCCGAATTGGAAACATTTAGTAAATTGTGACTGGATGTTTATATTTACTAGATATTTAAATAAAGGAAGAAGTGAAAATTACGAACATCACTGGAATATCATACACAAAATTTGAATATGTTAATTTTTGTGCAAAGTTATTGCATTTTATAAAGGACATAAGTACATTAATATACGCACGAACTATTTTTTTCGTGCTGCTTTTTCTGCTTTTCGTCGCATCCGTTCTATTTCTTTTCTCTCTTTGCGTTCTCGGTCTGCCTGTGCTCTAAGTTCTTTCAATTTACGTTTTAAATGTGATTTTTCTTCTCCACAAATACCAAAAGCTTTGAGATCACGAGATTCAAGTCTTAAAAGGTTTCCACCATTAATTCCAGTTTCCAGAAAGCGTGATGCATAACGTTCCAAACCGATTCCTGATAGCCACTGACAAACCTAATAAAATTTTTCAAGTTATAAATATAAATAAAATAATATCTATAGAATTTTGATAAAAATATTTTTTTTTAATAATTTTAAATAGATTTTTATATTATATTATATTATATATATATATATATATAAAATATATAACTTACTTGTTCTTTGGACCAATCAGTAACTGGTGCATTCTGCCAAAAGTGAGACTTTTTGTCACCTAA
Source organism: Apis florea (assembly GCF_048593485.1). Lineage (NCBI taxonomy): Eukaryota > Metazoa > Arthropoda > Insecta > Hymenoptera > Apidae > Apis > Apis florea. Next base: position 267,283 of record NW_028256777.1, on the reverse strand, counting down.
ACCAAAGTCACTTGGATGAGGAGGTAACCAAACTTCACTTGTATCTAAATTAATAATATTTATGTGCATATGGAAAAGCAAAAAATATAATGAAAAATATATAAAATATATACATATAAAAAAAAAAAAAAAAAAAAAAAAGAAAAAGAAGATTGTGAATTATTGTTTGCATTGTATCATAAATATCTAGAGTACCTGTTTTAGATGGACTAGGATCAATGGCAGGTGGGCTCACTGATCCACCAGAAGAAAGACTAGACGGTGAACTACCTGGATGATGCCAGGGTGTACTGCTACCAATTAAATTTGATGAAGGAATAGTAGCTTTTTTTACTATAGAAATAAAAAATTCACCATAAAAAAATTATTTTGAATGAATTACATATTAGATATATTATAAAATATTTTACCTCTTTGATTGGCTTCATTTACAGCTTGTCGTATTTCTTCCACTAAATGATGGGTAACTAAAGTTGGATCACTAGAATGTGGATTATTTAAATCACTAAAGTCTCCAGAACTTTCTCTTGATGAAGATATGTCATTTCCTCCAAGTCGTCTTTCTCTTTCCGCTAAAACTTGTTTTAATTGCTCTGCAAATGATGCTGGTGGTCCAGTTAAATCTATGAAGAATTGATAATAATTTTATATTTAAAGTTACATATAAATTATATCCAAAAAATAGCAAAAATTCAAAAAAAGAAAAAAGAAAGAAATACTTTTTTGAGATTGTGGCCAACTTTGTTCTGTCATAGCTCTAACTTGTGAACTAATAGTACTATGTTGTCGAATTGTTGTTGGATGCGTAGGTTCCATATGTTTACTTTTCAATGAACTAATTGAAGAACTACTAGAATAGGAACTCAAATTTGATTGTTTTGATGTTAAATCGTTTGGTGATCTGCTACTTGTATCCTGGGAAAGTAATTTAGAAGATGAATCCTCATCAGTATTGTCACCTGATTCATCCAAACCATAATCCTGAAATATTAAATGATTAAATAAATATATAATTTTTCTACATATACTAATAATTGTATTACATACAGAACTACTGTTACTAAGACCACCAGATCGTTTAGGAAGTTGTCGATTTGCAAGTCCTCCTCTACTAGCAAGTTCAGCTTTACTTTTTCCAGCCGAATTATCAAGTAATCGATGTGCAGGTACTGCTCGATCTAATTCTTCCTTGACTGGCAATGGAAGCGGTAGTTTTCTTTCAACTGTTGCTGTTTTATCACCATCATCCGGACTACTAAGATCTGTTTCTGTATCTGAAAGTTGACAACTAGTTGATGAAGGAGGGGGAGGTAACTGTCGGCGTGACAACTGTGGTGTAACAATTCTAGCCGTAGTTCCATCATAAGGCAATCTTACTGGTAATCCAAATCTCCGTTGTGTTTCTGTTAGTTCTACTTCCAATGTAATTACCTATAATTATTTATAATTAATTTTTTTTATTATATATAAATTATTCTAATTTCCTTAATGATAACATACCCTATCTTTTAAACTTTTAACAAGAGCATTATATTCTGTATCTTTTTCCTGTAGTAATTGTTGATAAAATTCATCTCTAGCAGCGATATCTGTGCGTAATTCGCGAGCTGCTCTTCTGGCTCGAGCATATTTTTGTTGTAAAGCAGCATTTTGTGCTGTTGCTTGAGAAAGCATTTCTCGTGCAGTTATTAAATCTTGTCTAGCACTGCCTAAAGCTCTTTCAGATTCGTGAAGTCGTAAACCAGATTCGCGCAATTTTGCTGCATATTCTTCGCTTCCAGCTCCACTGTTTTCTAAGTCTACAAGCTATAAACAAAAAATTTTCAATAAATTTTATTATAAATAATATACATAAATATATTAATACATAAATACATAAATATATTAGTGTAAGTATTAATATAAATAAATAAAACATATTAGTTTAATGTTTTTCAATAAATCATTTTATATTTTTTAATATTATTTATAATAGAAACAAAAAAGCTATATAAAATAATAACAAATTCGACATACATACATTAAGCTGCACACAAATTCATAACTATAAGTATATAATATACAAGCATATTCCATCAACAAATAAGTATACGTAATAAATAACATAAAATTTTAAATCTTATGCTATTACCTTAGCTTTGAGTTTTTCCACCTCTCCATCTGCTAATGCTAGTTTATACTGACTCTGCAAGCAGTGAATAACGAACACAGTGCATAAGCAATACCAAAATATATTCATACTTAACTTATGATGGAGTGCTTATAATATAGCGTTTATATAAAAATAGCAATATAAACATATATATATATATATAACATATATATACAAAATATTATAATGCATATAAATATAAATTTTATATAAATTTATAACAATGCATTTTATGTGATATTTTATATAAAATTAATAAAAATGAATATAAAATGTAGTTTATGATATTTTTAATTTAGAATATCTTTTTCAAATAATAAGACTATAATATATATTTTTCATTAACTACATTTATAAAAAAAAAATAAAAAATTCTTCTAAATGAAAGCTACTATAACTAAATTATACATACATAAAATTATGCAAATTACATATATGCTTCATACATTCATCTTGTTGATAAAAATATTTTACCTCTTGTAAAAGCAATCTTAAACTGTCAACATCGCTTTGCGTTGTAGCAGATGTATGTGGTGGCATTGATGAACTGATAATAGGAGATCTACTGCGACCAGAAGGTAAATAATTTTCTATAGGACTTTGAGGAGGTTCCCCTTCCGAGCATGATGACATAGCTGGAGAACCTGGTATTCCTCCTATACCCCCAACAGAAATATCTTCACTGCCTCGTTGACTATCAGGTGAAGCATCCGAGAAATTAAGTTTTCTGAAAAAATATATTTATTTTAAAGCTTCTTAAATAACTTGATAAGTTTTTTATTTATTAAAAATTAATTTCTCTCAGTCCTTCAAGAGGCTACGAGCCATCATTGAAGTGGCCATAAATTTTCGTCATAGACATTAGCGAGCAAGGATAAATCATCATAGAGAAGTCATTTTTAAATAATATATGAATTATATTTTAAATCAATAGATTCATACCTAGCAGAATTAGCTTGTTCTCTTTCTTTATCTGCTTGAAGACTTTGTCGAATTAGCATAGCTACTTCTGAATTTGGATCACGTTCTCTACCAATTACAAAACGTACGAGTCCTGAAGTATTACGAAGAACACTAGCTGCATATGCTTGTGTGACTCCAACTAGAGATTTACCATCCACTTCAACGATTTGATCATTTACTTGTATTCTGCCTTCTCGTGCAGCTGCTCCTTTTTCTGTGATTGTTTTAACAAATATACCTAATTTTTCTAGTCCTGCATCTGCACCAACACCCATTCCAATAATACTTAAACCAAGACCTTCTGGACCTTTCATAAGCTCTACTGGAAATACCTAATAAATTTTTTATTATATATATATATATATATATGTAATAAAATACACATCATATTTAATATTGATCTTACTTCCATTTTTTCAACTCGTTTCTCAAGTTCATACTCTGCACTAGCAGCAACGGGATCTACATCTTCATTTCGTCGATCGTATTCATTTACTGAATGTGTTGAATAAACTCTCATTGGTTTCGTATCAAATGAAACTTTAGACATTTTTTTAATGGGTACATTTGTTGGATAATCATCTTTCTCGTCATCTGATTCTGGTATTCCTGCAACTTCCATCCAAAAATGACCATCTTCAAAATAATGTACACCATTTTCAACCAATATCTAAAAAAATGTAAATTTAATTATATTTGTTCTTAAATGATATTTCATAAATATAAATTTTATCTATGATCTTACAACTTTGCCTGGTGTTGGAGGAACGTATTCATCTTGATGTTCTGTTTCTGTATCATCGTTAATTTCGTAAGTATCATTCAAACTATTAACAGATCCAAGTAAACCACTTTCACTACCTGTTACAGAACCCACTTGACTCTCCGTCAACGAGTCTATCGTTAAATCGCTACGTGATCTATGGGACAAACTAAAAAATCATATAAATTTAGTATTTTCCGATGAAAATCCAATTAATAAAAGTTAATTAAAATCAACACATAGCATTAGCTGCAAAATAGTTTTATAAGACATAAAAAACATAAAAGACTAAACTAATTCACCTATAATCATTAGTGGTGCTATTAATAAGACTGGTATCAGGAGCAGACAAGACATCAGAAAGCCAATCTGGTGTGTTATCTTGATCATCCTTTTCCCTTTCTTTATCGATTTCTCTATTTTTTTCAATAGATTCTTCACTTACAACTTCAGCATGTGTAGTGGGTGATAATAATCTTGCTATTTCTTGAGCTTCTTCGTCTGATAATAAAGCTGATCCTTGTCTAATTGATTATTCATGTGATTCACGATGCTTTTATAATTTAACATTATAATCAATGAACTAAACATTAATGAGACAATAACAATTAACTTACCTTATTTTTTTTTCTAGGATGCTGTTTTGTCCCATTTTATTATGAGTTTGTTTGAAGTCACATTCAAATAAACATGAATAGAAGAAAACATTAGAATTTAAAATAAAAAAATAAAAATTATTAAGCTATTTGCAAATTACTATAAAATGATTTGCTATAGTTAGAATTATCATAATACAAAATATAGAGATGTGTTTGAAAAAAATCTATATGAAAATTCTAATGCATTATACATAATATATAATATTATAATTTTAACTATAATATTACTATTATCTTGTAACAATTTTTTCATTATTTTTATTAAGAATTCATTTTTATAAAGTAAACTATTTGCTTAAGTAACTTACCGTGAACTTAATAAATTTTCTGCTTCATCAGCTGTCATAGTATCTGGTGTTATAGGAATTGTTTGATTTGTAGCTTTAGAAAAATTTTCTGTAATAGTTTTAGAATTATTACATTCCATGGTATTTTTTGCATCCATTGTTGATATATACTCCAAATTTGTAATAGTTTTAGTCTCACTGGAATCACTATCATCATGAATACTACTTTCAGATATAATATGTTCGTTTAATTGTTTCTTTTCTGTATGATGCAAAGTTACAATAGTAGATGATACATTTTGAGACATATTAATTTGTTGAACTGTATTTGTAAAAGTATTTTCTTGTAATCTCAACTTTGCCAGTTCAGCCTTCTGTTTCTCTTGCTCCCATGTTGTTTGTGGTTGATTTAATTCTTCTGTACTTTTATTTAAAATATTACTTATTGTTTGAGAATTGGGTTTGGGTGATGATACTGCATCACCTGCTAATGTTATAAATTCCTTCTTATTTGTTTTTGATATAAATTTAGATATATTTTCTGAGTGTGATGAAGCATCATTTAATTCGGTTTCTTTGTCATTCAATTTTTCAGATGAATTTTCAGTATTATGAACATTTGAAAACACTGAGCATTGACTTGTGTTTAAGCTAACTTTTTCTGTTTGATCTACTTTATTATCTATTTCAGCAAAACTTGAACGTTTTCCAGAAACTTCTTCTTTATTTTTTGCTAGTTTTTCACGTACAGAGATTTTAATTTGATCATTTTTGGCATTGGATACTGTTTTTTGACATACAGTTTCAGAAAATGTATGTTTTTCATTGTTAATATTTGATTTTGACTTATTATCTAAAATTATATTTTGATTTTCTTCTGTAATCATTGAATTTATTCGTACATGATCTTGATTACTTTCTTGAGATATCTTATTATGGCAACTTTTTGTTGAATCAATTTTTACTAATGTATTTTCTTCTATATTTATTTTTACTTGTGGTTTAATTTCATTATTTTGAGGAGAAATTTCTTGATTTTGTTGTATTTTCTTTACATATGGCGAAGATATTGGTATATCCTTATGTTCTAAAGGTGGGTATTCTTGATCTGAGCTGACAACAGATGGTGGTCGTGGTCCCAGACCAGCAGCTTGAAGATCAACACGTACATGAGATCGTCGAATAACAGTAGTAGTATCTGATTCATTGAATTTTGAATTTTTTTCTAAATTATCCCTTTCAGTAATAGATTCCATATATGCTGCAGGTTTTTCTTGTTCTTCATGATGTAAATCATAACTGTTACGACCTTAAAATATTGAAATATCATATTATTATCTATAATAAAAAATCCACATGTTAAAATGTATACATCAATTTTTAAGAGAAGGTATGAAATACCTCGGCAATCAATGCAAAGAAGACGGAGACACATGGTATTTATATATATATATATATATATATATATATATATATATATATATAAAATAATAAACAACTTATAAAATTAAAATGAAAAATCATATGCATAATAAAACATTTTTAAATTTATTCAGTTTTTTTAAACTAAAATTATACTTTCGAATGTTTTAAAATTTTTCATAATAAAATCTTAGATAAAAATGTATTGAATATTATAAATAAAATAACATATATATGTTATAAAAAATTAAAAAATTGTTTTTAAAAAATTAATTTTATAATAAAATTTAAATTATTATTTTAAAATAGTATTTTTAAATCTTTCTAAAAACACAATGCAAAAGATTTAACACATTACAAAAGATAATTTATCCATATATATTCAATTTCATAAAATAAATTATTTTATTAAATTAAAATTAATATTAATTTTGAATAAATTTTTTTATAAACAATACTGGTAAACAAAATATTAATATATGTAAAATACTTTTCTGAAATAAATGATGTGAAGTAGAACCAGACAGAAGCAGAACAGAATACACAGATTTCTATAAATAATACCGATGAACCAGTAGGAGGAATTAACATCTAGAAGAGGAGGAAAGGGGAAAGGAGAAAAATTTCCTCTTATACTATTACTTTTTAGTATTTTGGCACATAGCCATAAAAATAAAATTGCAAAATTTAAATATATTGTGAAATAATTATTTTATAGTAATTAATAAAATATATAAAAATCAGTTATTAAAAGATAAATTTAAATTAAGTTTGTTTGTATATATATATATAAAATATATTTACTATTATACATTTCTATATAGATGTGAATTATATTATTGGAAATTGGTCATATATACTATACCAGTTTGAAACTTTTCTGACATTTCCTTATCTGCCTTCTCTTCTTTACTATCCTTAGAAGGGGAGCTAGGGGAGCTCATACTAGAAGATGCACTATCCGTACCTCCAGAAGGTGGTCTCAATTCCGGATCCGGAGATTTTGACGGTTCCACTTTCTTTTCTTCTGATAAACTATCTTTTTTTCTCACTGTATTTATACATGGTCTGGCCCAATCTGGTCGTGGATCAGATCTTATAACTTCGCTTTTGATTTCCATTTCTTCTCTGGCACATTTTAAATCTGTAGCTTTCTTTAAAATTTCATCATTTTTGGCTAACCATTCATTTCTCCACTCAGATGTTTTAGGTGGTGAACATATAACGTTTGAAGGATAGTTTAGATATTCAGGAGCATCAAGTAAATCGCTATCTTTTTTTGTTTTACTTTCTACAGTCATACTAATAATATTCTCTATAGACATACTTCGTGTTGGACTAGATATATCAGAATTTTTTTCACAGGAAGAAATATGTGATTTTGTTTGTGAATAAATATCAATACTTGAACTTGCAAGAGTACTTTTAAGAGATAAATTACTTTCAGAATTGTTGATATTTTTTGAATGATGTGAATTATTTTTTGATATATCAGTATTTCGGCAATGTACTTTTGCTGTAGTATTTTTCTGCACTACTGCATATTCTGGCATACACACATCTTGCGTCTTTTCTAGTATAGGACTGGAAACATTTTTTGAAATTTCTCGTTGTTCTTGATTTCTTTGGAAATTTTTATTTTGTATATTTGTACTTTTTTGTACAACTGCATATTCAGGTATTGTTGATGAAGTATCAAAATATTTATTTATGGTAGCATATTCTGGACTGCTAGGTATATCTGGAGGAGATACTGCTGCTATACTAGCTGGTCTTTCTTTTTTTGTATTTGAAGTAGAAGAGTTTCTTGTTGGTGGTGGTGGTGGAGGTGGAGATATAACTGATGATCTAACAGAACAAAAGCTTGCAGATCTTGTGGCTGGATTAGCAGAAATATCTGCTGATCTTTTCGTTTCATTATCAGTATTTGTAGCATTTTGTAAATGCCCTACAGAAGCAACTTCAACATTTACTTTATTTGCACTCTGATTTAATGAACTTTGAACTAAAGATCTATTTGGATCTGAATTGTATCTACTTGGTCTTGTTTTTGAAAAATGACTAGTCCAATTTTTTTGCTTTTCAATTAATTCTTTTGAGTTCAATCTTCTTTCTGGTTTTTCTGGTTTCTCCGGTCGATCATCCAAACGATTTTCTTTGCCATAATTTTTGTCAAATTTCCCTAATCCTGTTCGTGATTTATGTTTATCTGGTACATTATCTAAACCATGATTGTGACCATTTTCAAAATGTCTTTCAGCATTTAAGGCTGGTACACTTGCACTCCAATTGCTCAAGTGATCTCTGGTTCCTGGAGGTGATGGTGATCTAGGACGTGGTGATCTAGCTGGAGATGTACAACCTGATCCAGAATTTGCAGAGCTAGAACGTGATCTTAAGCCATGTAAATTACTAGGCTTTGTAATCCTGTCCACCCTATGCAAAAGTATGTTTTTAGAAATAATTAAATATGTATAATTTCTTATGTATTTTTTTTATATTTATTTATTTTTTTATATACTTACGGTTTATTTGGTTTATTTTCTTCTCCAAGTTTTTCAAAAAGTGCACGTGCATTATTAAATCGAGCTACATGACTTTCAGTTCTCACAACTGTAACTTGTGTTGGAGATTCTTTTAAAGGCACAGCTGGTTCCTTGAAACCATCTGATAGAATATTATTTGTTCTATGACTTAGATTATCCAATTGTGGTTTTGACTGGAAGATATTTGCAATGGCTGAAACCTTTGAGCCACCAACTCGTTTTTTTTCTTCTACTGTTGCCATGTCTTATTTCCTTTAACAAGAAAGTAAAATAATATAATATTTAAAAATTGTTTCAATGGTTTATAAATGTGATAATTTTTTTATAAAAATAATTTAATTATTATCATTATTAAATGCCATTATTATCTGTACCTCTCTTTTATAAAAATGATGAGAGTTTTATAATTTAATTATATTCGTATTTCAGCCCATTGTCATTCATATATTTTTTATATTTATCATGTTTTTATATATTATTTTTTCCATCTGAAAAAATATATTAATATATATATAATATAGAAGCAATTGATTATGCATGAAATAACTCAAAATATATTGTTACTATATATATTATTGGTTATTGTTGACACTAAAAATATTTATGTACAAAATTATTTTATATTTAAATATAAATTTAATGTTTATAAATATAAAATTAGATCATTGATTTTTAAACACACAGAAATATATATTTTTGAAATACAAAGAATATTGAATAATAATATTAAAATGGAACATTTTATTGTGCTACATATTAGATATATTTACTGTGATTGTCTGAAATGATTTAAGACTTAAATAGAAGGCATAGCATAAAGAGGTGGGGTCTTGTCTGGGCTTCACCCTCCTCCTATTGCCATAGCACACCATGCTCTTGCAATCAATACTTGAATCCTTTCTCTGTAGTTGAAGTATGAAAAGTGGAATGCACATGTTTTATTATTATATTATATACTATGCATATTATGTACTCATCTTTGTAATAATAGCTTGAAGTTAAATGTAGCTTAAAATAAATAATATGGTTAATGTAGCAAACTTTCTTTCATTTATATAATCTTTTTGAAATATTCTAAAAGTATCATTTAAAAAATTATCTTTAATAAAAATCTTCTATAATATTTATTATCTCAATATTTATTTAATAAAATATAATTAAATAAGATAATAATAACTGAAAATAAATTATAATAAATTAATTATTAAATAAAAAATTATTTAATAATATATTTATTTGAATGTTATAATGTTATTAATTATTAGATAAAAAATTATTTAATAATTAAAAATAAAGAAAATAAAGAATAAAAATCAATTATTATATAATAAATATTATTTATTAACTTTATTTTTTATAGTATTTATTATTTTAATAATTTTCAATATATTAAAAAATAATATAATAATATAATATATTTTTATGATTAAAAATGTTTTTATTATATTTTAATAACATTAAAATAATATGATTCATATTTAAAATATAATAAGTATAATAAAAAATTATTTTATTATATAATAAACAATCATATTAAGAGATATAAATTTTATTTATTTTAATATATTGTGAAAATAAAAATAAATTTTAAATTAAACGTATATATTTTTTTATTATATGAGTATATTAAATATTTTAATATGGGTATATTAAAACATTACATTTGTTTGAATTTTTAATTTTGCTTAATCATCTTTTTTTAAATAATTAATCATCTTTCAGATCTAAATAAAAAAATGAAATATCTGCACTATATTTCAAATTTTTCACTAATAGTTATTATGATAATACATTAATCTTAGATTTAACGATAAACATTAATAGATAAATGAAATTTCAAATATTATTTAAAAAATAAATTTATGTATTTAATTATAAAGTATTTTATTATGTGCAATAAAAACTTTATATGCTATGTATAAACATTAAAAATCATTGGCAGATGTTATAAAATATCAATAATGCGCAATGAGTAATCTAATAATATTTACAAAAATTAAAGTAAACGTACGTTGTATTTCGCCATTATAAGCTATCAGACTAATGAATTTGAGTCTTATAAAAAATTTATATGTATTTATTATTTAAAAATTCTTTATGTAATATAATTTTATAACTAATTTTAATTTAATTATAAAATAAGCATATACATAATCAAAATTACTTTTAAATAAAGTATGACAAATTGTTTATAGAAAGCATAAACTAACCAGAGGTGTCACCATGTGCACGAAACCATTTTTCTTCACAAGATGTATTTTTAGTGTTTCGTATCTTCTTTTTTCTAGCAGCACAATTTTTCTATCACATACACGAATATAACTTTGAAAATAATTCTTTATAAAATTCTAGTTAAATATGATAAGATTTAACTGTCGACTTTGTCAAGATTGCTTATATTCGTGACATTTATTCGACGCTTATTTCCACAATTTTTTTTATATTTTCATGTATAATAATACTTGCACAATAATCTTAAATGCATATAGTATTGCTATAGTATTGCTTTTAATTCTAGTTCCTAAATAATCACTATTTATTTCCGGCAGTTAATTATGATTAATTTTACATCACGAAGCACTTTCACAACCGGCTGTGATCTACTCGTGTCAACAACCCGTGAAAAATGATTCCAAGATGGTCGTTATCTTTTTTTAAAGATGGCGACCATAAATACTAGGGATTTTAATTTTAAAAGATTTTATACAAAGAAAAATATTTTATCTCTTCTATGTTTTTTTATATTTATAATTTAATATTTAAATGTATTGTACCAATGCCAAACAATAATATAAATACAAGTTTCAATAGTAATAAATTTCAATAATAAATTAAAAATACTATATATCTAAAAAAAAATACATATGTATGTATATGTAAGAACTTGCTATTATTGCTATACAAAATTTTATTAATTTGTATATGTAAGAAAAAATATTTTTATATCAGATATGTAAGTTAGTAAATAAATATAATTTTGGAAATAAAAAAATAATAAAAATAATATTTCTCAAAATTAATTAAAACTTTATTTTAGTTTTCGACTAATTCTTTCTATCGATCATAACGTACACGTCACATAATGGTCGCCATGGTTTATTCATCCGTAAGGAGATAATTGGATATTGTGTTTTTAAGGAAAAAAAGCACAATCTCTTGTGGAAAATCTGCTGTGTACATCGTGCAGAGAAATAACAGAAATAAATGTTAAATACATATACAGTAATCTTTGAGCATTCTTGCGTGAGGTGCGAAGTGTGTTAAGTGAAGAACGAGTGTGCACGTAAGTGTGTACGAGCTGCGTAAAGGGTTTATAACATCAAAGACTTATGTTTGCAAAATATGAACTTTTTTAATAAAATCAATGGCGAAAATGATGGTTTTGAGTATGTTTTGTGGTGCTGATGTTGCTATTAATAAAATTTACAACGAACTTTTCTAGGCATAGCCTTCGCGTTTTAAAAGACTGCATAGAGACGTCAAACGAGCATGATGTGTTATTATTTGAAATACAGAAAACTCAAAGACTCCTCGCCTTCTTACATTAAATAGGCTAAAAAAATATATTTTAGCAAGACTATTTACTTATAATAAACTTTTATATACAAAGTTTGAAAGAAATACTTGTGTTCTAATAGAGCAACAAGAATTGTGTTTACTATATTCTTAAATTAAAGAAAAAAAAATTTCTACAACTTTAAATATAAAATATATTTATTTTTAACTTATATATGGACATATATGCTCGTGAATTGTTAAAAAGAGGAACTTTTTCTTTCATAAACATTGTTTCTAGCGAAACAAAAACTTTAGGAATATTAGGCATAATTTATATCCATTTGAAGCAAGAAATATTTGAAGTCTTGCAGTGATAGTAGATATATATTGAAAACTTTTATGAAACTTATAAATGTTTTAATTAAACTGCATAAGGACAATTTTAACATCAAAGTTTTTGATAAATGGACTTTTTAATCTTTTATCACAGTGACTTTAAATCGGATTTCATGTGCAATCTTCTGAACTTTTCTTCTCATATACTAAAAATGTTACTACATTATTTCCTACATAATTATCATAAAATCTACAAGATCCATTCAAATATGATATTGTTCTTGGACAAATATTATTGCATACTGGATATCCATCTAGTAAGACCTTTTTTATATTTGCGTTTCAGAAAAAGTTTAAAGGCACCAGAACTACATTGGCTTCATACAAGAAAACCCGAAAAATCCAGAAGTACAAAGCCTGGATGACGGGACAAATGACAACATACATTTGAGCAATAGTGAAAGTGATCAAATAAAAAGTGAAAATATGGACAATAATACAGATGGGGACAACTTAAATCTGAGCTGCGGCGAAAATGATATAGTGGATGAATTAAAAATTGCTGCAGATGAAACTTATGATACACGTAGTGAAGTTTCATCTAGCAGTTCAAATTCTGATTCTAGTCAACCAAGTATAAGCTCTGTTTCCACAAAATCTTCACGTGGAGATAATAAACGCAATCGTAAAAACAGAGGAAAACGTGCTAGATCCAGAGATTCTAAGTCTTCTAGTCCTGAAGCAAAACGTGCAAGATCTAAAGAAAGCAAAGGAATTACTAAGAGCTATGATTATGCTACAAAATTAAATTACTTATTTAGGGATGCAAGGTTGGTTACTTTTTAAAATACAATATTTTTGTTTCTTTTTTTATATATATATTTTTCTATTTTATATATATATTTTTTTCTATTTCATATATATAAAATTAATGTAAATTAGCATCGTAAATTGCTTAAATATTTAGATAAGTACAATAATATAAATACCAGGAACATGTCTTAAAGTTTTTTTTACCAGATTTTTCATCATCAAATCAAACAATGCTGAAAATGTTACATTATCAAAAGCTAAAGGAGTGTGGAGTACATTACCACAAAATGAAGCCAATTTAAATCAAGCTTATAGAGAATCAAGAAATGTTCTGCTTATATTTTCTGTAAAAGAATCAGGAAAATTTGCTGGTTTTGCAAGATTAAGTACAGAATCTAGAAGAGATGGAGCACCAATTTCTTGGGTTTGTATATTTAATTAAATATATTTTTTTCATTAAAGATATTTATTTTACATATTGTTAGGAAAGAAGTGTATATAAATTTTAGGTGTTACCACCTGGATTGTCTGCAAAAGCTTTAGGTGGTGTATTTAAAGTTGACTGGATATGTAGGAAAGAATTACCATTTACGGCTACATTACATTTATATAATCCATGGAATGATGGTAAACAAGTAAAAATCGGACGTGATGGCCAAGAAATTGAACCAAGAGTTGCAGAAGAATTATGTAGATTATTTCCAGAAGATGAAGGTAAATTAAAATATATGTATAGTTTTTCTTATAAATAAAAAAAAAATATATTTTTTATAATTTTTCTGATAAATCTTTTAGGAATTGAAATGACACCAATTTTGAGAAAATCTAAGGAAGCAGCAAAACATATTACGAAGTCTCGTTCATATCGTGATAATAGACCAGTTAATAGTAGTCCTAGATTTTTACGCTCAAGAGGTGGTAGAGGTCGTAGACTTTTCTTAACTTCACGATCTCGTTTAGCTTCGTTAGCTAGAGGATCTCATTTAGCTGGTAATGAACATAGAGGATCAAGAGACCATCATCATCATCGATATGCTACTTGGTTTAATAGAAGCGATTCTCCTTATTCTAAGTACGTATGTGTTTTGATATATAATCGTCTTGACTTAAATATATTATTTTTAATAACTATAAAATTTGTTTATATTATTAGAGGATATGGTAGTCCAGGATTAGGTGTGGCTGCAGCAGCTGAAGCGTATGTTGCAGATTATATGCGTACTATGCAACATCAATTGCCTCCTTTACCTCCTTATGCTGCACCACATCCATATGATTCTTTACCTCCACCACCACCACCACCCAGATATTATGATGGTTTACCATTACCACCTGACTACAGCGCAGCGGCTTCTGCTCTAGAAAAACGTAGCTATGAAAGAAGTGTAGATGAATTTTTGTGGAGAACAGCGAGTCGACATAGTCGTCATAGTGATCATCGATCCTCTCGTGATCATCATCATAGATATAGAGATCGTAGATAAGAAATTTTGAAATCTTCATTATATCTTCTTAATATCTTCATTCACTTATTCTTTCATTTTTCATTTATGCACATATTATACGGGCTTTCGAGGTATCGCGACATTTATAATTATGTATCGTATCGTTACATTTATAATTAATAGTGTTTAACCGATTATTTGTATTAATAACTCAAACAAAAATAATTTGAAATTTTAATTATATACATACATATATTAGATATAACATAATTTTTAATAGAATTAATAGAAAAAATAATATCGTTTTTTATGAAGTGATATATTAAGAAGCATCAAATGATTCGTATTTTTAATCAGATGATTAAAATTAATGAAATTGTAAAAATAATATAATTATTTTTCTGTTATTATATCTGTTTGTAATTGTAAAACATATATGATAAAATTGAAATTATAAAATTGATTCACAATTCATCAAAATCTTATTATATGCATTTATTAGTGAAAAATAATTTATAAAAAATACAATATTCTTTGATTAATATACTTCATTTATTTTCTAATTTTTTTTTTATTATTTCTAATTTCAATTTAAGTATTTTTTGTATATTTTTATAATTTTTACATGTATTGATATTTGAGTATTTTGTAAATAAAAAATTTTGAATTGTGAATCAATCTAATTATATCTGTTTTTGCATTAATAGAAGTATGAATTTTCATAATCAAATTTCATACAATTATAACAAGATTTTGACGAGATCACTGCCTAAAAAATCGATAAAAATTTACTTTTATAATGTTGCAAAATAATAGAAATAAATAATTTACTTAATGTCAGTCACAATCTTTTCACGTAAAAAAATTTATAAAAATAATCATTTACAAAAAAAATATTTTCACAATTAACAATATAGATCACTTAAATTAATATAATTGTTAAAATATTATTATTAGTTACAGAAACAGCCTAATTGCGAATATAAGTCACTGATTTATATAATACATTTTTGGCGTTATTTCGTAGTAAAGATTTAAAAAAGTAAGTTGATTTTGTTTCTCTTTTACCTTTTTTATAAATATAATATTACATTTCCTTTGTCATCATTATAGGAAATTAGGAAATTATGAAACTAAGAGATAAATTTTATCTTTCATTCCGTTCATACAAACGGATGTTTAATCTCGATAATTGACTTAGAATATTTCAGTTTTAATCATGTCATTTAAAATTCAATTTGTAAAATGCATATTATGTATTATTTTATACATTATAATTTACGTTATTTTATTAAGATTAAAACAGAATTCTTATTTAACACAATATTTAAATTCATTGTTTTTTGCAAAGTATAATCAAACAAAGCAAGAATGTTCTTTAATTTCTCAATCTGTTATAAAACCAATTAATTTAGAGATAGAACTTTTAGAGTATGATGAAATGAAAGGAGAATCAATTAATTTGCAAGTAAGTAAATCATTACATTATTACATTATTTAAATGTAATTATTTTAATGTAAAAAATATATATATATAATGTAAATTATATATAAACAATGTCAATATTCTATTAAATAGGAAAGTGCAACAATGTTGCAACAAATTTCAAATGTATGTATGAAATATAATTTAAAAACTCCTTTAATAAGAAAGCATTTTTTATATAATTCTGAACATAAAACAATGTATTGCTGGATTCGAAAAGTAGCTTCAACAAGTTTCACAAAATTATTTGCAGATTTAAAAAATCGTCTACCCACACGAAATTATTATAGGTAATTACATCTTATTAATTTTTTATATGATTATTATTATAACTTATAAATTATTCATAGAGAAATTGACATTTTGGTACCACAAACATTAAAGGAATTACAATTTATATCAAATAATACAAAAATATTCAAACTTCTCGTGGTACGACATCCTTTTCAAAGACTTGTGTCATCATATAGGTATATTATTTTTCAATGTTTCAACGTATAATGTGTTTAAATTACTGAATGAAATGATTTTTTTAATTTTTAGAGATCGAATAGCAGATAATACAAAATATACTGCACAAGCTTGGATTTATACAGAAAAAATATTTCGTTTTACTAGACCTGAATTGTTTCATTCGAATACGACAACTGGTAATTTTCGAGAGAGAGTATTTACATCTGATAAAAGGTATAATGGTTATGTACAATAATAAAAATGTTTTGTTTAGTTAATAGTTTTTTAATATGTATTTCATTTCTGTGAAGATTAAAAATAATACCAACTTTTAAAGAATTTTTGGAATGGCTTTTACAAAGTTCTGAAGAAGATGTTCATTGGATTCAATATTATAAACATTGTGCTATATGTAATATACGATATAATTTCGTTTTAAAGTTAGATGATTATACATATGGACAAATAAATTATATTTTTTCTAAATTTGGTTTGGATAAAAATAAAGTATATTTTCCTAAGTTAGAGGAAACACGAGGTGGATATACGAACTTCGATACTACATGTAAATATTTTGCAAATTTAACACGGGATATAATTTTGAAATTATATGAAAAATATAAAATTGATTTTGAAATGTATAATTATAATGTTAATCAATATATAAGTTGTGCATATAAAAAATATGGAAAATTTTAATCAAATAGAAAAATATAATATTTTATAGTAAGAAAAATGTATTTATTCGTTTTTGTATAAAAATGTATACCATAACTATAATATATAAAATGGTATACTATAAACATAATATCGTATTTTTATAAATATTTGTAAAAATAAAAATACGTTTTACTTGGATAAGATTAATATTATATATATATTTTTTATTCTTAATCAAGTATACTATGAACTTATTATGAACAAAAATATTTTTATATATGAATGATAGTAATAAAATTATATGAAAATTTTAAACATAAAATGAAACTGCTTCTAGAATTAATACATATGTATTTTTTTGTACAAATATATATTTTTTATATAAATTTTATTGATCAGTATATTAATTTTAGAAAATTTAACTTTGAAAAAATTTGAATGATCAATTTATATTTAATTCATTTACTGCGAAGTTGCAGTTGTTTGCATATTATCATCATGCACAATTAAACAATCATCATCTTCTGAATTTTTATGTATTTTAACGTTTGATTTTGTATTACCAGTATCATTATTTATATCATTTTCAATAATAGAAATATCATCATCTATATTATGAACTTCCACTTTCCTTTTCTTTGGAGACACAGTTTCTTCAAGAGAATTAGTTTTACGTTTCTTTACTGTATCCAATGAAACAGTTTCAGTTTCAACAATCATTACATTTTCTTCAGATGACTCCACCTGAATAAAATTTTTAGTTAGTACATATATTTAAATTCATGAACATTAACACATTTAAAATAACACATATGTTATTTTAATTACCTGGCCATTTGAAGTAGATGGTTTTATTAAATCATTGTCTTCTTTAGGTTTGAGGTCTTTTTCATCAGCTAAGATGAGAAAATCAGGACTATCGCCTTTTAAACTTGGACGTTCTCTATAAACTATGGTTATAGTCAATGAATAATTCTGTTGAAAATCATCAACTTTAAGAATGGTACCATCTTTAATTCCTAATTCTTCTAAGAGTTTATCATTATTTTCTTCAGTTTCTCCTTCTTCACTACTAATAACAACAGAACCAGTACCATCTATCATAACATCTGGAGCAATCATGTTCAATCTATTTTTTAATACTATTTCAAGTAATTCTTTAATTGTTGTTTTAGATGTATCTATTGCTAATATGGCTTCTGGCGTAGGTGCACATACATAACATTTTGGATTTGGTGGATTAACATTTTTCTCTGGTACTAATAACTGATTACGATGATTCATTTTCGAACGTAAATATACAGATCTACATGCTTTTAAATTATTTTCGAGAATGCGGAATGCATGAAGAACGACTAAACCAGCAACTATTGCGTTTGTAGTTGCGATTGCAGGAATTATATTTCCTGCCATTGCTATAAAATATAATTAAAGTTAAAAAATGTACAATTTCTTTGTTTTTAGAATGTAATGATTATTTTCTTACATTTTATATCAAACTTTGTTTTTTGAGATATACCAAAAATGTAAGCTCTTATATTGGCACATGCAGCAACAAAATCCATTGAACTTGGATCATCTTTATCCCAAATCAAATGATTATTTGATGATTTTTCTTGTGAAATTTTTAAAGTATTGCTTAAGCTTTTGATTGATTCAGCAAATATTTTTCCACATTTAGAAATACTCCATCGTTGCTGATCTTTTAAGCCAGGTTCATTAATTTCTTTACTGCAACCTGGTACTATATTATGAAAGACTTTAAACAAATATAATTGTTTTTAATAAAACATAAGTTTAAAATAATTATTCTACAAACCTCCATCTGGCAATTCTTTCCAATTTAAAGGAATAGGCGGTCTTCTTTTCTTCCATAAATTATCCATACTTAATAAATATTTTATATCATCATGAAATAATTTTGTAAATAATTTTTCTGGATCATAATTACATGATTGTGCCCAAATTTTAGTTGATGTTCTATCAACATTTCCTTTTTCATTTGATTCTGAATTTAAAGCACTTTGACCTGCAGAATCTATAATACATTTTTATGAATATATATATATATATATATTATGTATATATTTTTATTATGTATATATTACATATTAATTATGTAATATAATGTATATATAATGTGTATGTAATGTATATATTACATATTATGTATATATTACTTAAATATTATCTTTACCTGCTGCTTCTGGGTCAGCAGTATCTGGAGAAACATCTTGATCAGGATCTTCTTCACCAAATAATTGACTATAAATTTAAAAATTTAAGTATTTTTATATATTATATTTATACCTTTATATATATTTTTTAACACAAAAATTAATTTATAAACTTACTTGAATAAATGTTTTGCCCATACTATGCAATGAATTGGTTCACTAGGTGTGTTACGAATTGTACAACCTGGGAAAGTTTTTTGTGCAGCTTTTGGTGTGCATTCATAACATTGACTTAATCCTTTTTTTATAAGTTCTACCTGACCTTCATAACCAGCTGTACCAGATTCAATTAATGGTATATCTGCTGCTAAACACATTCTATTTACATGATTTCTAGCTGTTCTATTATCAAGAGCATTCATAACTAAAGTAAATTTTTTAAAAAATGATACTCCATAATCAGGACTGTAAATTTATAGATGATTAAAATATTATAATTTAAAATATTATTTTAAAACTACTTGTTAGTGTATATATAACTATATAAAAATACTTACGTTGTAATACTGTCATGGTAATGAGTTATTTTTGCATCAGGATTAAATGTTAATGCTGTTTCTCTTGCAACATCTGCTTTTGATTTTCCCACATGTTTTTTTTGAAATAAAAATTGTCTATTTAAATTACTAACATCAATTGTATCTAAATCGATCTGAAAATCATGAAAGAACAATACAATTACGACAAAAATAATTATTTAATCTTAAATGCTTTTTGTTATAAAACCATAATATTATACATTCTATTATATATAATTATAATAATATAAATACCGGTTTCAAAATTTGCATAACAATGAATACGATTAAAAGAGAGAAAAATATATAGGTTAGAAAATTATTAAGATTCTTTAATAAATATTGATGTACATACTATTTCAATATTAGTGAATCCTGTCATAACAAGATTTTTTAATATCTCACATCCAATTCCACCAGCACCCACAATTAATACTTTACTTTGAAGTATTGCATTTTGTAAATTTTCAGTGAAAACTCCGTTAATGTTGGCCGCCATTTTTTAGGTTAAACACGACAATACACACTAACACCGTTTACGGCTATAAACGTACTAACATAACTTTTACATATCCTGTACTTTTACATATCCACGTTTCCTCAATTCTTTTATCTAATCAGTTCATAATTTTCCTTATTTGCATATATATATATAATAAATATATATATTATCATGTCTATTTCATATTTATATATAATTATAATAAATTAGAATTATATTAAAATTATTCAATATTAATAAATAAAAATAAATATATATTTTAATATTGCATTATTTTTATAAAAAATTTTTTAATAAAATAGCAATGTAGGGAATTTATAAAAGTAGGAGTACACATCCTTCTTATATACTTTGATTCTTGATGAATTTGAATTTGAAAAAGTTAAAAAACAGTTTTATTAAATAACAGTTGTCATTAAAGCAATATTCATTATTGACAATATGAATAGTTTCAGTGATTTAAGTCAGATTTCAGGTATGTAAATTGATTATAACTTTTGAATTAAAAATTATTTTAACAATTAAAATATAATGTAAATATAAATAAATATATAATTAAAATTTTATTTATTTTTAGACATACAAAGTATTTCACGAATTTCTCGCACGAATTGTAGTCGAATATTTGGTAGAATAGATTCAATGCAAAATTTATTTGAACAACAATGTAGTTTATCTTACAATACAAGTAGGAATATGACAAATCAAGGATCTAACTATTTAGAAAAAACTATAAAATGTCTTACTTCTTGCGAAGACAATATAGCAGAACATATAAAAAGCAAATTAATTTTAGATTGTATAAAAGAAACATCGTTAAATATAAAAGGAATATTACCTGATAATGTTGTTAATAAATTAAAAGGTTTACTTTTGATTCATGAGCTTAACAAATATATGTATTTACCATCTATCTCAAAAAATATGCAAGAAGAATTAAGCATTTTAGGAATCACTGATTTACCAAAATATGATCTTAGTTATGAAGAAATGTTAGATACTAAATGTTATGTGGAAACATTGTTACGAGAGAAAATACATGAATTTATATTAAGGTAGTAATTACAATAAATTTAAAATTTATTTCATTTAAAAAAAAATAAAATAAAAATATAAAGTAATTTTGTTATATTTCAGATATGAACAATTGGGAGGAAACATGAAGGAAATTCTAAGATCAACTGATATTAATATATGTAAAAAAATATTTGAGCCACATGAAATACAAATATTCCAGTGGAAAGATAAAATTGAAGAATTGTGCACTCAATATGAAATCGATATTGTGAAATGTAAAACTTTAATGAATGAATGGAATGAATTGAAATATAAAAATGTAAGTCAAATTTATTTAGAAAAAGCAGAACATGTATTGTTGCAAGCACAAGTTGCAGAAGTACAAGCAAAGATACTTAAATTGTCATGTCTTATAAAAATGTACAAGGAAACTCCAATAACAATTGATGCATATAAAGCATTGAACATATTTGTAGATAAAAAAATATTTACAATAATGAATGAAATTAAAGAAAAGGAAAATTTAAAAAAACAATATGAAGAATTAGAGAATACAGAATATGATGAAATTTTAAAAACTTATTTACATTTTTGTAAAGCTATTAAGAAACAAAAACAAATTAATTTGTTGGTCCAGAAATAAACAAATTTTTAAATATATGGAAATTTATATCTAATATTAGAATAAATATAATAAATCTTATACTAGAATAAATATTTTTACTTATTTATATATATATATATGAATTCATATAAATATTTCTATTCATAAGAAATATTATCTTCATTTTCATTTTTATTATATAATAAATTATAAGTCATATTATTAAAATTAAGTAAATTTTTTAGAAATAAATAAAAATTATTAATAATCTTAAAATTATATCAGGAAGGATATATTTAAAATTATTTTAAAAACATATATTTATTTCATTTATTCACTATCTGATAATGTATGTTTATCTTGTATAGTTATGACAGGTATACAATTTTTATCAGTAAGCATTCCATGTTCAATTAAAAAGGTTTCAACATCAGAGGCATAAAAATCTTCTCCCAAATAATCTGTTATATGAACAAAATTACCTATTATTTGACCAGCTTTATAAACTAATAAAGCTGGAACTCCTTCTTTTTTAAAATGTTTACTGAGTCCAGCTACTGAACCTGTAACAAAAATAATATTATATAATAATTTAAATGATATAAAAGAAAAAATTTATTATTTTGAGACCAAACCTAAAATTTTACAAAATTTTACATAGGGATAATCATCTGCAACAGATATTAGAGATCCATTCATAGCTTCACAGCCAGGAATATTATTTTCATAAATATGAACAATAATTGTTACTGATTTTTCTTCATTGTCAACTGCTTCTAAAAATTGATCTGCAGTTTCTAAATTAATTATTCTGCCAAAACGAAGTTTCTCAGTTTTTGCAAGCATTTCTTTCATTCTTTGTTTTTGATATTCTAAAAGAAATTCATCAGTTAATAATTCAGCAAGATCAGGATCAGTTTGCATGATTTTTTCTTTTTCTTCGTCTAAAGAACTACGACATGTTAAACTCAATTTTTTTATTAATTTAATTCTTTCTTTTTCTTGTTCATCTCTTTTTTCTGCTTGTAACTGTTTATATCGTTGCCAATCCTTGAGATAAGATTAAAAAAAGATTATTAAGTAAAATAAATATTTTGATTAAAAATTTATATTAAATATTGCAATTTTAATTTTACTTTTATAACACCCTTTGGTCCTGTATTGCTAGAAGTACCATCCCATTCTGAAAATGATGGTTCTATAGAATCTGTAATTATTTGTGGATATTTTTCATCCTCTGTTTCTTTATCAGAATCTGCAGAATCATTTTCTTCATCTTCACTAGAACTACTACAATAATAATGTAGTTTTTCTCCTAAAATCTTATTTTCCAATGTTGACATGTTTAATTATACTATTTGGAAATAATTTGCACTATTTATTTTATTGAATATGTATTTTAAATATGTTTAAATTACGTTTCTTATTCTTAAAATATTTATGACATAAAATCATTTATTGGACAATAAAATCACTTTATATAAATAATATTAAAATACTATCCAGAGAAATATTGTATCAAATTTACCTAACATTACGTACAAATTTCACACATATTGTATAGATAATATGAAATTATATTATATTAAGATTTTATAAAGATATTATTAAGTTCTATAAGAAATTAAAATGTGCAGCATTTAAATAGTTCAAAATGTCAATAGTCTTAATTAACTTACGAACATGCTGTAAATATATAAGAAATTATACTTTACTGGCATGCTTACACATTTTAATACGACAACAAACCGATAGATGGAACATGTATATCATCTGATGTTTAGTTTCATTTGTTTCATATTAGATAACGTAGTGTAGTTACTGACATGCATATATCATTTATAATAAAATACCAATAGATGGAGTTATTATGTATATAATTTGACGATTAGTTTCATCTCTTTATTATCAAATAGTTTAAGTTAGATATAGTTTTGATGTTCAGTGTCCAGTTTTTGCAAGATTGAAAAACATGATATTCAAACTAAAAAACTTTTACGTATCAACGAAAAAAATTAAGTTTTCTAATTAGTTAAATGAAAAGTTAAGCTGATTTTTGTTTTTGATTATTTTTATTAAAACATACAATAAAATAAATTAAGCTGTTACTTTAAATTTTAAAGATTCTTATATTATGAAAGATCAAAAAAAAAAAACATGAGAATTGTAAATGCATATGATATCTTTTTTACTTTAAACGTAATTTTAAACGCAAATTTAAAGTAGATTTTTTGATAAATAATTAATAAGTGATAGTGAATTAATTCAAAATTAAGGATTAAAGAATATAAGTTTCTCCTCTTAAAAATAGGACTTTAGTGATTAAATTAATAAAAATATTTCCGATCTTTAAATGAGATTATATTATTTTATACAATATAAAGTATCATTTGTGTTAATAGTAATACAATCTAATGAATGCCAATTATTTAAACAATTCGCATAATATTGACAGAAGATTATATTTTTTAATTCTCAAAGTAGTGATAATTTATTAAAGGTCAATGATAAATCAGAACCCCAGCAGATCATTCTTAATCAATCGTGAGGGTCGGAGAATTTCATAATACGATACTTATATTTATCTTTAAACGCGATTAAAGCAATAATACATAAATATTGTATCGAGAATCAACTTTAGTAGTCATTAATTGCTGAAAAAATGGAAATTTCTTTTTTCGTTTCGAACTTTTTTTTCGAATTTTTCTAATCTTTCGTTTTACATTTTTATGCGATAGCTATATATAAATTATCTATATATTAATAGATAATATCTATATATTAAAGATTAATTATTTATATATTAATAATTATATATTATATAAAAACTATTTTAAGAAGATATTTCTAATAAAAAATAATTTTATTTCTTTCGTATATATTTGTTCAAAGATAGTATTAATAATGGCATGAAATTACTATATTATATTAAATTATTATAAAGTGTTTAAAAAATATATAAGAACAAAATATATAAGAACATTGGTTAATTGGACATTTCTGAGATATTTTTAAACAATATTTTTCTTTGCAAAAAAACTTTCATGCAACAACTTTAACAAAATTTATTAACAAAAAAACACTGACTAATCATGGGACGTATAGTCTAATCGAACTGCAATGGTAGCGTTGGCTATGTGTTGCCAACCTTGCACAAACAAGTCCAAATAATATATGTTGAAGAAAATGTATTGAATATATACTTTGTGATTTGATTAAGCTACATAATTGGTCAGTGTTTTTTATTAATAATTCGTTAACAAAAGTGTAATGAAAGTTTTTGCAAAAAAAATTTTGAAATTACTTCAGGAATCTCCAATTAATAAATGTTCCATTTTTGGGACATTGTATAATTTGAACTTTTTAATATAATAAATACGTAAATAATTAATTATTTTATTTTCTGCTATTAATTTATGTGTTAATTTAAAAAAATTTATGTGTATATATTATAATTTATTATATATATATATATACGATATATGTATATACGATTATTTTACAAATAATGATGCTGAATGCTTGCACAATAATGAGTACATAAGAACTATTCGCGCTTATTTGAGTTATAATGAAGTTTCGTCAGTCATACAACGATAACAAATATTAGCGTATTTGTTGCGTCTTGTGTAAGTTCATCATTATATGTACATCATTGTTCGATATTTTTGGAATGTTCTCGGTTAAATTTTTAAATTTTATATAATATATGAAAAAAACCAGAAAAATAAAAAAGAGACAAATATTTTATCGATACGCGGGAAAATTCATTCAATTCAAAATACTGATAAGATTTTAAAAGAAGATTCGAAATTTACAGTGAAGTGTATTTGATTAAAAAATAGATCAATTTTTAATAAAATGATATTTTGACTTTTTATCATATTACTTCATAATATAAAAAATATTAACTTTTTATCCTGAAGATTATTTTTTTAATGATAATAAGAAAACAATTTTTTTTTGCATAAATAAATTAGATTTTTCCCTGGATATTCTGTTATTGAATGATTCTTAATTCTCTAATTGAATTAAAAATCATCGAATTAATCGAAGAATTTGCAATAATAGGAAATATGAAAAGAAGAGATTTATGAACTCGGTTATTGTGACCTGAATCACAATTTATCAACTATTATTTTTTATCGATGTATAATTAAAGTTCTTATAATTAAAATTGATTTATAATAGACATTTATCGAAAATGGAAATGATTTTGCAACATTTAAGAATATTATTTAAGAACACTATTTATTAAGATTAATAAGCACTTATGTATTGGATTGATTCGTTAACTGTTACGCGTTAACTGAACGACAATCAACTAGCAAACATGATCCATATCCACGCTGAACGCGTTAATTACGTGATTCCGTCTAGTTTATATAACATCGATCCAATTCGATTATAATATCGCGTGTAAACAAATTAAAATTTGACATGTTACTCTATTCGATGTTTGTTCTAGTATGCGCACGTATTGTTCGAATTTGAATTTCAGTGAATCAAATATCTTTTTTCCGTCCTTCGTTCGTTCTTTCTCCTTTCTTTTCTTCCTCTATTTTTATCTCAACCACAATTAGAAAACTTTGACGACACTGAAAATCTGTCTCTGACGCGGCAAAAATTTGTTTTAGGGCAAAAGGCAGACGTTCTTTGTGGGCGATCAGCGAAATTATGCATCACTCGTTGCATCGCAAAGTAGCTTCCGGACTCACGAGGGAGAAGACCGGTGAAAACTGAATTTACAGTCTATTCGAAGCCGCGTTGTTCACGTGTATTTTGACCCCCGTTCCACCCTTTATGTTGGCTACCGTAATTTGCAAGTTGCGGCTCGATTTACACCTTTTCGATTTGCTCGCGTTGCTGCATTTTTCATTTTGTAAATTGTGATGTTTCGATTTGATATGTCGTTAAATAGAATAAATTAAATAACATAAAAGAGCAGATGAGTGAAAGAATTTCAAGAATTCTTAATTGTTTTTAAAATTTATCATCGAATGATGTATCTCTTTTTGTATTTATAAATCTTTAAAATAGTCGGTAAAATTTTTTGTAGAATAACAATATGTCTTGAGGATGTAGTAAGAATAGACATTATATCAATTCAATATTGTGCAAGAATAACTTTGTTATTGACACGAAACTAGAAATAACTTATAATCATAAACATTTTATCAATAACATTGAATTTCTCGTAAATTTTCATCGTTCGTATTGAATTACTTTCATAAAACGATTACACGATGCAACAATTACCGAAGAGATTAATCGATTTTATAATAATGATAACAAAAGATTTTCAAAATTTTCTCTTATTTATTTCAAGAAAAAACATTCTTTTAAAAATTTCTTGAAAAATACGAATACAATACGTATTTCAACTTTTTTTTTCTGTTAATAATTCTCCATTTTTTTCTTTGCTTATTTATCCATCTGTTAAGAATTAGATTAAAAAGAAAATAATTGCATAATTAACGATAACAAAATTGAAAGAGAATTGGAAAATAAATAAATGATAATTATAAAAAAAATTAGAAAAACATTTTAATATTATCGCGTTAAGAATTAGATTAGAAAAAGAAAAAATCATGCAATTAACAGGAGAAAAATTAATAAATAGGAATGATATTATTATTTCGAAGAACAATTATTTAAAAGATTATATTATAGAAGTGAAGAAATATGTTAAGAAGATCTAGTTCACGCGATTGTACTTTCATTTTACTTGTTTGCAATTGTCGACAATCAATGGCGATAAGATTGTTATTTTAGAATGATTGTTTTTCCCGATGTTGATTCGCGAATATCGTCGTCATATTCATTGACACCATGTTCCTTCTTCTATCCGAAGAAAATTTTTATATCGCATTATTTTGCAAGTAATCATCTGTCACTTCACTTCGATCAATACGATTTTCGTTTCGAAACTTAACCTTTAATATTAAATTATATGTTTCGCATGGAAAGTTTCAAAATGAACTGAAATAGTGGGGGAGAGAATAAGAATTATTCCTTTTTTTTTGTTAATAGAAATCATTGATGATGAAATCACCAAAAATTGATCAAATCACAATTTTGATCGTACTATTAATAGAGAGATTTTAAAAAATGAGAGCACGTACGTAACTCGAGAAGGGTCGAGAATTAAATTTCGGATCGTGTACGAGGCCTGTTAATCGGCCGTAATTGGCTCATTACACGGAGCACTAGGAGCTGGCCAAAATTCGTATCCTCGCAAATTGGCACACGTGTCATCGGCCGGACGCATGTAAATCTGTCATGGGATTCCTCGATACGATGCGGTCAAGTGGGAAACATCAACTGGATCGTAATTAATATTCGGATAAATTCGAGGTGCGCGCCAGCAACAGTTTGGTTGTGCGCCTCCATCCACGATTGCTTCGGATCGTTTCATTTGTTCCTGTTGAGATAGAATTTATTTTTATCTCCAATCGCGAGACATACGTTTAGATCGAATCCATCGATTTTTCCCTCCTGTTTGTATCGTTACAAAGAAGAAAGAATCGCTCGAACGTACATCGATTTGATTGCATCGAAGATCGTTACAGGTTCAACGAAGATTCGATTATCCGATACCGAGTTGAGCATGAATGATCTTCAGATCTTCATAGAGATAGCGGTTGATTCGAATTGAACGAAAGAAAAAGATGAACAATTCACGATTATAACTCGATAGCGATGTTGCGACTCGATGACCGAAGTTCAAGACACTCGATGGAAGATGTTCATATACGGAAATAAGTAAGTATATTGAATAACGATTGCTTCTAAATTACGAGCAATTTAGACATCTTATATACGACGTGGTTTTTTCCCGCAGAAAGCAAAATTTATCGAAAGGAGATCGATCGATCCTCGTTCGTCAAGATCGTTGCAATCGAAGAAATCTTATCTTCACCGGTCTTAATTTGTCATCGAAATCGCTGTGACTTCTTAGGCATCATCAAACTTTGTTTTCCGTGGAGAGGCAAGAGT
This sequence comes from Apis florea, assembly GCF_048593485.1. Classification (NCBI taxonomy): domain Eukaryota; kingdom Metazoa; phylum Arthropoda; class Insecta; order Hymenoptera; family Apidae; genus Apis; species Apis florea. The sequence goes on along the minus strand of NW_028256777.1, from coordinate 237,923 downwards.
TTTTTTACTTAGATAAACGTTATGTTACGCTCATACGAAGGGAACGATAGGTTTTATCAACAGCTGTGGGATTCGTCAGATGCGTACTCTTTTAAAAGACTAGCTGTACTGTCATTCTTGGTATTGTCACGCGAAACAAATAACAGAGTGCACGAGTGGCGGTGGAAATTAGACTATTTAGTTGTAATGGGTTATCGTCGCATGCCCCTACCTCCCAGCGACTTTTTGATCAATCTTCATGAGGAATGGAGGGAGCGCGAGTAAACGTTCGAAACGATTGGCCGGTTCATTGTCGTCACTGTTTTTTTCAACGGTATCGAGTATCTGTATAAAACAGCAAGAAGCCGAGTCATCGCGGCCACAAGTCAGATATTTCTTAAACGGCGTGCACGTATTTCGTTTGTTCATCCACTCACTCAGTTTCCCTTTATCTTATTTCGATTCTCTCGTTTCAATTGTTGCTCGATCGAGTTCGATCGGTTTTTATCGGGTTTTTTTTATCGTTTAGCGTAAAATATAAAATTCGAGACGGAAGGGATTGGGAAAACAGGATGCCTTTCGCGGATACCGAAACTATCAATGGGTACAATCATCACCCGCAATTGAAACAATCTGCTAAAAATAACGAATTGCTGCAAACGGTTGAAGAATCATCGCACAGCACGTAAGTCGCTTATTGAATCTGATATATGAAACAATAGAATTAAATTAAATATCCATCTGTCTCAATTATGATCGATTTCTTCCGAATAACAAAAAGTAGAAACAGTTTATTCGTAATTTCTGTAATTTTTATAAGGAATTATTATTTTAAATTAATTATTTTAAATGTGAAGATGTTAAGTTAAGTATGTTAAAGATAGCTTTTTTCTTGAAAGATTAACAATTTTTTTCACAATTCTTCCACTTGTTGAATTTTAGATAAAAATCGTTAATGTTGATTACGTTGGCTGTGTCAGGTCTTTACGAGAACTAAGTCAGTTACACACAATTCGTGGAAACATATCAGAACCTCCACTTACGGGGAATTGCTTTTCCCCGAGGATTCATTAACGTTGAAAATGTTGTTAATTGTAGTAAATGGGTCAAACAATTGTTACAGAAATTTCGGTTAATCAACAATGCGAAAACACTAATAGGATACATATATATATTATCTAATATTTTAAAAATATATTTTCTCTATTATTTTCTTTTTGCTATCATATTTAGTGGTTCAGAAATTTAAAAATATTTTTGTTTTTTTTTATATCCGTTATAAACAAATTTGAATTAACTTGAATTAGAGAAATTTAATAATATCAAATTATTTATCAAATTTGTCTTAATAATACTTGTGATTTTTTTCAGAATAAATAATTTATTGTGGCAAATCGATAAACAAACACAATTATTATATAAATTATAAAGATACAACAACGACACGTTTTTGCTTGTAATTTTGATAACAATTCAAATATTTTGTTTACCAAGACACGATTACACGCTCGTATATTAATATATTATGATAACATTTGATATACTATATTTTGCTCGTGTTTTGAATGAATTTTACCTAGTTTTTCGATTTCTAAACCACTATGCCAACGATATGACATCGAAACACATATGATATCGAAACACACCATTTAATTCGGAAAGTTTAACGCCAAGTTATCTCTGAGTACGACGACAATATTTAACACACGCGATATAAATAAAAATTTTCTCAGAGAACATGGGACCGCGACCGTGAACTTTTGACTTAACGTACCGTATATTAATATTCTTTCGATACTTGGTGATGGAGAGAATGGAGCATCGTTAAAAAAAAAAAAAAAAAAAAAAGTCGGAGAAGCTTGAGAAGAAAAACGAGGCGTTGAAAATTTCGAGTCGATGCATCGTTAATATAATAGTTTGCTCGAAGCGAAAGCCGGATTAAGCAAAGAGCGGTTCGTTACTTATGGATTTCTTTTTTTCTTTTTTTTTTTTTTCGAATTTCCATTTTTCCCTTTTTTTTTTACATTTTCCCCTCCCCTTATCTCTGTTCGTACCTCGCTTGTTACCCCCGTAGAAAGGGAAACGGTATTCATCCCATCCTGGACGAGTTTCGGTGTTAGTTAGTTAGAAGAGAGAAATTTGTCAGCAGTCTATTCGTACTTGTCCAAGAGCACGTCAGAGATATGTAGGCGAACGTCCACGCGCAAGTTCGGTGTGTTTTGAAACATCCAATTAGAAGTTGCGAGTGTTCATACTTTGATTTTGTTTATTCAATCGAGCAAACGAAGGGAGGTGGCGCGAAACTCGAAAGCTGTGCTTGGGACAAACGCAAACAGGAATTAAACGTAAATGGCGTGATGACGTTGACATTTGGGTAAACAGGGTTGGAGGGAAAGCTGGTGGAGGGAAAACGGAGGGAAACAGAGGTCGGTTCGACAGGTTCAATCGTAGCCACTTTATCGGCGCAATTTCTTTGTCTTCGTAATCGTTTCGTAACCCGTTGCATCATTATCATCGGGTAAAATATGACCCAGCCAATGCGTCTATTAGGATTTATTATCGTTTGTTATCGGAATATTTCTTGCTCCGCAATTGATTCGAAGGCTGTTTCAATTAAACGAAAGATCGTTGAGATTGGTGATCGATCAATCGATACTGTCCCGTTTCGACGAATCGCGTATTGATAATCAGGAGCAGCGTAAAAATTGCAAATTGTCGAATTACTTTCTCTATTCTTTTTCCCGCGTCAAATGCTCTGTCTAACTTTTGCTGGCTATTTTCGACTTATTAACGTCTGCTCGATTCGGTTTCCATTTCTTTCTCTTTAGTTACGCGTTCCACGCGTTCACGTAGTCGTTCTTGAAACGAGCACGCAACAATTTGAGAATATCCTTGAGAACATTGACGTTTATTTGACAGGTGATGTGAAGTAAGCGAGGATCTTAAATAATTTCTACCGGAAATCGGTGTCGACCAACAAGAGTAAGAGAATCTGGAATAAACGGAGGGAAGAAAAATGGCTTAAGCCGGTTTTCTAGATGGTGCGCATCTATAATCGAGATTAGAGCGACTGATATTGTAGGCAGAATCGCGGAGGCATCATTGAATCCTTGCCATGGCCCCGGAGCGATGCGCATTCACGTCGTTATAATAATCGTCGACCTTACATTTCCCATTCATAACGGGCCACCGTACAATCCCGTTTTACGATGGAGCATCCGCGAATGCGGTTGGTCTAATGACGTTTGCCATACCCGCGGCTATATCGAAGCTTTTCCACCCGGCGAAACTGCGAAGCAATTCTCAGATTCGCGGTTGAATACCGACTGTATTGGCAACGGAGATGCAATTCAACGGGTATTCAACGTGTATTCAATCGCATCATAATTTCATGTCCCTTATGACGACACACGTACGCGCCGCGATTACGCGTCAACCGTACGCGTCTCGTACTTATCGCCGCCTCTTTCTTTCTTCGCTTACTAAATTTCCGCTTACGAAACGCAGACGAAATCAGATGAAAATCGTGGAGGTCTCGCGATAATCCGAAAAAAATGGATAGCGATTGCAGCTTCATCCTCGAGACTCGTTTCGTTCGCGAGATGAAACGGAGAATCTTTTTACCTTTGAGCTTTTGCAGGTATTACGACGTGAATTACATAAAAAAAAAAAAAAGAAAAAGAAAAAGAAAGAAATAAGAAAGAGAAAGAAAAGAAGGGGGAAGGGAAGAAGAAACTCGAGCGACGTTAAAATTCACGGTGGAGTCGTAAGTAATTTTCGATCGCGTCGCGGTTATTGCCGGAGGCGCGCTTATTCGAATGCCATTCGGAAATTGTGTGTGTGCGCATCTGTGCGTGGCGGCTGTTCACGAGCGCACGCGTGAACGCGTACACGAGGCACACGATGAGTTGTGCACGGGATGCGCATACACACTCGTAAACACGTTACGCGGCCGCCCGCGTATTTCGATGCATGATTTGTAATACCCTCGAAGCCTACATTCAGCTTAAATCCGGCACTATTTGAGCCTGTTAGCAGTTTAACAGGTAACTGCACCGTTTTGTGATAGTTTCCACAGTGAAATTATGTTGGCCGGCTACGAATCATTCCACCTACTCTCACCTAACTCACGCCGATTATTCCCAAATACTCCGATTATTTTCGTACGTTCATACATCGTGGCATTGATCGATCGTGAAACTGAATCGATGAAAATCATTTTTCTCTGCATGAAAATATTGGCTTATATAATTTTTGCGTAATTATGATTTATGTAATTATTATGTTATTCGATCGAACGTATATTGCATAAATATATCGATATCACGTATTTTTAGCGATTCGATAGAAAATTGGCTAATATTTCTCGGTATCGCGTAATAAATAATAATTTATGAGAAGAAATAAAAATTTGACATCTCGGCGTAAAAAATATTAAACCGTGCTTCGTAAAAGTTCATTTTCACTCACATTTCGTAAATGTATGTCAACTGTTTAAATAAAATTGTTTTTTTTATCTTTATATCTGTATATTATAAAATTTCGTAATTTATTATATTTCTTCCACGAATTATATAAAAGATTCGATTAATAAGATTTTTGATTATATTTTTCCTTCGTATTGTATTCCACAATTATCGACAATTATAATAATTTAATGATTGACTGTTCGAAAAAATCCGTCGTGTCCAATGTTCCCCATAAATTTTCAATAGGAACATGTAGACCGATCTTATACCAAAATATCATTTATTTTTCAATAAATTTATGAACATCGACGCATATTATACGAATATTAAATATAATGAATTTGTTCCCTTATGATTAATGCCAACATAAAGAAGATATCGAAGATTGGTATTGCAAATCTATGAAACATACGAAAGTTAACTTGATAGTTGTATTATTTACGTTATATTACAAGTTTTGTATTAAACGCTCTTTTTTTTTTATATAAATATTGTTTATGTACTACATATCAGTAAAGAGAGAATATTTTATAAAGAATATTACATTTTCGTATCAAAAGCATAGATTATTAAAAATATGGGGTGTATTTCCGCAACGCGCCGTATTGATATATACAGATACGAATACTTTCAGATATACGTTCGAGGATCTACAAGAAGCGGCCCAATATTTGCTGGACCGGATCAAATTGAAGCCAAAACTTGGAATCATATGCGGTTCTGGAATGAGTTAGTATGTTATTTTGAAATGGCTTGGCATATCTGGTGGTGGGACAAGTCAACGTTTTTCTATTCCCAAACAGGATCAAATGAGCAAAACGAGTTGTGTCCAGGTTCGCTAGCCGATTGTCTCGAGAATAAGCAGTGCATCCCCTATCAAGAAATCCCGCATTTTCCTGTCTCCACCGTCAAGGGTCATCGAGGCCAGATGGTTTTTGGTTATTTGAATTCTGTACCAATTATGTGCATGCAAGGCAGATTTCACTATTACGAGGGTTATCCACTTTGGAAGGTAACGCGTATTCGCGATCTCTACGAATTTATTAAATATACACACGCACACACACATCGCCATCATTTGAAAGTAAAATTTTAATCTAATCTCTTATCGATCATGTATCCATTTACTTTTATTTCGCTTAATTTGATCACTCGGATTATTTATATAAATATATATATATACTTATATTTATATTTCTTTTTCCAAACGCAGTGCGCCATGCCAGTAAGAGTTATGAAGCTCGTAGGTGTGACTCATCTGATCGCGACGAACGCGGCGGGAGGTCTAAATCCCACATACAAGGTTGGCGACATTATGATGGTGAAGGATCACCTGAACATGATGGGTTTTGCTGGGAATAACCCTCTTCAAGGGCCAAACGACGACAGGTACTTTCCCTCCTTCCTCTTATCCTCAATGCGCCGTACCGTGAAACGCGTCGCATTACTCCATTTTGTATCGCCTCGTATATATATATATATATATATTGTACACTCTCTTACACTCTCTTACGGATCTACGTTTTATTTTTTGTATTACTTTTTTTTTTTTTTTTTTTTTTTACGTAAGATTCTTACGTTATCTTAAAATCTTCAGTGCAGAAATCAGCGTTAATTAGTTTCTTCGATTATTATCGAGAAAAAGTGGAAGAGAAGAAGAGAGTGGAAGGTGAAAGAGAGATAAAAGTGGGAGGGATGATGGATGAAAGAAAAAAAAAGTAGCGGTTGAAAGGCGGGCTAGTGAGATTCAAGGTGTGAACGGCAATGAATTCGAATTCGCTACGAGTCCGCTTCGAGTCGACAAAGGCTTTCGGGCTCGTTTCCGGAAGGAAAATCGTCGACGACGCTCGCAGATTGCGAACCGCTCGACGAACTCGATTCTTCGAGTTCTCGCCCCCTAAGGGCAAAAGGGTGGGAGACGGATAGCCGCGCGAGATCGTCGTTGAGGTCGTCGAAGGAATAAAATTAATCTATTTCATCGGAACAACCCCTTGAATCGGATTGATGAACTATTTACCCGACGACACAAAGAATCTGATTGACGTATTTACTTAAAGATCTTCCTCCATTTTTCTGTTCTACCTTCTTTTCCATCTTTCGTTTCCTTTTCCCCTCCATCCTCTATCCTCTTCTCGTTCACACTCGGTCGAGTTTTCGTTAACCTTCCCATCCCTTGAAACTTGAGATAACTTTCATCGTAACTTTCCTTCCTCTTCCTTATTATATCAATTCTCCTGGTACATGGAATCCATCGAATATGCTTGCCAATTCTTCCGTGCATTTCTTCCTACCTTCGATTACCTTGTCTCCTTCCGACAAGACGAATAACGATCGCGTTGCTCTTCGCGTTTCTCAGATTTGGGCCGAGGTTTCCTCCAATGAATAAAGCTTACAACGCCGAGCTCTTAAAGATCGGTCAACAGGTAGCGAAAGAGATGGGCATAAGCGACATCGTGCACAAAGGTGTGTACGCGTGTATCGGTGGGCCGAATTTCGAGACGGTGGCTGAGCTGAGGATGTTAAAAATGATCGGTGTCGATGCTGTGGGTTAGTATCGAAACAGATATTTATATCGTGAAAATTCCATAATTCCATGTATATTCCTTTTAGGAATGTCCACGGTTCACGAAGTGATCACCGCCAGACACTGTGATTTGATCGTGTTCGCCTTCAGCCTGATCACGAATCAATGTACCATGGATTACGATAAGTGCGAGCAAGCGTCTCACGAAGAGGTGATAGCTGTAGGAAAAGGAAAACAAACGTTGCTTCAAGAATATGTGTCCAATATCGTGATACGTCTGCGAGACAAATTGAACTTATAGATGAAAGGAAAAAATGATTTCTATAATTTATATATTTATTAGATGTTTTTTTTTAGGAATGTTTTTATCGAGTCTCTCTTATTCGTCTTCGTCGTCTAAGAGAATGAGAAAAGAACGAAGGAAAAGAACGTTTTCGATATGCGTGATAATTATAAGATAAATGCTCGAAACGATTTCTCGAACGATCGTAAATCACATTTACGGGAGTAAAGATTTTTATTAGGGATTTTTAATTATAATCGAAATTAGAAATTACATGTGCAACATGTATCGAGAACTTTTATCGTTAAATATCCGCTTGCCTCGGAGAAGAGATATTTTTTAAACGAAATCGAATGATTTCATCGAGATGCACGATATAGATAAGGTTGAACATAATATCACATTTCGACATATACGAGCATTGTATCGAGATTTTTAGATAATTTACGTTTAAAATATCGGTTACTGCCCTTATTTTATTCTTTGTCGTAACACTACGAATAATCGCTGATTAAGCAAGAGAGATTAATTAAATCAGTATTCGACAGTATTTCAACGAAACGAAAAGAAATTGGTTTATTCACGAGCTAAATCAGCTTAATTACCAGCATATTATTCGAATGTGTTTCAATTTTACGTTTGATCTCAACAATCAGAGAATAAAAAAATATACCTATTCTTTTTATGCGTATTCAAAATTCGTTTAAATTCGAGATCCATAAGTCGACCGTCTCCGATCTCGATTGATTCGTAACACGTCTTGAGAGAGAGAGAGAGAGAGAGAGAGAGACGTCTTCTTTAAAAAGAGGGAACTGTTTAAGAGTTGGAGGGGTTGGTAGATGCCGCCTCCACCCCTTCTCCAGCGCCCTCGTCGATTTTCCTCCCTCGCTTCGTTACCTTCATCTCGTTTCCGTGCTCTTCCATCGCTAATGCATCGGTGTTCGGCTTCGATAAATCTCGAGCGGCAAAGACCATACTGTCGCGGCCTTCCTCTCTCTTCGTTTTCCGCCATAGTTGCTCCTTTCGTATTACCTTCCACGATGAAATTATGACATGACGTCGCGGTGAAAAAGTCACGGTCGAAGATTCACTGTCGTCTCGATCGTCTCCGGAATTGGAAAGTATTTGGCTTTCGAGGAGACGAGGGAATAGGGTTTTCGTTGCACTCGGGTATTTTTCATTCTCTCTTTTCTCTTTCCTTCCTCCTCCTTAAGAAAACGAAACGTAAGATGAAATTATTCGTTCTTTAGAATGTCCGTAGAATGTAACACCTTCGCGAAATGAAATTACCGATTTTAATAAAAAAGTACATAACAGAAATTATTTATCGTCGTTTATTTCGCGATTTCGTTAAAAGCTTGTTTAATAACGGCGCATCGAGATGGGACATGGTCTGATACACATTTAGCGGAATTAATACATACGTGTGTGAAACGTACAATCAAATTGAATAATTTTATAGACCGTTCCCCTCCAATTTCGATCAATGATTTTCCGGTAAACGTGGCGCACAGGATATATCGCCGCGACGTGTTGTACATTTTACGAGAGGATGGAAAATTATAATTATGCGTGTCTAGAAGCTTGACGGGAGGAGGAGAAGTCAATCAAAGATAGCGATGGAAGCTTCTTTCTCGCTTTCTATTCCCCTCTTGTGATTCGCAACTTTTCACAAATACAATTCGGTGTTACGAGCGAGTTACACGGCCCTTAAGTTAATCGAACTTTCCTCTTTTGTAACGAACAAAACGTTTTCGTTAACGAATCGCTTCTCCATCCCACGTTTCTCATCTCGTGTTCGCTGCTTTTTAAGCGTGATGCGTGCAAAGCGTAAGGAGCGATAGGGAGAAGAGAAAGTATCGGTTCGAGTATTGTGCTCGAATATTCGCGGTTCGATTCATTTGGAAATTATAATTTAACTCTTGTCCCGACCTCGATCTCGTTTCTCGAGTATAATCTCGACTTAACGATGATACTCTTCGCTCGAATCGGATCGCGCGAGAACGAGGGTGATGGTAGCTGAAAATTTATACAAACGGAAGGCGCGGTCGGCAACCTTGAATTGAATTTTAAACGGTAAATCCACGCTTGTGAAGGCACGTGCCATCTTTCGGAATAGAATACTTTCCGTCCGTCTGCACGAGACTGTTGCATCCTCTCCGATTTGAAAGGGATACATTCGAGCATGTTCCGTATGGTATTCAAGGATAGGAGAACGAAGGGCGGAATAGCTTCGTCTGCTCGTATATTTCCACGTTGGAATAGAAACTGTACGAGGGATCAGTTATTGATATTTCTGGAACGGCGGATAAAACTTTTCCCTCTGTCTAGGAAGCTCTGTCGTATATCTTTCGTTTACCGATCTGCCTTTCGAAGAACAGCAATATCATAATCGAGATAGGGGGATGATGTATTTCGGGTTTAACTTTCGCGTTATTCCGCTGCGATAATGCTGAAAAAAACGAAGTTAACGAATGGGTGAGGTAAGGTATGGGTGTTTGCGCGAGCAACGCTTAGAGGGATAACGTGAAATGAAATTCAGAAGAGCAGAAACGTCTTGATTATTTCAGAGAGTAAGATTGATAAGGTAATCCCGTTTTGTATCTTTATATAAGTTCCTATCCTTTTCTCTTCCTTTTTTTTTTTGTTGCCCGATTCTTCTATGAAACGTAATGTAATTTTACCGTAATATCACGAGAGAGAACAAAAACCCCGTACTTTCTATGAATTAAAATGTACAAGACAAAGAGAATGAACAAATGATATGCTGTTAACGATGTTATGCGCCCGTGTTTCTTTTTATCAGTTCGTTTCATTAGATAGAGAGTAGAATTAGAGAATATCGGGGTACAATAATGCGTTCGAAATCTTTTTTTTTTTTTCTTTTTTGTTTCTAGTACGCAATATTAATTTGTTTTCGAGAAAATTGAAGTGAACGAATGAAAAGTGGAATCGTCGAATATCTATTAAAAATATTTAGACGTATTTATCTCCGTGATATAGTATAGCGAGGTAAATTAAAGCATTCAATTAATGACACTGATTGATATAATGACACGATATTGTTTGAAGTATTCTCTCTTCTTTAATAATAGGAAATAAATCAAGGCTCAAATACAGCTTATCTATTCTTAATTGTTCTCTTTCTATTTTCGTAATTTTGTGTCAATTCTCCTGTCAAAAACAATTTTTGTTAAATCTAAATTTTGATATTTGATGAATTTAGTTTGATAGTTACTGTGATTGATTTACCAATTTATCATAATGGCCTCTATGTCATGCAAATGAAATGATACAAGCATATATTACGCATACGGATCAGAAATTAATTAGGATCGTACATTGTACATTCAGATATTTTAACAATAAAGAAAAAATAAGAATACAAGAATTCAAGAAACAAATTGCAAATGCAAGTGCAAAAAAAAAATAAAAATAAAAATATAATGCAGAAAACGCAAAAGATATATCAAAAAATATAAATAAAAATAGAGAAAAAAATCTTCATGCAATTCTAATTTGGTTAATAGGTTTCGGAACCATTAATTTTTTAGATTTCAAACGTATGAAATATATATATAGTTTTTAAAACATAATCTCGTTATTAATATCGTTGTTTTATATATGTAAATTTATATATATAAATTTTCAAGAAAGAAACTGATTTTTTTGGACATCTTTAAATGTAAATCGATATTCTATTAACCAATATATAAATGCAAATAAATTATTTATAAAATAATTATTCACATCTATTCTTAATAAAATATTCATTTTAAATGTTCATTTTACATCTATATATACATATATATAAACAGACATTTTAATTAAATTATGCAAAGTGTAATTTAAGTGCGTCGATAAAGATGAACGCTGTGAGCGTTCAACGTTTCAAAATTTTCCCGCCGGTGGCGCTGGAATCGCGCTCATGAGTATTCACCCCTCCCGCGCCACCTATAGGTTCGCCGGGCTGGACGAACCGCTAGTCGAGTTAGTACGACTCGTGACGTCGCGGAAGTTGGTTGTTTGTTTTGTGGTGTTCGTGGTACCGTTTCGTTGGCGATGTGATCGGTTTTAAAAGTGACGTGCGTTCTTTCGTACACATTATTTCGCGTTTTATAGCGGTTCGACGGTTTATCGGCATACCGATAATCTATTAAATGTAAACGCGGGGAACGCGGAATACGTCCATTTCCAAATTTTGGCGTTAGTGTCCATCACGTTCTCTCGTTACAATTCGATCATTTATTTAGCTGAATTTTTTGAAAAGAATCGTCCAAAATACATCGAAATTCGTCTATAGCGTCTAATTGAAGTTCGATATCTATCGATGTCGTTACAACGTCTTAAATCGAATTGCAAGAATAACGTTCGTCGATCCTTGCTTCCGCGTTCGGAGTGTGGGAACAATATAATAAAACGACACTTGAACACGTTTGGTCATCTCAATTATTCGTGCTTCTAGTCGGATGGTCAGTGTTTAACGGCGTGTCAAGCGGCTGGCTAATTAATTGCGTGTTGTACGATCGGGACGACTAACATTCGTCCCGAATATTTAGACAGGAGGCGTTACTATTACTTAGGCTTCGAAAAACGGCATTACGATCTGAAGTTGACGCGGTCGTGCGCGCGCGCGTGATCAGTTATTCGATTGTAAAAGAATTTACGTCGTTACAAACGCGATTCCTACGGCGAAAGTGAGCGACGGTAGTGTAGTAAGAGAGGAGAGTGGATCGCAAATAGAGAACAGAAACACGAAGGCGAGTTTTTTTCACGAGAGTCTTGGAATCGGAGTGTTTCCAATCGAGGACGAAAGAAAGAAGGCCGGTAAAACATGTCGAGGCTGTTGAAAGGCGAACCGACGGGCGGTTATATCATTGACTCTATCGCAGATCATCGAATGTATTAACCCGGCCGCAAATGACGCGTATCGTGGCGTAAGCGAAGAAAAAAACGGTGGCGGAGGACGAGCACTGGACATACATTGGGAGAACAGTTTTTTGATCTAACCAAAGAAAGAAAAGCAGGCCAGGCATCGTGCCTCCCACTGTCTACCGGAAGTCATATGCCCATACACGCGCGGAAAACGGTAAATCATCGTAGAAGCCATCGGCTATAACGAGCGTACACGTTTATTTTGCATTGGACCGAAGCACGCCTGCCCCTTCACCTCTGTTCGTTTTGTTTTCCTTGGTTCGCCTACCGTCATTGTTTCGTCTTTTTTTTCAGGTATGTCGACAAAACAAATATATTTTGCCGATAATAGTATAAAGCATACATATATCTATATATACATATTGCGTATTTAATATATATGATTTCTTTCTATTTTTGGCATTGTGTTAACACGTGATAATGATGTTAATTCTTCTCTAAACTGGCAAGAGTAAATAGTTTGCCTTTCCTATTATATTTTTAGGCGACAATATGATATAAATAAGATGAATTTTTTGTTATTTTTTTCTTTTTCTTTACATTCACATATTCCACTCTATCAAAATATATATATAATAATTTCGTTAAAAATTTTTATTTTGTATGCATTATACTTTTTATAAATCACTGCTTTTTATTTATTATACTATAAGTTAAAAATTAATATAAATCAAAGCAAGAAAAAAAATTTCATTTGCTCGCGGCGACATTTCATTCGTATTCTCATTCTGACAAATTTCAAATGTTAAACATAAAAAAAGTTTAGTATAGAAACTTTAGTATATAAACTCTTTAAATTCATGATATAAATATTGCGATTTCAATTTCTCTCGTTTTACAATTTGCTTCTTGATAAATTTTTATTCCATTATATTTTCGAAATTCTTGCAATTCCAATTTCAAGTATAATCTCGGCGATGTTTTTCTGATTCGTTAGAAACCAGCCTCAATCGCGTACAGTGTCCCCCTCTTTCATCATCTCATTTTCCCGCTATTTTATAGGGTCACGTGATCGTGAAATTAGGATATTAGATGGCGTTAATTTTTCGCAGCATTTCGACGCCATATTGTTCGCAGTTTCTTTTAATTTACGCTCGTGTCATTTCAGTGAAATTTCGTATATAAGTGTTTTCGAATTCATGTTCGTTAACGAAAAAATGATCGTGCAAGTGAGCGAGTAAGTGAGTGATTGTACAATTATTGGATTCACGTCGTCACGATTAAAAATTATTGGACAAAAGGTATAGGAACGATGGTAGAGTATCGACATGTTACTGCAGGTACGAAATGATCTGGAACTCGGAACGATGTGTGTTTCCTCCCCTCGTTTCTCGTGTGCAGCGGCTGTTTTCTTTTTCCTGTCTCCCTCCTTTCACCTTACTCTCTGTCCTCCTTTTATCCGTCCTTTTTTCCCATCCTACCTCTTGTTCCTTCTTTCAACCCATAAACAACCGGTGCCCGACGTTTGCCGAGGTTATTGGTTTTTGCGAGGGGCACGACAGTGCCGTATACACGCGTCCGGCAGACCCGATTTTTACAGTTGTTGCGTTTTCTCTCTTTCTCTCATTCTTTCTTTATTCTTGCTTTTCAATGTTTCCGATCATCTTCTTTTTCCGTCCTTGTCTATCTTCGTACGTGAACACGGCCATGCACACAAAAGAAAGACATATACGACGTATGCTTCACATGAATAGCGGTAGAATTCACATGAGACTAATTCTCAGGGACAAACACTTTAATTATAACGTTGCCACGCGCGTATACCTACGTGTCGCACGATCGCGATATCGACGCTTTTATTAAACACAAGCAAGTTCAACGATGCTAACGCTATTATCCGATTACCGACAGAGCGTGCCGTGCGTACGTTTAAATTTGATATAACGAAGCACGATCTGTTGTGTTTTCCGAATAGACCATTCTTTGATAAATATTTTCTCTGATAAGTACAATTTTTTTCATAGTTATTTAATTAATATAAACGTTTATAATTGTTACGATTAACAAAGCTTTCATTTTTGTAAATAATATATTGGATTATCGATTAATCAAGCAACATGTTAAGCTATCGATTAAAGATAAAATGTAGAAATAAAAATCTGATGGAAATTTGTTTCCTTAGAAAGATATTAATAAAGATCTCGCGATGATAGATATGAACATTCAAGTTATGATATCGAATCGAAGTTAAATTATATTTATGAGCACGTTCGCACAATATTCGGAATTAATGGAAGCGTAATTTTGGCTTGTTCGGTGTCAACCATGTTGTCGGCATAAAATTTGTAGAAAGGTATCGCGCGTTAACACATAGCCTTCGGATACTATGCCAAGAGTATTGCGTATTGTACATCTAGTAGTATCCTGACCGAGGTTAATATACATATAAGTACGCACAGTTGTACGTAATCTATTGGGGGCTTGTAGACGTATTTGGTTACAATGTTCTCCGATGAACGTAATCGCAAATGTAAGATTGTATTTCTGAGATCACTGTAATTCAGATACCGTGTTGAATCAACAAGTATCGTGTTGTCGATAGGTAATGCGAATCGTTGATGGTCACAGAGATGGGGGATTTAAGTCGATGGAAATTCCACGCGATGATGGAATGGAAATTAAGAATCGCGGGTATTTTCGTGTCTATCGTGATATCATGGTAACCGGGAAAAGTATGAACGCGTTTCGCACGCGAAAAGCGGCGATAAAAAGCCGATTTTATACACGTAACAAAATACGATGGACGATAAATTGATGGTGAACAACGAAACGAGAAATCTAAAATATTAATCGACATTACGCGATCCTTCGAATGGTTAATTTAATTACACTCGGCCATCGCGAACGTCGACCTCACACTCCCCCCCCCCCCCCGTTTCCCCATTTTCTTTCGCCTCGATGCTGCGTGTCAATTTTTTTCCCGCCTCCGTAACATCCACCCTATACATCTATCGAGTACACGACAGGGGACGCACGTGTACCACGCCAAAGCCGAAAAAACATTGGCTGCACTTTCTGCATCGTCGTCCCGTTGATCCGTACGCGTCACGTAGGTAGCCGGAATACGTATACACATCCTGATACCGAGTTTCGGGAATAATGGCGGTACCGCGTCCTGCCGTCGATTCATTTTTACCCAATTTCACGCACCGGTACACCGCGACCCAACCACTAGTCGCGTACATTCCCCCGCAACATTCGCGCGCTCCGCCAAAAACTTCCCTCCGAAATCGTCTCTGCTCTCTATTCTTCTTTATATACCAGAATTCCATCCTTTTTTCCCCGCCCCCCTCTCTTTCCCCCGTTTCTTTTTATCCCCGTTTGCACGGTTCCTCTCGGTCGAAAACCGCGTTGTCGCTCTTAATTTTCGTCGCGTGAGAACGCGCCCTGTTTTTGGCGTCGCGCTCCATTTTCGCGGTTCATTTTCGCCCCGTCGTGTACGTGTAATGCGTTTTTCAATTGCAGATCCCGCAATCTCATCTCGCGATCTCGATAGAAATTTACTCGCCACGTCCACGGCCGATGCTTTTCCACGCATGCATGCATTCTTCATACTCCTTTCCGTTACTTAAAACGGATATAATTTTAATATAACCTTAACGTAAATTCGTTTCATTCCGAGAGATATCTCTCTCGCTTCCTTCGTCTTGTTCCTCGTTATTTTCGCTTGATTATTTCTTATTATTCGTATCGAACCGTTGGTTTTTTCCTTTTTTTTTTTTTATGAATCTATCGAAATTCTAAATTTCATTTGGCGATATGAGTGATTGACGCGTTTAAAGAGAAATTTATTAGAAATCTGACACTGACAGATTTAGGTAAAGAACAAAATTGATATGAAAATGTGATACAATGTACATTAATCATGTACATTGTCGGTAGTGTGTATATTAGTATATGTATATAATAGTATAGGATTGCATTTATTCCACGTCGTGCTCAAATCTTTCTCTCTCTTTCCCCCGTTCTTCTGTATTTCTCTATACGATACATGTACGATCTTGGGGCGACTAATGCACGTTCGTGCATTCAAATCAAGAATATATAATAGAGACGTGTCTATTTTATCCGAAAAAATTGTTTAATTTCCATAAATATCTCTCGTCGAATCATGGTTGAACCGATCGTTGACGAATATTCGAAAGGGGATAGAATTTAGATAAATTTCATAGTCTCATTATCATGGTGGCTTTGTATGGCGATTTACTCGATTCTGGCCCCGTCAACATGTCGTAATGAGATTTAGCTGCCACGTTCGCGATATCCCTTGCTCGATGTAATTGTAGCAGCTAACGTTGCGTAAAGCGCGCCTGAGGTAATTAATAATTTTACATTAATTATGCAACGGTATGGTTTAACGTTCTAATTAACGTCGCACACCACGGACAAATACACCCGTATTTTTCTATAAAAAATCCCCCCCCCCCCCCGCCCCCGTCTCTTAATAAACGAACATGGTCGGTCGCGCGATTTCGTTTGCTCCATTTCGAGATTTTCCTCGTGGATATATATTTTTGTTACCTCTATATCCAGTGGTTTCCGGTCGATTTTTTCCGCTAATTTCGCGAATTCCGGCTTAACGCAGCTGATAAATTATCCAATTTGCACGGTTCCCAGCCGAGGAAATTATTTATGCCGCACCAGAGCTGACGAAAAATCTCGTACGGGGCGACATGCCGGTTAAATATGACGCGATACGTTCCGCAATTCCCTGCCACCAGGAATTCGCGTGATAACGCGGACACTAAAATACTACCCCAAGGGGTGGGTAGTTTTTGGTTATTTTTCCTTTTTTTTCGGTCTTTTTTTTGAGGGGAGGGGGAGACACCTTGTCGTTGTTGTTGTTGTTGTTGTTGTTGTCGGTGTTTGCCTTGATAAACCTGCACGAAACGTGTGTATGAAACTTTCTCTTTTCTCTTGAAAACGGGATTCAAGCGGGATTATATGTATGAATGGTGGACCACTCGAAAATAAAAGCACGCGTGGCCGAGTGAGTCGCATAAGTTCATTGCTTGAACGAAAAAAAAAAAAAAGAAAAGAAAAGAGGGAAAAAAAGAAAAAAGAAAAGGGGGAAAAAAAGGAAAAAAGAAGAGGGGAAGAGAAGAGAGGAAAAACAAAGGAAAGGGGGAAAAGAGAAAGAGAGGGAAAAATTTATATTTTAAATAGTGAATGAAATAGGGATATTTCTGTATTCCTTGATGACAAAACTCTACGACGGGACTTTTAATTAATTAAAAGTGAGCAGCAGTTGGCGTAAGCGTGCGAGGCCGCTCCCAATTTTCACGCAATTATACCCGTTGTCCCCAGTTTTGTAGGACATTTTCCGTGACTAACGGGTAAACGCCATTGTTGCCCAGTGAAAATGGATTGATGGAAACAATAGACGAGGTAGAGAAAAAGAGGGGCATAACCGGGAGAGGGATGTGGATAGAGAAAGGGGTAAAGAGAGCTCGGTCGTGTCACCAGCGGCCAGTATCAATTATTTTCAAATTACGAATTTCACCGTAGCATAGTACAATTGATTTATCCACGTCGTCGAGTACAGACGACGCAATTGATCCCTGTCGCTCTTTCTATGGATCGTTGAGCGTCGTTTTTTTTTTTTTTTATTTTTTTTTTACCCTCGCCTCGATGTCTTTCTTGCCTACTTTAGACCGATTATCGACGAACTTTTCAAAATTTTCGATCGTCTGTCAAGTACATATCTTGTGTACGTATATGTGTTTTCTTTGGAGAAAGATAAAGATGTATTGATTCTTTTTCCAGAATCGTAGAACACCGCAAGAATTGATAGAATCTAATGTCGGTGAAATATTCCACGCTTATAACGTATGCATTCGAATACCGTGGAGAACGCTTTCATTTCCAGGAAATCGTGCGCAGAGAGATCGGATCTATGGAGCCAGTCAATAAACATAAATGTATACCCGGGTAGAATATTTTACATACCGATGTGATGTTAATACAATGAATTCGATTCGAAATTGAAACGTAGTAGAATGACGTAGAAAGCTACGTTATACAGCTATCGGAAACTATTAAAATTCGTATCGTATCGATAAGACTGGATCGGATAGATCCAATCAACTGCAACGATTCCACTCGAAATTCTCTCGCTAAATATTAATTCGTATGATTCCAACTCTATGTCTCGATTATTATATTTAAATATTTAGCGAAAAAATAGTTTCACCGAAACCTTGCTTTCAATTCACACCTTCGATCCGTGCTTTCGTAAATTACTTTTAATATGATTTCCAATCTATATATGGTAGAGATAAAGAGGGACGATGGGATTTAAAGGGATTTTGTTATTGTTGCAGCGTGCAGTTTTCGAGGAAATCGAAATGGTCGAGCTGTGCGGAAGCGGGCAACCGACTTCAGCGATGGGAGTGATGGGGATCGGTTCGGTGGTGTCCGCGGCTACGTCGTCCTCGTCCTCGTCGACCACCACCACAGTGGCCTCGTCCTCGGCGTCCGGCCGTGCCGGGGTCTTAGAGACGCAAGTTCGTGGCCAGTGGTATCGCGTGTTCGTCTCGTTGGAGGACGATTATCTGAGCATCTCGTTGGACGAGAGCTGCGAGACGACGGGCAACAATGCCCTGAACAACGGTAACATAAATAACAACAACGTGGACAGCCTGAACGATCCGGACGTGCCGGACTCGGTGGCCAATCAGAAACGTATCGTGCGCGTGGTGAAAAGCGACAACAACGGTCTCGGGATCTCGATCAAGGGTGGGAAAGAGAACAAAATGCCGATCTTGATCTCGAAGATTTTCAAGGGGATGGCCGCGGATGCGACGGAACAGCTGTACGTGGGCGACGCTATACTGGCCGTAAACGGGGAGGATCTACGCGAGGCGACCCACGACGAGGCGGTGAAGGCGCTGAAGAGGGCCGGCAAGGTCGTCGAGCTTGAAGGTGAGTGAATTATCAAAACGTTTGCATGCCTTTTTTTATTGCGATCGAAACGACTGCGTGACCGAGACAGTGGTTCGACCGGTATCCGTACACGTTTATCCGCAGAAGTTTGTCTCTCTAGACAGGTTTCTTACATATATATAAAATAGTTATCGATATTGCTCGTGCTTGGAAAGTGAAAAAAAACGAAGGTAGTAAAAGACGATCGGTTAAGTTGAGAAGAGGATCGGAACACGATTGGACACGATCGGGATAGGTTGAGCAACACGGCTACGATACGATGGTACATCTCTAAATGTCACGTAACGGATTTCTCTTCTCTCGACCGTGCGACCTTCCGCAAAGTATTTCTTTGAAAGGCTTTGATAATCCGGCAGATGTGTTTAACGTTGTGTCTTCGTAAATAGCGGGGCGGCGTTCTCTTAACCGAATTCGATAAACGAATTAATCCGGGAACATCGACCGGGTGTTCCCCTTTGAGCGTTAATTCGCGGATAATTAATAGCCGTTGCGGAAATCAGGATGCTGCCCGTGCACTCGGCTCAAGGAAGGAAACGCGAGTATAAACGCAAACGCAGATTCATTTAGTCGTGCGTCGTCGTCACTCGAAGCGTTGAAACGCTCGGCCGGAAGTAGAAGTAGCTAGGAAGGTAGGAAGCTCGCCGCCAGACGATGGATGGCGGGTTAGGGGGACATTAACGAGGTTTTCGCTCCAATTAGCCCCGAGTACACGGCGCATTAAGTTTCGACGTAGAGATTCCTGCCAGTTTCTGCAGCTCGTTTTAATATCGAATTCCCTGTCTTTGAACCGGAACTCGTGCCATTTGGACGGTATTCGCGTTGCTCGGGAACGAGCCACTGTATCGTGGCGTGGCGAGATTCTTCGCGAGGAGGAGAGAGGATGCGACGAATGCGAGGCAGATGGACAATGGTCGCGCGTGAGAGACGAACCTTTTAGTCTAATTAATCCCGCTATATAATTCCGGGCCTGTTCATCATCATTCGTGTTTTTTTTTTTTTTCTCGAGATATGCTAGAATGGGAGTAAAGTCTCGACGATTCCCCTGTTCGGTTTGAACGCGAACGAGGATAGAAACAGGTGTGATTTCCGCGCGAATTCTCGCGCTATCGTACGCCCTCTCTTCGTCTCCGGTATTATCAAAAAGTGTGAGGCTAAAAAGGAAACACGGGGTGAAAGGTCGGCGAGGAAAACGCGCACCGTGTGCTGCCTGGAGCGTTAAATGGCGCCTTCTTTCCCTTCCTTCTCTCTTTTCTTGTTTCCCTCCCTCCCCCCCCTCTTTTTTCTATCGCCTTTTCTTTCCACGCTTTTATTTTACCTCCTTTGTGACCGGCTATCGTTTGTTTCTCGTACGAATCTGCTACGAGCGACACAAGCGTGCCCGGTGAAGCGCAAACGCGCGCTCTTTCTCGTTGCACATGCTCCGCCTGCACTTTGCATTTAACGTTTTCCGGCCGATGCGCGACACGTGTACACGCGCGTGCACGTACATCTCTCCCGTACATTCGACCACCCCGTACGTATATATATATATAAGATATTCTATACGCCGCGGTGCGCTTGGCTCCACGTTGCACCGCTCCAGGCCTTTCGGACTGCCAGCTCTCCGGCGCGCGATTCTATGCGCGCGAATGCACCTGCACGCCGTTATTTCCCCCCTCTCGTGTCTGAAAAGCTCGCGCGACCAAAAATTCGGCCAGAGAATTCGTTATCGAGCTATTTTCGGCCGTTTACCGAAATCCGTTCCCCATCGGGTGAAACTCGGAACGGAAGGTTTCGGACAACTCGTTGCGTTTCGCATAATCGGTGCGCGGTTTTCGCGGGAAATTCTCCTTTCGAAAGAACCGAACGAACGAGTTTGAAAATGGACCGTAAGGAAATCGATCGAGCTTTTATTTAAGCGTTTCGCTCTCGGAGGAATAGTCGGAGGAAAGGAAATCCTCGCCGTTTTTCGGACGTGTCCCGACTCCGTTGCTTTCGGTGTGTTACCCTTCGACCGCCGACATCTCGTTGCCCGACAGCTTCTCTTTTATTCACGCGCTTTCCGTACTATGCGATTTCTCTGCGGCACGTAGCACGCGTCGTCTCGCACGTGCGATACCCTCTTCCTAACCTTTTCCCTTCCTCCTCTCTGCTCGACTGGCTGCCAGTTTCACGTGGGTGATGCGAGGAATGCGATACCTTTCGCGCTTTACCTCCGAGAGATGCGAAAACAGGAGGAGGAGATGCGTGGGCGGCCTAGAAGGAGAGAACCGGAATAAGGGGATGTGCAACGTCTTGGAAGACAGAGAGAGAGAGAGAGAGAGAGAGAGGATATCGGAGGAGGAGAGTGGATTACCGGTTGACCCGGCATCGGATCGACTGTAGGGAGAAGAAAGACGGAGGAGGGGGATCGGGAGGTTTGGAATACATTAGCCGAGGATTTTCATCGAGAGTCCGTGTCGCGTGGACCTCTCTGATTCCCCGCGTCTCGTTTAAGTCGAGATTTCGCCGGAAAACTTCCGGTTTTACGGGGTAAAATTGCAGCGGCCCCTCCCCCGCCCAGAGCCAGTCTGACAAAGTTTCCAAAAAGGCTTGGAAACGGCGAGGAATCGAATAGAAGTTACTACTCCGCCTGATAAACGAAGTCGAATTTATTGCTCCGCCGCTTTCCAGATTTATCCTGATTTATTGTATCGACCCCCTTTCTTCCCTCCTCAACCCTACTTTTTTCCTCGTCTTCTTATCCCACTTCTTGCCTTACCCTCCCACTGTATGAACGATCCTGGACGAAACGAAGAATTGTTTCTCAAGGAAAGATCGATCCCGATTTCCGTGGACAGGATCGTTGGAGCCTCGACGGAGAGATAGGGGGAACAAATATTCCTTCGATCCATAATTAATCGATTCTCGCGAAGGGAATGGCAATCGATTAGTTTGAAAAATTCGCGCCGCGTAGAAGTTTAGCGAATCCCTCGACCTGTTACGGGATCTCCTGTTACGACTTCGCGTGACTTTTCTTCACGGTTATCTCTGCTCACCGCCAATCCGAACGTCGGGATCTACGGAATTCCTTCCACGCGAGATATCGCGATTATGGATCGCCGCCCAGCTACGAGTAGCCTACCTAGATTTTCTCGTTTTATCATCCTTTCGCTCGGACGAGGTTACGTTATTCGCCCATCCACGCGAGCGATCGCGCGTTGAGCAATAATTTCATCGCGTACGCTCGTGTTACCGGATTGGGTTGCTCCCGGTGATCGTTGCACGCCCACGGTTTACGTAAGAATTGCTCGTCGTTAATACGGGGAGGCGATACAGGTGTTGCGCGAGCTTCGATACCGAGTTTCACGCCATCGAACTGATTGTTCGTTGTGCAACGCGTTCGATTGCGTTCATCATTGGCCGAAGGACACGAGTTTCTTCGCGGAAGATCGAACGAATTCCTTTCGACGATCGTAATTATTATTATTTTATATCGCCGTTGCGAAATCCTCTCTCCCTATTTTTCCAACGTCCGTCTTGATAATTTTATTGGACGATAGATTTCGATACTAGATTCGAAGATTTGTTATCGCGTCGTTGGTAATAATTCTGGAACACAGGTTTCGTCGATGGGAATTAGACGGAGTCGAGGCGGATTTGCTCGATGAAGAGAGACGCGAAACGAACGAAATTGTCTGCGGTTCTCGTACGCGTATCTATTTGTAATTGGAACGCGTAATTTTACTCGGAGTGCATTGTTCCGCCGCGCGAGCTTCATGACGGATAACGCGCGACATCGTCAGGGAAATTGCGTCTTAAATCCTGGAAGGTCGGAATTCCTTTCACTGGAAGGAGGAGGAACGTCAGACGACTTGGTCCTTCCTTCCTTCCTTCCTCCTCCCTCCTCCTCCACTTTTCCTCTTTCCGTCACCCTCATCTTCCTTTCCATTATCTTAATCGCCTCGGTTTATGAGCTCGCTCGCTTTCGTTGAAAAAGACTTTCACCCTTGATAATCCCCGCCGCGTAAAGTGTCTTTTCGCTGAATCGCAATCGAATTAGAGAGCGTGGAGATTGGCGCGATCCGTTTGTTAAATTAAATTTCACGGTGGTTACCATTGAAAAGGTACTTCTCGTTAATCGTCTTGATCGTTTTCCACGTTTTACAACGGTAAATAATTCGAGAGCGGATCGACGCACGGTTCGTTGCCGCGTGCATGGATTTATATATATATACACACACACACATAAACACAAGTATACGCTCTCCCTCCCGCGCTCGATTCTGTTTTTCGACGAGGTACAGAAGTACGATGGGGGGAGGGGAGGAGAGGAGAGGTAACGATAATAAGCCAAAGGGAGACGGAGAATGACGGCCGTATACGGGGCGTTGATTAGCGAAATTCAAATAATTACGCGATGCTAGAGGCCAATTAACAGGTGACGGAAATTATCCGGCCTCGTTTTATAGCTCATCATGATAATTAGTTCGACTCTTTGCCGTTTCGCTGCATAATCGTTTTCCACGTAGCGCACACGCGAGCGCTCGCGTTAACGCACGTGTTTCGTCTATAAAAGGAAGCATTTTACAATGGTTCGATTCCGATCGTAACACCGATCGTTTCGAATCGAACTACTAGGCCTCGTTACAACGAGGATGATGAAAAGACTATGACTATGAGAATACGAGGTTGCAATTTTTACTCCGACCGACTGTTATATAAATTATGAAAGGATCGGTTCGATACGATCTTCGTATCTATCCCGTTTTCGGATATTTTTGTATTTATAGACGCGCTTGATAGTTTCCGAGAGTTCGTTCGAATTCGTGGAGAAATGGCGATAGAGAAATTTTAGGGCGAATAAACGGGAGATAATTTATCAGCGTTAAATTTTCTGTCGTTAAATTCTCTGGAATTAATGTTGGCGTTTTGCGCTCTCTAAACGCAGTATAAAAGGCACGCTGTTTTTCCTTTATCGTCCGAATTAATTACACGATTCGCGCTCGTGTCTCCGCTTCTTCTGTTTGCACGCGCGAAATCATGCATTTTTCTTTATTTATTTTATCTTTTTCTTTCTTTTTTTTTTTTTTTTATTCTATTTTTTTTTTCTATCTTTTTCTCTTTTTCGCTCCAACGTATAAACTCCGTGAATGGCGGAGTAGCTTTGTTTATTTTCCCTCGATTTCCCCCGCTCCCTTTGAGCAACGCTCTTTGTACTCATCGGTATTCCTTTTACTCCGGTTGGATCAACCTGCCATCAATCTTTTCTTATTGCCCCCTTTTCACCAAATAATCTTTTTTTTCTCCTTTTTCTTCTTTTTCCCACCCACCCACCCCCCTCCTCCCTTCCCTCTTCTTTTTATTCCCGCGATAAAAGTCGTTCCCCTTTCCCCGTTCGATCAAATTTCGAATTTACATAAAATTCATATCTCTCACGCTTTACCTCTTTTTGCCGTGGAATTTTATTAAAGCCGGCTAACTCGGATCTAGTTAGCGATTCAGCTGGCACACAATCCACGGTACGGAATACGGGGAAGGCTCAAAGGCCGCGAGTCGGCCAATTAATAGTTTCTCCGCCATAATTTGCGGTCATTGCTTTATCCTTCCGCGAATTCGCGGGCAAACCAAAACTCGGTTTTGTTATCATCGGACGATGTGTACGATATATATGTATATATATGTACGAGGGTAAGAAAAATGATAACGAGATTTCTCTTTTCCTCTTCCCCTTTCGTTAATCATTGCAAGTTGGATCTTCCGCCTTTCTATCTTTCCGCATCTGTTCCGTCTCGCGGATTTTAAGCGACGTTTCTCTCCCGCGGGACAGAAAACCTTTGATCTGTCGTTTTAGAGAGGAGGAGGCGAAGTCGGTAAGCTCGTTTCGCCGCGAACGGTAATAATTTCGAGGCGGGCTAAACTTATTTCCAACGCCAGCTGATCCAACCCACCCTTGCCCGCGAAATTACAGTATTTCCGGTGAATAAAAAGTAGTCGAGATTAAAGGGAACGGCGAATCGCGCCGCGATTATTTTCACGGCCGGAAATGTCTTCGGTGGTAACGCCTCCCTAGATTTTTCAACCAAACATTTACCCTTAAATTTCACCGTGATTAAACCGGTTTCCAACCTTTTTTTCAACCGTTAATCCGCCGGAACCATGAATTTCCATTTCGCTCCCTTTCACCCGTTTTATTTCTCCACTTTTGAAGGCATGAAGCCTTTTCGAAGCGAGAATTTCTTTCAAGATCGACTGTCTTATTACACGTGTACATCTCGGAAATTTTATAGAAACTAGAAATTATTCGAATCGCGCGACGATTCAAACGCAATAATAATAATAATAATATGCGGATCAAAAGCACATCCGTTCAAAGGATCCAGGAACGGTTGCTAAATAACCCTCCGGCAGGAGCTGGATGATTAGCTCGGGGATCACAGATTTTTGGACGTACGAAGTAAGAATACGTGTCGGGCGGTCGCGTAATGTCGCGTAACATCTCGCCTGTAAATGCATTTACATAGAGCACGGCACGGCACGGTTAGATATTACAGCTATGCTCAGGCAGAGGGGGGAAGGATGTGTACCGCGACTCGAATATAAGGCACGAGCCCCGGCGCGCTTCTCCTCGAGCGTTATATATTTTCTCGCCGACGTGCGCTCTGTGTTTCGCGTGCCTTTCATTTCATCCTTTACGGTACTTCGTCATGATTTACGGGGTATCCGCATGAAGAGCGACGCTGTCGCATTCTACGTCTCCTCCACACAGCCCATTCTGCCTTCCACCCTCTTGTGCGCTCCGCTCTCTTCCTTTCCCGTTTGTAATTTTCTCGTCGCCGGTTGGCCAAAACGGGGAGGTGAAACGGAGAAAAAGAAGGAACGATTTCGTTGGTTCGTTGGGCCAGGCCATCACTTGGCGATGTCTGATCGAAACGCGTTTGGGCGCAGACGCTTTCCAAGAGTTATCGTCCGCGAATCCGTCCGAATTTTTAATTCGCGCCCAAGGAACGCCTCGTATCGTTCTCGATTGGGTTTCTTCGTTTTGGAAATTGCACGGTTCTAACCTCTCCTTTTTTTTCCTTCGCCGTGTTGTTTGGAAAATCGTTAATCAACCGCTCTATCGGCGTTACTCTTTTAAGAGAGCGGATCGCGATGTTAATTTAATTGCGCGTTCTGCCCCTCGAATCCGTCTGAATTTTTAATTCGCGCTCGACGAGTCGTACCATTCTTTCGCCTTCGTTTTGGAAATTACACGAGCCTCTCCTTCCTTTTCCTTCGCCGTGTTGTTTGGAAAATCGTTAATCAACCGCTCTATCGGGCGTTATTCTTTTAAGAGGGCGGATCGCGACGAGCGTTAATTTAATTCGAAGCTTTAAGCGGCGGGGGATAAAAGGAGTACCATGAATTACTCTTTAATTCGAGGTTTTTTTTAAATTTTTTTTAACCGTTGATGAAGTTTCACCCGAGTTGAACTTGGCAACTTTATTAAGGAGCAGCCTTAAGGATCGTAGACATCGTAGAAATTTTTACAGTATGCGCAGTTCCTGCTTCATACTTGTATTCGTTTTTACGAACATTTCCCTGCATACACCACACTCGTCGAACAATTTTACACGTGCCAAGAAAAATGCTGCTTCGAAGGATCGACTCGTGAAACCGGTTTAAAAGCATTTAGAAGAAGCAATCTGTTACTTATGGAGATAAGTTTCCCCTCGCATTTCTCTCTAAGCTGTTCTTGCGCAGTTCTTCTCCATTTTTGAACGAAAAAAAAAAAAAAAAAGAAAGAGCCAACACTTACATTTTCGTGTCATCGAAGTTCGTTCAAACTGGCCTCGTTATTTTCGTTCCTTCGTTCAATTCCCCGGAATATTTTTCTTCGCCCCGTTTTATTTGACGTTGCTGTCGTACTCTTCTATTTTTCCCCCTCCTCGGTTCGGTTGGCTTTCGCCACAACGGTCGTGACCGTAAAATTTCGAGAGCCGCGTCGTTGGTATCGCGTTGTCTCGATGCTTGTCCGAGGGCGCCCACCTTTCCTGTGGACCAACTCAGTAGTATTCCCTCCTCTCCTCTCCGCGGCTCCTTTTTGCTAAACCTCGCGGGATTTAATAAACGACACGTAGCGGACCAATGAAAATAGCGGGCAAAAGAAGGGCGGAGTGGGGTGGGCAAAGTATTTTGCCCCACGGTGTGTGTAGCCGGTGCGCGACAATTTGTCTCGTAGACCACCAAGTTTAAAGTGCCACGTGCACGATGCGCGTAAATAAAACGAGCGAAGGCTGCACCGTTGGATAAACGGGCTACATTTCCTCTACTTTATTCGTCTATTAACGGGCCGGTATTCTATTGTCGGCCCACCGAATTCCGTCCAACTTTTTGCATACGCGTAAAAAGTATACTCGTATTTCTTCTTTTATATCCCCTCGTTTTCAAGATTTCCATCGGTAGGCTCTGCTCGAGGATTCGATATATACGATGAAACGGGAACGTTGGGAATGCGGAAAATTTCGATGTAATTTGCGATCTTGTTGCAAATATCGCGGAGGGGAATATAAAGTTTATTCGAAATAAGAAAAATCATAGAACCGTTACGATCGAATTTACGACTCTCGTTACAATCGATCGATAACAATTTGCATGGAACGAGTCGTAGTACATTGCTCGCTTCTTATTACTCTTCTTACTAATCTCGCGCAATAAGATACGAATTAAATTGCTTAAATAACCGGATATTTTTTTCAACCGAGGATAACACCGAACAAATCTCCAACCACCTCTTAAGACCCTCCCCCCTTTCCCCTCTCTCTTCTCGATCACTTGACTTGACCCAAGCGTCGATAACGCTTATCGCGGTGGTGGACACGGTTGGCAAACAACAACAACAAAAAAGAAGAAAAAAGACCCGTACTCCTACGCGTAATTACTGTTATCCGAGCGGCAAGAGTAATACGTCGCAATTGCCGACGTTTTTGCAATTAGCGACCCGCGATAGCTGGGCCCGCGGCGTGCATGAATGTCGAGGAGAGGAGGACGAGCCGGTTCGTGCCGCGAGCTGCTGCAACGTTTCCTCGCCTCCCCCTCGAGCGGCCTCTTGTCACGATACGTGATATATAGCCGGAGATCCTCTATCTCCGCATTGTAATACACGCGCCGCGCCTCTTCCAGCCCTCTTCCGGTCAAAGCCTCGTTCCAACGTACGTAGCTAGCGTACGTGCAGCCCTCGTAAAACTTCCGAAATTCACTCGACGTGTATAATAAGGCGTGATAATACTCGGCCGGTGTGGAAGGACGCTCTCTTATCCTCAACCATTTTCGGTCGGGAAGAAGATGCGGATCATTATCTCTCGCTCTCTCTCACTCCTTCTCTCTGATGAATACTTTCGATTGAATTTAAACGGGTTGATTATCCGCGATTTATCGTGGCTATCGGTGATTTCTCAGCGGTACACGCGAGATAAAAGCGGCGGAGATATAATCGAAGAAAGTTCGCGATTCTTTTTTTTTTTTTTTTTTTTTTTGCCCGATAGAAGATGGTTGAAACGGGGATGCGAAAACGAGTTTGTCGGTCGGAGTTATTACGGCCGGGATGAAAAATGAGACGAATCTGGGAGCAAGGCGTTGCACGTATATCCGCAACGTATATAGGATATATTCTGAATCCTGATTAATTACGCACTTCTCTGCATTTCACTATGCATTAATCACCGGATCAATAGGCCGTAACGATGCGGATGATCACGTTGATGCCCGCGTCTCGATTGCCAATATAATTATCATGTCTCTTTATGATACTGATTAATGGACCGTGATGCCATATCGTTTATGAATTCGAGTCCCGAGATTTCGAGTGTTCCGTTTATTTTATACGGAACGCGTTGGTCGTGCAACGGGGAAGAGTAATTGATCCGGGCCGGTCCCGTCCCGCGTCTCCTCAACGAGGCCCCGTTTACATTTTACGACGAATATTGCCATGGAATTTCGCAAAGTGTCGATAAATCATCGGGGCGGCGGAAACTATTAATAATAGTTTCGAAAAATGGAGAATATCGCTCTGAAATTTCATCCCCATCCGTTGAAACGAAGAGGAGGAGGAGGAGGAGGAGGAGCAGGCATTTCCACGTACTTTCCTCAAATCAGCGTATAATATAAATTCGTTTAAACCACTCCTCCCTCTAGAAATATATCGCTAGCCGGCAGTGAAACAACATTTTCGCGTGAAACTGTTTTTTTCGAAAATCGTTCGTCTGCGTCATTTCGCCTTATCGCGAAATAATTTCATGCCGTTGTCGCCATTTCAAATTGTCGCGGATATAAGCGATACACAGGATAGGGAGGACGGGGAGGGGGAGGTGGAGAGGGGAAGATTCAAATTGGAATTTTGCGTATCTACATCGGTATCGGCGAGAGGGTGGTTCGTGCGCGCGATTAAGTCGATTAATGGATTCGCGTGTCTACCAACATTCCGGCCGTCTCGTCGCGATGAAATATATTTTTTTCACTCCACACGTGACACTTGGCCTAGCAAGTTCTTCCACTCCTAACAGACGCGTGGAAATACCTTGTCGCTTAACGATGTGTATTACGCGGCTCGATACGATGGCTGGCAATCGTCGTCGTGTTCGATGACCGAGGCATTACGATTTCTGCATAATTCTGCATTCTGGTACGCGCATACTTGGAGAGAGCAAAGTGGTATTTAATCGTTGTATGTTCTCTAGAGTTTGGTACAAGTTAGATCATCTGAATGGAATTCGTGTTTACGAAGTAGACCCAAGAGAAACAGCCCTGAAACTCGGCGAGTTTTCCATACAGAATCGCATCGTAGAATGTAGTCTCGTCGTGTAATTTTAATCCCTCCCAGCTTTGTTAGCGTATATATATATATATATATATATATATATATATATATATATATACGCTATATATGTATATATTCTCCGAACAGGGAAAGTTTTATCAAAATCGACACCGAACACTTGTTAGGTGTTTCCTCGTTAGACCTAGCCTAAATATCATCGTTTCATGGTTTCACCCGGTTAATCCTTCGGTCAAAGCCAAACTTTCAACCTTTCCCTTCCCCTCCTCTGTGCACGTTATAAGTACTTAGGCGTCTGTTCATCGCGATCGATGTATATTCGATATATATATATATATATGTACACGCTGGCCCGTTTCGATCAATCATCTCTCGGAGAGATTTCTGGTAGCCTGAGAATTTATATTATTCGAATAAAGCAGATCGAGTGTAAATTCACTACCCATTACACCCGATCATCATTCACCGGCCGAATCGAGAGAGGAAACGAAAAGGAGGGGGAGGTCGAGAGACAGAGAGATTGCGATGCTAGCTATTTACCCTCCATCGTTGTGCCGTTGACTTGAATCGATTAGATGATTATCGACAATTTCGATCGTGTCGACACGATATGTATATGTATACACGTATCCTGCAGGGTATTAACAGGTATTTTTTATCGTGTTCTACCGTATTAATTCGTTATTCTATCGTTAATATTTCAACGGGCCAGCCTCGCCTCGCCGATATCCAGGCAGCCGGGATCGTCTCGTTACATCCATACCCGATGTCCGATTCCCTTCCCTGACTGTGTGATTCGAACGAATATCGGGAGGAAGGAGGGTGCCCTATCGAGGGTCGAGAGAGTCCCTGTGTTCCGTTCGCCTCGTAGCTCGGCGAGGTTTCAGTCGTGGCGCACCCGCGCGGAAGAATCAACCGGGTGAGCGTTGATTTCTCCGGTGGCGGCCGATGTATTTTCGATATTTTATCTCGCAGGATGGCGGCAAAGGGAACGGAGGAGAGGGGTGGGGGAGAGGAGGAGGAGAGGGTGACATTGTCGACCGAGACTGCCTCCGGGGAATAAATTGGAACCGTCTTCGGTGTCGCGTCATGCCATTTATTGTCATTTGTTCGATACCAACAACCCCTGTTTGCCTTGCCGCGTCGCTCGATGCCATCCATTGTCGATTGCTTTCGAATCTCCACGCGGAATACGCCGATCGTTCCGTTTAATGGCCCCCCCCTCCCCCTCCCCTCTTCTCCCTCCATCGGCTCCGCTCCCTTCTTTTTTTTATTCTTTTCATTCTTCTCTCTCTCTCTCTCTCTCTCTCCTCCCTCCCCCCGTTTCTCTCCCCCGTTGCAAACGATCGGAGGACAACCGTGGATGCTTTTTAATGAATTTTTTTTCCTTTATTTTATTTCACTTTTTCCACCTCCTTCCCTCTCCTCCTCGGAGTATCCGCGAACTTGCACTCTCTCCTCTCCCCCTTTTTTTCCCCGCGACGGTCGATTAAATCGTTCGCATTGGCCGGCCGGGGTCCCTCTTTGAAGTGGGCGCGAGCATCGACGAGAACCACCCCTCGATAGAAACGGCACAAAGAAACGATGATAACGATCTAGCTTTTGTTGGCAAGTTTTGCGGAGTAGAAAAGAAACGTGTGCCATGTCCTCCCTCCCCCCCCCCCACCGGTTCCAAGCCACCAGCCAGTCCCACAGACCGCTTGTGAAGTAGTATCGCTTTTAATGAAAAAGAAGAACGAGGCCGTTCTTCGTTCGAATTGACGCATCGTGCCTTCGTGCTGCCTCGTGCGCTGGAACAAGTAGTAGAAATAGAGGAAAGGGGGAGGAAAGATAAGGCGAGAGAGAAAATGAGAAATCGCGTCTCGCAGACAATGAAAAGGGAAGAGGATCGCAGAAGGCAAGAAACGTCTTTCACGCTCGTTTAATGGACGGTTCGCATCGGTTCGTCGTCTCGGTCGCTCGCAAAAAGGCGCGCGCCCTTATTTTCTCGTTGCTCGATTTCCTTGGTGGTGGAACGTCTAATCGCGACGACCGGGTCGCCTCCTTCTCCATATCGAGGGTGTCGTGAATATTAAACCGGCTTTTCGTGGCTCGATGAATATTGATATCGACCACTCACGCGTCCCATAAACATGCGAAATGATCCCCGCAAAAAGCCCCGCGAACTTATCCGTCTGTGCACCCCGTCCGCATGGCTCTTTCTATTTCTCGTCCCTTTCCCAGACTTTCTCGCCCCGATACTTTCGACGACGAACGAACCTTCAATAATCGTGAAAGAACTTCCACTCGTCGTTCAGCCCCCGTTCGCGCTTCCCTCCACCGCTTTCTCGCGTAAAATTTAACGGGATCCATCCGATACGATGTTTGGGAACAATTTAAAACGAATTTCGATGTATCTTTGATATTTATTTTCGAGTGTAATCTAGGTAAGAAGGATGGAGGAGTTTTAGGAGGAAATTCGTCTCATCTCATCCTCTATCCCCCGTCTCTCGTCCTCTTGAATCGGGGAAAAATTAAGGCGTACCCGAAGAGAGGAATGGACGAGATTCCAGTGGAGGGAAAAGGGAGTTGCGAGGCAAAAATGAGGTGTGTCTGGTGGTTCTCATCGACGGACAAAGCGCGTCTCATTTCACGGCATGGATTATTATTCCCAACCGCGATTGCTTGGCTCCGTTCATGTATCCTCTCTCGTGTTCTCCAGATTCTTTCATTCCTTCGTTTCTTTCCTCTCGCGCGCTTTCTTTATCCTCTTCCGATCCTCTCTCCGCCCGTCCGTTTCTCCAACTCTACAAATTTCGTGAAAATTTCGTGGACAACGAAACGTACTGCGATTATTCGTACTGAAATTTTGCACCAGATCTCTATCCTGAATACTTTTTCAGAATACTTTTCTCTTTCCTGCTTGATATCTTCTACCAAGTCCCGTTTCTTCCGTATCTTTAATATTCGACCTTCTCCCTTCGCATTTTACTCAACACGACGTTAAATATAAATTGTGATTTCTACCGTGAACTTCGCTTACATCTCGAACGTATAATTCTTGCAACGGCGTAACAAAACGGAGTGTTCGAGATCCATTTTAGAAAGTCGGCGCATCTCGTTTTATTTACCGAGTTTGTATTCCCCGTGAAGTTTTCTCCCTCCGAGTGTAGTCGCCACCAAGATATGCAAAGCGGAGTGCCGAGGAAAAATTGCGAAAACTCGATACTCGTAAACGCCAAAGATTTCCTCGTCTCCTCCCCCGCGACTCCCCCCGCGCGAGTCCTTCTCTAATTTCTTCCCTATAAACGTTCCCGGCCGGCGAGATTCACTCGATTCGAAAATATTCATGGGAATATTTTCCACACGGGAACGTGTACGCGCATACTTTGTATTATATTATACTCGGCGAACCTCTTTGTTCGACGAAACTTGCTGCTCGAGACGAGACGTTTCGAGTGGAAACGGAATCGCGAAAATATTTGTCACGTTTGTTTCACCATGCGTTTCTTCCGTGCAAGAGACAATTTGTGGAATTGGGACAGGTCGGTAGCCTAAGGGCTAACGTTGGTTACACGTCGACAGATATATATATATATATACGACAATTGCACTCTGTTGCTTCTCCTCTCCGACGAGAAGGAGACAGATGCGGTGGGTGAGACCGAGGTCCGGTTAAACCATTGTTTCTGGGCCGCAGTTAATTTCCGTTTCCGTTACACTATGACTTCCGCGCATTGCACGCTCTACCCTTCAGCCTATCCTTCACCACCTTCGATCGTTATTGATGTCGCTCCTCGACAAGGGATCAAAGAGATCTTTGACGGATCGATGAACGTTTGGATAGAATTCGTTGTTGGAATAAACCGCTCCATTCTCTCCTTTGTGCATATATAAAATATAAATTGCGCGTTTCTTCCGGATGATAAAAATTGTTAAAAGTTCTTTCGATAAGTAAAAATAAGATTTTTTTCCGATCGAAACACGATATAATTTAATGCTTTGTAACTTCGTTCTCAAATAATAAATATTTCGCGCAATTCTATTTTGAACGGCACTAATCGTGGGATCCGAACGCATTAAAACATTGTTCTCGCTCTGTTAACGCACGCCTCCCACTCCACGCATTAAATCGACAGGAATTATTACTCGTTCGTGTCGCATTTATGAACCACTTAGCGAAGCGATGGATGATTCGAGCAATCCGCTTTTACCAGTCGCGTTCATCGTCGAGCGAATCTTCATATATTTTTCATTACACGTTTCCTTCTTTTCCTCTCTGTCCGCGCGATCCGTCCGTTTTCACCACGTGGTGAATTAATTTGTAATCGGTGCGGGAGAACGAAGCAGAACGGATCGTCTCGCTACGTTTCTAACCGAACGCGTCAACCGAAAATTACCAAGTATGATTTCTGTGAGATATTTACGAAGCCGCTCGAATCGTCTCGTGTTAAACGGGCGGAATGAGTTGACGCGCGCCTTTACCTCCTTTTTCTTCTCTTCTCTATTTTTCCACGCATGCGTATATATGTATTTCCTCCTGTCGGCCCTTTATCGTTCAAAGCGAATCACAACCACGCCACGTCTAACGATTAAGCTTCCTTTTACATCCGCGCCAAAGCCCGGATTAAGGAGACGGAGAATTCCTGCCGAGCCTCTTCATCACGCTCTATTCTCTCCCACCTATTCTGGCCCACCTCTTTCGTGTATCCTAGAACAGCGGTGGTGTTGTTTCTCGATCATTATCCGGGATAGGAATGATAACTTTCTAATGGACGGGAGGTAGCGTCGTTTATTATATTTATTCAAGATGTAGAAAATGGAACGAATATTTTTCATCTTTAAATTATATATATGAAATGGACGATTTAATTCGAATGATTTAGCGGGAAGAAATTGCGATAGGTCGTGCTTTAGGCATTGTCGATGCAAAAGAGCGCGTAGATTGCATCGTTGG
The DNA here is from genome assembly GCF_048593485.1 of Apis florea. Lineage (NCBI taxonomy): Eukaryota > Metazoa > Arthropoda > Insecta > Hymenoptera > Apidae > Apis > Apis florea. The sequence continues at coordinate 203,081 of NW_028256777.1, read as the reverse complement.
ATGCGAGGATCTCCTTGGGCGATCTGACCCTCGTTTATTCGTCAGAGAAATCGAGAAACGGTCCTCTGATTTGTGCAAACGAATGCAAGTAGCAGCAGCAGCCCATCGTGGACCAGCTGTGACGGAGAGTGAAAATTGCTGTCCCGGGGGCGGCAGTCGTCTCGCGTCCTTTTTCCCCTCCTGCCCTTTGATGTCTTTGTCCCACCGTTTCCCTTCTTCCCTAACCTTTCTACTCTCTCTCTCTCTCTCTCTCCTCTCTCTTCCCGTTTCGCTTTATTCGTCCCGGTCGACGAGCATCCTCTTTTCGAGCAAGTTACGGGACATCGAGGAAGAGGTGAAACGGAAGGAGCCCGATGATGTTTATGAATGAGCGGTCTTGCGACTGTGCACCGTCCAATTGACTGCCGAAAGTGGTGCACAGATTCTACCCCCCCCCCTCTCTCTCTCTCTTTCCAATCTCGTCGAAAATACCGCCCGACTGGATTTCCGATTTCCACCCGGTGTTTGCTTTTTCTGGATGAAATAAACTTTGGAACGAAGTTTAATCGAAGATCCGTCGAAACATCATATTCCAACATAGGAATCGTAAGATGAAGGTTGATCGATTAATCGTCCAATTTTCCTCTTCCCGTCCGTCAACTTAACTTCTTACTTTCTTCTTCTTCAATTGTCTCGTTTCTTTTCTTTAACCCTTTCGCTACTATAGTCGCTCCGCACAAGATCGGATCTTTCTCAATAGGAAATGTAGCATCGATATTTTGTTTCTATCGTCAATTTCTTTTCCAATAAACACCGATCAAAGCAACGATCTTTCTCGAGCGAAAAAGTCGCGAAAGTGAAATTCTTATCCCATCCAGTTCCGATCTTTATGATTTTCGCGCGCGATCTCGAAGAAGCGGGAATTAATTGGAAAACGAACGGAGGAGTCTATTATCGAGCTAGTCGCGTTTCAGCAGAAATTACCGCGAGGAGGACTCCTCGCCGCGTGTACAATTAATAAACAGCGCGTAAACAGTGTCGATAGACGTCCGACGTTTCTCTTTCTCTCTCCACCCTCTCCTCTCCCTTCTCTGGCACTCGCTGTCTCTCTGGAATATTATGCAGCCGCCAGCGCACCACGGGATGATAGATATACATCCGAGTGTTGCGCAGGAACACGGGGCTATACTTATAGACGAGCCTATACATATATATATATATATATATATATAGACACGCGTGCGGTGGTCCCTGTTCCCTGCAGAATCTGTACAACGAGCACAATGGTATTGTGTACGGACCACTATGAGTTATTACCCCTCCGCTCTCTGTCTCTCTCTCTCTCTCCCTCCTTTCTCGACCGCGCTCCCCTCGCGCAGATATAATTCAACACTCTGTACAACGCGGGCCCTTCACCTTTTTACCCCTCCGATAGTGTTTCATTACATCCCTTTTATCTGGTACTATCGTAGGAAGGCTACTCGTCGCGCTCCAAACGAGTTGTTTCTCTCCTCTTCTACGAGCTTTGCCGACTTCGAGAGAGAGAAAGAGAGAGAGTCGCGAAATTTTTAGATACCTTTCGAGCAACGGTTGTTAATTAATTTTCGTTAATTAATGAACGAGGAGAGTGTAGTTGGAGGAAGTTTGAGGAAGAAGGAAAGGGAGAAGAAAAAGATTTACTTTTTTTTGTAAGATTACAATGTGATGTAATTACGTTGCAAAGGGTCGTTAATTCGTAAATTGTATCCGTTAAAATTCCGAGGTATTGTTCGATTGAGAGGCGGAGAATTGTTCGTTCCGTGTCTAATTTCTGTTTGCTCGACGAAACGGTTAACTTAAGGTGGAACCTTTCCTTTCCTTCCGCCGTTTATAAATGTATACTTGCCGGAACGATGGTTGCAGTAGCTGCAAACTCGAGCCCGCGTCTTTTCTGATTTATATCCTCCTCGTTCGAGGTGGAGGAGGAGAAAGCAAACAATCAACTCGACGAGCTCATCGCGCTCCACGACGACGACGTCTCGTGGGCCGAAATCGGACGTAAGTATCGACGTCGCCTCGCGAGTTTGCTCTTTCCGCACGGAGCTCCGTAAATATTGTTCGACATTTTCGCTTCGAGGGACCGCCTCGCGTGCCAAACCGACCAAAAAGCGGCCTGGTTTCCATAATAGCCGCGCACCTCCTCCCTGTTGCTTTCTTCCCGTTTTTTCTTTTTTTTTTCTTTTAATCGTTTGCCAAGCCAGAATCGGAAGACAATCCCATCGAAAGGTTCGCGCGATTTTTGTTCGATCGATCCTCGTTCAAGAGAACAACTCGGTCGTCGAATGTTCGTTTAAATTTTGTTGCAACGGATACACGATCCACGTTTTGTGTCATTCGATGATCACGAAACACCGCGTGGAATACGATAAGCCCCCTCCCCCCGCTAATTACAACCACCGCCTAGGCCAACCCCTATTCAGTCGACAAAACAATGCGCATCGTACGTATTTTGTGCGTGATCACGCAACCCCAATTACAAAGGTGATCCGGATTAACAACGATACCTCGGTCACGGGGGTATAAAATACCGTGCACGGGTGGGGGATGCGTGGAAAATCGATCGGTGTCTTTGCCCGTGGTGCGCCTACTTTTACGTTTTAATAGGCGTATATACGCGGACCGCAGTTGGAGTACGTACTTGGTGGTCCTTGGTTTCAAAGGATCTCGATGTTTTCGCCGTAACCGTCTCGAACATCTCTTTTTCAACCCGCCCGGACTTTTGCATACGCCTTATCGGGCCCTGCATGCATAGAGGCAAAGGTAAAAGCTTTTACCGGTAATTTTTCGCTAGCAAATACTCGTGCATGCAAAAAACGATGCAAGATTTATCGAATTTTTCGGCAAATTTTTAAAATACCTTACGCGATATTTAAAAGTTGACGTTTTTGGAAATCGATCTTCAGTTCCCAGTTTCTTCGTAATCGCCAGCTGTTGTTCCCCGCGAATTTGTTTAGAAAAAAAAAAAAAAAAAAGAATAAAGGGAAGGTGGCACGTTCCGTTCAAATAATCGTCATGATAGTGATAAGAATTTCAACGTAGACGTTAGTTGGAATTCAGTGCGGAAGTTAGAGGAGTCGAAGAGCGATTAAAATTGCCTGCGAAATCTGCGTCAAACTGTGAAAACTGGACTTTATTACCGGAGATTCGTCTTTTAACAACATCTCGATCATGCTTGGCCGAAGTCGGATGTAACAACGACGACGACAACTTGGAGCTCTCTGGTAATCAAGGTTTAATCAAGAGGATTATGATAGAAAATTTCTACCCTTGGATTTGGCTCGCTTATTTTTATTTTACTATACGTATACGCATAGGAAACAGTTGTACCAATTGTGATTTCTGGCGAAACACGGGAGACGAAGCGGGGGCCAGACAGCATTGCACCGTTCCACACGCGTGTCGTGTTTCCTCCCACCGACGGCGATCGATCGAGTTATGCCGTGTATGTGCCGTCCAGTTATGCCGGGCGCAAAACGTTCGCGCGAGATTGATCGAGCCGGCAATTGCGCGTTTTAGAGTATTCTGGCTTTTCCACCCGTTTCCTGTGTTTAGCGAGCTTCCTGTGATTCCGTTCGGATGCTGCGCTCGTTTCGGTCCGCGCGAATCACGCCGACCCGTCCCGGTTAATCGTGCACGCTCCATTGTTCCAATCCTCCGCTCTCCTCTTTCACCAACGAAACGAACGTTAAACGTGGGGACTGTGATTCCCGCCGATCACCACCTCTGTGATTTCCACAATCTCGACCAATCGAATTAATCTTGGACCATTAACGAATCGACGAAGCAGGGAATATCGTTTCGAGTATCTTCTGGGCGTATATCATTAATTCCTAAACCTTTTGCAACGTTTGGGATAGAGAATCGTATCTTTACGTGTTTCGACCACGCTCGAGATCTTACGACTCGGATTCTCTCTCTCTCTCTCTCGCGTTGGAATCGTTGTTATTGCGGCGCGAATGGAGGATCGTCCCCACGCGTTTTACCCCCTTTACGACCGATACCGAATTAAGGGAGGAACCTACGTGCCTTTGGTACGTGTCTTCGTTTACGAGGCCCCTCGTATCTGTGCCCGAATTTCACTATATTTATACACAGGATTCGTTTTCAGAAGAGAAGAAGAAGAACGTCGTTGCCTCGTATCGATCACGTATTCGAGCCGTTACTTTTGTTTCGAGGTGCAAGATTCGAATTGAAATTATAACCGCGAGGAAGATAATACGAGGAGGAAAGAGTCGATCCGGTTTTTCGCTCGCATAATTTGGCAATAGGAGGATAAGATAAGAATCGTCGAGGTAAGAAAGTTGGATAACGCTTATCGAAGAATAAAGGATTTATCTCGAATGCGGGAGAATAATCGAAAAGTAAGTAATCGCGACGAAATACGAGGGGGGAGGAACGTTAAATAACGTTTGCTATCGGAGAGAGTCCGGCTGAAAGAAGCGGTTGGTGAATGGACACGAAATGAGACGTTAAGTTTCCCAACGTGTCCAGATATACGTTTAATTTCGCGAAACAATGGCCGTGGCTCAAGATTATGAATTCAGTGGGTTGGGGGAAAAAGAATATTTTGTGTGTCAGGGCCTGGGGCGATTGTAAAGCGATACGCCACGCTCCGTTTGTAGTGGCTTTCCATTGTTGCTCGCGTTCCGGTATTGTTCAGACGGATAGCGGCGGAGAATGAAACAGGAAGAGATTGGGTGGAAGAGGAGGAGAAGAAAAGAAGCACAGAGCTCAGCACCGAATACTACTTTAAGGCAACTTTGCGTTATTCCTTCTCCCCCTCGTCGGGGGTTATATAATCGATTTTTATCGTCGCCAGGAATATTGCCGCTCTAATTAAACCCGTCTGTTGATAGATTCTTCGTTATTCTCTCTGTCGTATCATCCCGTATAACCTTGTTTCACAATTGTTGCTCCAAAAGGGAAATTTGACTTTAGCTTCTATCTTATCTAATATTCAAGTTTTATTCAAGTGGATTCAAAACGTTTGAGTTTTAAACGTTCGAAACAAATTAATTCCACTCGATTTTCAATTCTCTATATTCTTGTAAGTGCAGCGACGCGGACGTGGAAGAAACGGGGACGAGCGAATCGAATCGAATATTGGAATTTATTTGAAATGAACGCGCACGAAGAATTTATCTCGATAATTAGCGGCAACGAACGAGAAGACTCGTTTCGATTTTCTCTCTCTGTAACTCGTCATAAGACGACGAGTAAAATTGCATGGAAACACGCGTGGATCACGCGAGAAGACGTACAGAAACAGCGATGCTCTTTTATGATCACCTCGTCACATCCACGCCATCGTTCTCTTCCATTTGAACTTTGCGATTGCTTCTCGTACTCCGGATGAATTTTAATGACTACTCTAATTCCAGCTCGGACTCGGCACGATGGGAATGGCCGAGCGGAATGGCAACTCGACCCCTGACCCGTTAAAAGTGAAAAAGAGGAGAAATATTTCTTCGTCTATATTCCATCTTCTATCTCGAGCGATGAATCGAGCGTGGATAATTTTATAACCGATGACGTAAAGGAGTTGGGTTGTAAATTTTCCAACCGTTTCCGCGTCTTGCGTCCAATTCACATGTGTATGCATCTTCGTAACAACGATCCTAGCTGTACCTACGAGTCGCTGTATCGGGATATTTTATCGTAAAATCGATCTCGATACGATCGTTTTCCAATCCGTCGAATATTTCACGATCAAACGAAATCAACGAAAATCGGACTAAAATCCTAGCTGATAATTCGATTATGCCCTCTCGTGGATGCAATTTGCTCGAATTATATACACGGTTGAACGAGCGGACACCTAACTGGAAGCCCCCCCAGTGTCAGCTGCAATCGTTAAGACGTTCTCCGAGGCAGAAACTCGTTGCTTTCGCCCAACCCAGTTTCCAAGAATCGCAGAAACTGCGACAAACCGCCGTCGTGTGTCGCGCTTAAACTCCCCTCCCGTTTACCATCGCGTATACACGCGTACGTATCAGCAGCGTGTCCTATCGTAAGGATATCCTAGTGTTATCTCGAATTTTTATCGTATCCCTTTCCCTCGAACGAAATGGGTGGAGGAGTGGAAAAGAGATACGGTGGATGGGCGGGCGACAGGTTGGATAAAAGTTCGTACGCGGTTGATCGACTCGGTCGAGACAACGGGGCGTAGTGGAGGGGCAACGAACGAGGGTGGTTAAGGCTCGAGGAGGAAGTAGCTGACCGTACGTTAAAACTCCCTGGAGTAGAGTCGAGGACCGCCATTTCCAACCCGAGTCTTCTTCGTCCAACGTCTTCCCTTCCTCTCTCTCTCTCTCTCTCTCTCTCTCTCTCGAAAGTCGAAGCATCGCCGTGGCAAAAGTTACACCATTACGTGATAGGAGGGCGGTAAAGCACGAAGCGAGGGAGAAAGACGGGGTTAGAAAAGCGGAAAGATGCTGCGCCCCCTCCCCAAATTTCTCTTTTCCAATTCTTTGGGGGTAACTTTCTCTCTCTCTCTCTCTCTCGTTTTCCCGACATTCTTGCCCCGAACTTACCTTGGCATTTCTCCGACCGACAGTTCGGTGGCGTTTCGTTGATTTTTCGAATTCCCAGCTATCTAGTCCTCTTCAACCGTCGGTTGTTCCATCCAACGTGGAGGAGATATAACAGAGGGGCGAGGTATCGAGGTGGATATCATAATCGTTTCCCGTCACTTTCCTCGATGCGATAAAACGATACTTTCCCCCTTATTTCTCTTCTCAGTTTCGATTCCAGTTATTCTTTCGCCGCGGAGGAATCTCGTTCCGGGCCGGGAAGATATCTTGGCGAAAGTCACGAAAGTCGTAAAATAAAAAATTCATTTCGAGGTGGTGATGCGTGCGGTTGGCCCAACGTCGGCCATTCGTCTCTCTTTATTTTTACGTATGGAAAAATTTCATCGCCTTATTCCTTCGCCCTCCTCTCCCCCCTCGCGGATAAAGCCACTCCACTCCACTCCAGAGGAATTTATCGCGTTCCATCTCCAATTTTCATCCCTTACGATACGCCTCTCCTTTTTTTCTTTTTCCCCTCCTCTCTCCCGCGAAATGAAATTAACACCCATCCCCGTTCCAAGGCACGGAGCGAGTGACTTATTTATTCCGAACGCTTCTCAATTTCTCGACCGATATTATTTCCAGTTCGCGTTACTTCGACGCCTTAACCGTTTCTCCGGATATTAGGGATATTATTTAATAACCGCGGAGCGAGATAGCAGGACAATGAGAGCGGCGTTAGTTAAAGGATCCATTGGAAGCGAGGGGAGAAACTATTTCCGAATAGGGAGTCGATGAGACCGATCCCTTAGCGCCAACTTATGGATATCTAATACAAGTTCTTACGAGTTTCGAGAGCCGTTGTAGAACGCCCGTCGGTGTCCGTGTGTGCGCGCCAAAGGGCGTAGGATGCGGTGGGAAGGCACAATGAAGCGTGGAACGGTGCCGCTTTAATGGCGAGAAGTCGTCGAATTCCATGGTAGACCGGGGCCGAGACTCTTCTCGAAAGCATTTCTCTCGAGGGTGGGACTCGAGTCGGGGACTCTCCCTTTCCGAGAAGGTTGAAAGTCCGCTTCGAAAGGACTCTTTGTCGAATATTCGTCCGGGTTGGCGGACGATAGTCCTCCTGGCAAATTGGTTTTTCCACCTAATACCGGTATATCGTATTTTATGGCCACTGAAATCTAACTATTCTCCTTACGCTTTTCTTACGCTTTCTCACGAAGATTTACGGCGCGGCCATCCCGCGTCCATTTAAATTTCTTCCCCTTACGGAGCTCGACACGGGGATACCGTAACTCGACGGCTTCCTCCGTCAATATTTGAAAAACAGTGGTGGTGGCGGTGATGTATCGATAAATTGGAAAGAGGGGAGGGAGGGGGGGGGGAAAGCAAGGCCAAGATATTTGCATGTTATTATCCACGCCGGATTTTGCTTCGATGCTAGGATGATGAGACTCGTAATGAAATTCCGACGGTGTATACGTTTCCTGGATATTTTTTTAAAAGATCCGCCCGTGTTTTTTCGATAATAATCGAAGAAAGATACAGACACGGTTTCCATCAGCTGTTGTCTAAATCGAATACACGAACAAAATTAACCCGAACAACGTATTCGCACGATTCTCGTCCACGATCTTGGATTGTGGATAATAATAAGATATCTATGCGTTCACGATGTAAACAATATTTTTTTTTTGGATTCAAATTCAAATTCAATTCACTTTTTAATCCTCTCCCTAATTATACATCTGTATATATACGCGTTTCCATATCAATTTGTTGTAACTGGTGGCGAACGTTTATCCCAAATTCATCGGATCGATCGAATCTGCTATTGATTTCTTCGGAATCGTCAAGAGGAGAATCTCGAGCGTCCATGCTGGATAGAATCTCGAAGAAAATCCCTCCTGCGCGATACTTCTTCGTAAGTCGGCTGTGGATCCCGAAAAAAGCACGAAGTTGCACGGATTCGGGGGGGGGGGGGGCAGCCTCGATAAAGAAAATATTTCCGAAGGATTTGAATCGACTTTAATGCAGAATCGTGGTAATCTCACGCCAAGCCCCAGAGGCTTGTATTCGTCGTTCTCTTCGACTTCGATGCCAGCCGAAACTCTCTTGAGAAAGAGAGACAGAGAAGGGATGAGATTCCTCCCTCAGGATCCCCTCTGGCCTTCTTTCACCGGGCAATGGATGGAGAAGTCGGTGCCAAGAAAGCACGGGTTGGCGTGCAAGGAACAGGCAGGCCGAGTAACGAAACGAGGAAGAAGAATGCATTTGGCGGGAAGGAATCGGGGTCGAGCATTGTGTCAGCGACCCATTCGGCAATTAGCGGACCCATTCAAACCTCTCCTCCCCTCCCTTCCCTGATTTCGGTTGTCCGAGGAGTTAATGGCCCGCAGAACGAAAGGGTTGGCGAAATTTAAAACACGCCGCGTGTCGAATATCCGCGTGAAATCCTCCAAGCATGGTGGAAACCCGATCCTTTTATCCACGGGTATCGGGGAGCACAATGGACGAGATAATTCGAGGAGAGAATCCGTAAAATGATTCGATTCATTCGATTGAGGCGCGAAGAACGAAGATGTCTTCGTTAGACTCGCGAAGGCGACAGGCATCGAGAGAATCTGGTGGAAGAGTAGAATAGCTCTTTAGAAATTTCGTCGAAGGGAGGCGGAAGTTTGGCGGATTGGCATTGTGCTCGGTAAACAATGATTCCACCCTTTCCTCCTCGATTACTCGGTTTATCGGCACGTTGCTTTAAACCTTTCGACTTCTCCGTCAAAATTGTGCTCGAGAAAGACGCGTTTACGCTGTTCGAGTTTGCAGCTTTGACGGTGTTTATTGAAAAAAAAAGAAGGTAATTGACGATGAAAACAAAATATCGATGCTACGTTTCCACAGAAAGACTCGCGATGCGCAAATAACTCCGATCGATACGCGGCATCTTACGGCATCTCGTAGAAACGAAAGGGTCAAAGATTCGTTCGCTTCTTCTTCGTTGTCTTTCGCGCGATGCGACAGAAATTCATCCCCTCCGCGATGAATTTCTCTCGACAGGGATTAAACGCATTTTAACGCGTGAAAAGAGATTTCCCTTTGATCGGACAAGCGTGGAAGGATATCGACGAGGCGTGTGGATATCGATGTTTGGAGTGGATAGTACTCGAATTCTACATGACACCGAATATTTTTCGAATCGATCACTCTTCGTGCCAATCGTTCCATACACCTTCAACCCCCTCCCTCTGTACATCCGCGCAACTGCGTATCCGCCCGTTTTATCTTTCTTTCTCGTTACACGTTTTTTCTTTTTTCTTTTTTTTTTTTTTTTTGCCCGATATACCTCTTTGTTACTGGCAGCGTTGAATGGTTTGGAAATGGGGGGGAAAGAGAGGGAGAAAGGTGAACACAACGAGCGGAACGTGTTTCAACGCCAGGGAAGAATGATAGAGCGTTGAAAGGGGTCCAAGTTATTCTCCGGGTAACCGTTTAGCCGTATCGATGAACGGGCGGGCCGACAAGTTGCAATAGGAAACTGAACGTGAAACAGGCGGCGGTAACCAACAGGCGGCGGGAAAAACGAAATTCCAACTGTTGGGCAAAGTACTACAATTAGTCAGTGTTGACGTGGCCCGTAATGGCTACCGATGTCGAGGTTGTTCATACTCGTATTTCATAACCCCCTCCAGCCAAGCCTTAGACGTCGTCGAGCGGAGGGCTGCGCGCTCGTCCCCGTCGCTCCCGGCTTGCCGATGGTTCGAGGGTGGTCGAGTTCGTTTCATGGCTGAGCACAGCGTGTCTCGTTAGCAACTTGAGATCCCCACCCTTACCCACGCTACCTAACCTATTCTCCTCCACCGAGGCCCTCGTGTCTCGTCTAAGGGTCTTCTCCCGGAGTTTACCGAGGATTGGGGTAACTTTCGGCTATGACAGCTCCCTTCTCCCGTTTGCTCTCTCTCTCTCTCTCTTTCTCTCTCTCCGTTCCTCCTCCTCCACTATTTTCTCGCCTTTCCTTCTCCTCGCTCGCCAATTTACTCGACGACCTTCCATCTCGTATCTTTGCCATCCTCGGCGATGTTAACTAAGCGCCGTTACTCGCGCGCGCTGACCTCCAAAACTGTGAAAAACTCGATCGATCTGCCTTCGCTCTTCCATTTCGCGTTCCCAATCCTATCTCTGCCCGCCATTTTCGTACGTTCGCCAAATCTCACCGAGAAAATTAATCGCTATAATTGGCGCAATTTTATATCTTCTTCTTTTTCTCCGAATCCTCCTTTCCAATCATTCGCAACGCAGAATTTCCTCCCCCTAATAAAAAGCCGGGAAACTAGCAGAATCTTCTTATTGATTTCGCGTGGCAGTCTCGTTGGGGATACGGCCGATCCTTGTTTCGAAATTGCCGATAGGCGAGGCGAAAATCGGACGGAGCTCTCCTCCCGGGATGGGTTTGGAGTAGCGGCTGACAAACGCGGTTCGTCTGACCTCGACGAGCGGGCGAACCGTGGTTACTACCACCTCTAACAGAGCTGACGGATGCTCCAATACTCGGCGTAATTGATGATAGTTGACGGCAACTGTTGCCGAGGACCCGACTCGTGTCTCGAGAGATGAGGATAGAGCCGGTGAAGCTCACCGTCAAAGCGTATCCTATCCCATCTCGTCCGAATCCAACTTCTCCTCGTCCCTTCTCCACCGAATCTTCGGCCCAATGCGATGTTTCGATGCGATACAATTTTCGACGCAAATTTTTATTGTTATGTATAGTGCAAAACGTTAATAATCGATCCTCACTTCGATCTCGAAATTAGTTTACCACATCGAGAATGCTCGTTTCATAATAAGAACGCGAAAAATAATCTCCCTTGCGTTTTTGAAACGCTTCTGAAAACGTAATCCTTAGAGATTGGGGAAGGGAGGAGACAGCCGCGAGAAGTTGTTGCTTAAATTCGTACGAATTGTAAACGTCTTCATCCATCATCATCCGTTTCAAGGATGCATCCATCCGCGTCCCTTTGCCACGTCTTTCCGAAACACGGGGAGAATTATCACCGCGACACGGCCGATATTAATTCCATTTCGGGGGACGAAGATAGATAGATAGATAGATACATACATACCCACGATTCCCCATTAACGGGGGACAAAAACGACTTTCCCATTGATAGGAAGATTCGCGTGTAAGGGGGTGGAAAGCGTGGCGCCAATTAATAGCGTGTACCGTATTCGTTCGAAACTTGGGGAATCTAATTTGCCTTGGGTGTGGAAGTTGTTGCGACTGTGTACCTGATTTTGGCACAAGATTGCTTACCGGACGCTCTCCCAACGAATCCGTACGAGCTCCTCCTCCCTCCCCCCCCCCCCCGGAGAGTCGTTAATCTAAGTTTCTCATTAACAAATCGAGCTCGCGAGCTCTCCTCCCCGTTTCTTCCTTCCTTCTGGGACGGAAGAGGGGAGGGAGATAGGCGGTCGAACAAACGGACGTTTTATCAGAAAAAACGGGTGGAAACGAGCAGTTCGATGAAGTAACGAGGGTGAAACAGGCTGGACTCTCGTCTCTGAGAAAGTTTCGTTGGCCCGTTTCCAGTCACTTTTTCCAGGAGCCCGCGCTCCCCCTGTGTATAACGGCCGCCAATATTTTTCGTTTCCACGGGAACAACTAATCCGTTCTGTTCTTCATTAATGGGGAAAATCCTTCACGTGCTTCCTCCAGACGGTTCATCCTTTTATTGGCCGGCTTCCAACGCGTTTCCGCCACTTACCCCGCCGTCTTATTCCGTTCTTATTCTTTATTCTCGAGTTTCATCCTCCTCGCCGAGAATTCTTATCCCGATCGGGAATGAATTTTTAGAAATTATTTCTCGGAGTAGCTCGTTTTTACGCGTTATTTCCCCAACCCTTTTCTTCTTCCTCCTCGAACTTCGGGAGAATTTTGTTTTGGAGATGAATTTTTACAAATTATTTTACGAATTTTTGTTTTTCCTCTCGATCCTCTCCTCTCCAATTTTTCCATCGAACGAATTTTTTTCAAAATTATTTTACAGACGGGCAAAGGGAAAACATAATCGTAACAAATATCTCTCTCTCTCTCTCTCTCGCGTTGGAAAGCCGATGGAAAAAAAAAAAAAGTAACTTCGCAGCGGCTTCTCGCCGCGCGACAACTCGTCACAGTTTCCCATTACACGATTCGTGAATCTTTCATTAGAAAGGAAAAGTTGGTCGCGCTTCGAAGGCTTTTACCCTTTTATTCGCTTCGAGCCTCCGGGAGGACGATACCAGTCGGTTTCGCCGAGGTATTTTAAATTTACTCCCATAGGTATGCGCCTCTCTCTGTATGCAACTCTCTCCCTTTCTCTCTCTGTGTCGCAGCATCGATAGAAGCCACGCCTCCTCTCTCTGGAAACAGCGCTGGCTGTTCGCAATAGTTGCCACGATGCGCGCTGATATTGGATTCAGAGAGAAAGAGAGGCCGTTTCGAGGCCGACGAGGTCGTAAAGCTTTACGAGAGCTTTACGTCCCATTGATAGCGACACGCCGTTGTCGTCGTCGTCGTCGTCGTCTCCCCCCCCCTCCGTTAAACGAATCCCGTCAAGTTCGAGCAAACTTGGACCCCGATGACCCCGTCTATTTCGTGAACGAAACGGGGGATTGGCCGAATTTCGTGATGTTATCAGGAAAACAGGAAACTCTCCTCTCTCTCTTTCCCTCGTCCTTCTTCCCTTTGTTCCCTCTTTTTTCCTTCTTTTCTTCTCTTTTTTTTTTTACTCTACTTTCTCCCTCTTTGCTATTTATCCCCATTCGTTCGTGTCTTTTTTTTCGTATTTCTCTCGCCTGTTTCCTTGGATGCGCGAGGGTCGGCGAATTAAAACTTTTTACTACGAGAGTAGAAGAAGAACGGGCGGTAGAAGAGAAGATGGGGCGGCGCGTAATTCCTCGTGGAAGGTATAGCGGCAATAAATGGGGTAGGGGGGTTGAGAAGGAGAGGTCGAAGGGATGTTTCGAGAGGGGAAAAAAGGCTGAGGATGTTGCCACGCAAATTCCCCGATAGCTTTAACACCTACCCTTCATCGTTCCGCTCTTCTCTGATCGTAAGTAACGCGCCTGGTCTGCGCGGACTGCTTTTTTATTCCGTTTCCGTTTTATCACCACTCGCGAGAAATTCGAGGATTCACGACGATATTGAATTACGATTCGTTACGATTATTCGAAACGTCTGCCAGTCCATTGTTCGCCAGGAAAAGAATATTCAGAAGAGAATTAATTCGTTCGTGAATTTTCTCCGTTTCTTTATCTTCAGAATGCACGCATAAATAATAATGATAATAATATACAAGAGGTTGGCGATAAAACACGCTTCTTTCCTCGCGCCTCGAACGTCGCACGCGTGTTTATCCGATTGTGGAATATTCAAAGAACGTAATAGCAACGTTGAACCGGCACGTAACGATTCACCTTCCTCGATTTATTATTTCGAAATTTCGTACATCCACGTATAATTTCGCAACGCAACGATCAAAGAACGGGGCAATGTATTCACTCGCTCGGCGTACAGTTGTGGTTCGTAGTTCGCTCCCTGGAATAATTATGATATCGTGGAAGAGATATTGCAGGGTGTATAGGTAGCCATGGTATTCGTAGCGGAGCACAGGAAGGGGCGTAGCGGACGAAGTAGATAAACCAACTTATTCGTAGGCAGACGTTATAATGTGGTCGCTTTAAGACACGTGCACACGGGAACGTTCTCTCTTTAAATTTTTCAGCCGAATTTGAATTTGAACGAGCGCGAGAAAGTTTTTGGCGCGAAGCTTTTTCTTTTTCTCTTCTTCTTCTTCTTCCAAAGATCCGACAGGGAAGCAGGACAGGGAAAATTTTCAATCAACGAGGCAGGTGGTAAAGTTCCGTTGATCCTTCTCTCTCTCTCGCTCCCTCTCTGTTCGTAGCTTCTTTGGCGTGTTGAATGATAAATTGGTCTGGTCAGTCCCTTGATGTTAGCTGAATTAGTAATACAATTTGTGACACTCGGGTTACCGTGCGGTCGCCGAGGTTTCCTTAAGTCCTATTCACATCGCAACTAGGAAAGTAGCAGTATCCCGAATCCCTGGTGAAATTTTCGACACGGAATTTGCGCGCGGAACTTCTTCGTCAAACTATTCTATTAATATGGCCAATTTAATTTTCTTTGTTAAACGAAAATTCTCGGTGGTGGATGGAATTCATCCTTTGGAGTGAAATTCCATCCATTTTCGAACGAATCACGATAACCTTCGGGCGTTTAATCGGACGATTTTATCCGCAGACGAGGATAAATGGATTAATAGATCTATTTCCACCATCGAACGTATCGTATCTCTTTTCGTCCCTTTCGAATTCTTCTCGAATGTTTCCTTTCCAAATCCCGAAAGACTGAGAGACCGAGAATCAAATTTAATCAAATTTCGGCGATGTTTACGTTGATATCGAATATTTCTCGTTCCGAAACGTGGAATTGTTCGATTTTTTCCCAAAAAGCAAAGGTTGGCGTTACTCGAGCCTCGCGAGGAACGTGATAACGATGGCGAGGAACGTAGAAACCGTTAAAACCGTTGGAGGAACGCGTGTCTGGAAATCCAAACGGTCCCGTAACGGCCTCCTCTTCTAAATGTGAACTCGGCTTAAGCCGTTGCGTGAGACCGAATCCTGCCGCGAACTTCGCCACGTTAATTGTCTCGGAAGCCGAGGATATCGTAACCTAACTTCACGATTCTCTTGGTCGTTCGTTCGCGCTTCCAGTTGTTCAGTTATTCACGCGTCCCTGCCTTACTCCTCTCCCTCCTCCTCTTCCCTTTTCATTCATCTCATTCTCCGTTTTCCCAATTAGCCGACCTCGTAAGAGAAATCGTAAGAGGAATCGAGCTTCTTCTTCCTTCTTTCTTTTCCGTGACTCGGAAGTCAGCTCGATAGACTTGGTCACGAGGATTAGTTCTCTCTCTCTCTTTATAGCAGCGACTGGACGTTTCCCCCCCCTCGTTCCGGCTCATTCGTCCGATCATGGCGGGGGGAGGGAGTTATATCGATCGATTTAATTGTATTAGAAGAAGAAACTGCAGCAGGTAGACGAGCGAGCCGAGTACACGATTCGAAACCCAACCTTGGAGCAATGGATCCTATCGAGTCTCATCTTTCTCCCATTATTCGATTATTTCCACGATTCTCGCCGATCCTCTTTCCTCCTTTTTCTTCCCTCGTCGTTTAATAGTTTCCTTACTTTTCCAATTAACCGTAATGATTGTACCGTTTCGTTATCGTAATTCGAATTTGCGCGGAAGATGAGACGATCGTATCGATGATGATGGAGAAGAAAAGAAAAAGAGGAGAAAGGGACATTAATTGGAACGATGCTCCCGCGCCAACCCTCGAATCGTTGTTGTATATCGACACGAAGTGTCCGCTAATAGGACGAATATTTCGCTCGATAAAGCAAATCGCTCGAGTCGATCTTTATCGGGCGAAATTTTCCACGATTAACCGATGCTCGAAACGACTCCTCCCACGCACGAGAATCGAATTCGGCAAGGGATTGTTTTGAATTCGTTTTCGAGTTGGACGACAACGTTGGCCGCGGCAGAAGAAAGGAGGACGAGTATCACGACGACGAATTATCTTCCGACAAATTCCCCTCGCGTGCACGCCGGATCTGCTCGTTGCGTTTCGTTTTTTCAACGTGATCGAAGAGAAATGGAAACGATACTTCGTTTCGTTTCCACATTCGAACATTCGGAAAATAATTAATGGTTGAATTATAAATTTAGAGATGCACGACGGACGCAACGAAATGAAATTACATCAATCAAACATCCCTCCTCGTTTCCGAGTTACCTCGCGAGGATCATCGCGGCGCGAAAATTTCCACCATTTACGCGCTTACGTAGGGGGAAGGATCGCGATTATTATTTATGCGCGGAGGAAACTTAGGGAGAAAGTTAACGCTCGCGCATGGCCGGCCGAAAAAGCAACGGCGGCGAGTTGCGTTCGTATGATGAACGATATCGCGCGCCGACTTCTCTCGTACGAGTCACTTTGCCAATGTATCTGCCACGCCCCTGGCATTAATCCTTATTAACCGATAGCGGCGCCAGAATGCGTTATCCGCGCCAGCTATTCCTGAAACGGGGAATTTCGTGGAAAATAGCGGCGGGATAATTACACCGTAATTGTATCCCTGTTAATTATCGGACCACGTACTTTCACCTAGCCTCATCCCTCTTCTCCTCCTCCTTCATTGATTTCTTGTCAAATCTGTCCTCGAGATCCCTCTCCCCCCTTTTTTCTCCCGGATGATTCGAAATTCTGGACGATTCCCTCCTTTCTTTCGAAGATAATTGAAATAAAGTAATTTGAATCAGTGTTGTTGATAAAAAAATGGTAGAAGATTATCATTGTTGTATATATATATATATATATATATATATACTCGAACGATAAAGTTATTTCGATCGGTTGAGAAAAATCGCACGCACGACACTTATTTTTCGCTTATTATAAACCGAGGTTGGTTTATCGCGGCGACTTATCTCGAACGAGCGGCGTTTCCACGGTCGATAAACGGGGTCGACAGACTACCGTCATTTGCAAGTTAATAAAGGTATTTAAATGTCGTGCCGACTCGATATATCGCGCTCTATTACGATTGTCGAGTACTATCGTACTCGAGATGCGATAATAAGCGAGGGTTAAACGATTTCGTACGTGTATCGATTCGAAGAAAAAATCGAATCGAGGAGAAACGAAAAAAAATCATGCCGCCAAAAGTGCATAATCAACGTCCCGATAATAGCGTAGACGATAGTCAGAGTTGGTTGTCGGACGGACGGTGGTTTGCACGGCTCCATGGAGGAACGGTTAAATCTGATTAGCCGAGAAAAGCGCTGGAGGGACTCTTGTTAAGAACCGTGACGTCAAGTCCTGAATTATCCGTTCCCAGATTCCAGCTGCAAATGAAACGTCTCGTACAATCCTCGCTGACGAGCTGTTCGTCAACCAACGTCTATCCTCTCCTCTTCTCTGTCTTGGCTATCCCTAATCCCTCTTCTCGATCTTCCGGTCAGACACTTCTCTTCTCTGCTCGGATCGATGATCCGAACGATCAAGTCGGAATTACATTGATAATTATTCACGTCGGGGTAAAAAGTCGAGCAGCCTCTTCTCTCTCGTCGATTCGGGATTCTTGTAGAAGTCGGGGCTCGTTCGTGGGATCATTTTTTAAGAGATTGGTTGTCATCCGGATGGACGGCCGGTTATCGATTAAGCCGCGTGGAAAGAGCGCGTTAACTTTTCGCGCGCGTTGATGGATCGAGCGTCGAGTTGTTGATAACTCGGCTCAAGCTTTCACTCTCGAAGCTAACGGTTTTTGAATCAACGTTCGGATATTGTACGATATCTCGAGGCGTTTGCCTTGAAACGGAACAAGATTCGCTCGATTTTTCGAAGTCGATCGAGAAGAAATCGTTTTTGCCTCGCGAAACTTTTGCGAGAATAAGCGAATTGCGTCTTTACGTTGCATCGAAACACATTAGAAGCTCGATCGACACCTCGTTCTGTCTCGCTTGTGCGAGCGAATAAAATTTAAGTGGCCACTCGATATTTCGATGTCGAACGATATTCGCTCGCAATTTCGCGTTCTCTTCCCTGTTGGTCCTTTCCCTTTGGAGGGGGAAGATTCTCTCGAGAGAATATTCTCGCTTTCGGGAGTATTAATGAAAAAAAGGAGAGGGAAGGAAATAGGAGGTTGGACAATAACGAAACGGCGAAAGTCAATAAATCAGCCGGGCGGAATCGCGTGTGGTATTAAGTCGGTGATAATGCGGATTTGATTTGCTCGATCGACGACACGCTATTGTGCCTCGTGCATACGTGAAATACGCGACCGATTTCTATCGCGTGCGATAAAATACGGGCGGGTTGTTGTCGGCCGTGCTCGAAAATCCTTTCTGCCCGAGTTATGGAGATATCGAAGATCGGCGATTCGATGAATTTTCCAGCTCGCAGGTGTCGATCGAACGATCCTTTTGGATTTAGGCTCGATCCATCGCTAGTTTAAAGTTTAAAGATTATGCCGAATGTTAACGAAATTGCTAAAAGTATTCATTCATCCTGTCATTGAATCCTGTTATCGATCAATCGTGTAACGCGTCGTTGAGCCAGATTTTTCCTCGTCCAATTCTCTCGTGGATCTTTTTTCATTAACGCGCTAGGACGATGGCGAGAGTTGAACCACGTCGAACGAAGTGGTGGATCTTCCCCTCCCAGAAACGCGGAATTCCTCTTTTCACGGGGACAACATTTTCATTCCGTAAGCATAATTGCGGAATCTTGTCTCTGGAAACACCTCTCGCCAGATCCTTTTTGCCCCTCGCCTGAACCCACTAATGGGGGAAATTACAGCATCCGCGTGTAATCGATAACGAAGTGTCGAATGGAAGGCAGCCGCCAACTTCGATTATTCGATGTGTCCGACGATTCGAGCAAGATGATATTCATACCTGCGGCCAGCATTGCCAATTTCCGCAGTTTGTCGAACGATTGTACGACGAGTGTCGAGAATTGAATTTCGACAAGTTACGAATATGAGAACCGTTCGAACGATCGATCGATCCTCGCTTTTCGCGGGAGGGGGGGGGGGGGATCTTGAATTTTGAACGATTAAGAAGCATTATTCGTAAGGAATTTTCAAAATTAGCCTTTCCATCGCGAGATTTCGGACGCAATCAAATCATTTTAGGATTCGCTTGCACGAGGAAGAATCTATTTTTGGAATTTTCCAAGATTTTAAAATTAACGATCCACGTGTAGCAAGAGGACTCGGGTTTTTCGAAATTAGCTATCGAAAGATATATAAAGGATCTTGGATCTTCGTTTTCGACGATACACTGTTGGCTCGAATCGCGCCCGATCGAACGAGAATGGCGCGCAATATTTTCACGAGATCGCTGCAACTTAGCAGCCGAGAGTTTTCTCCTCCGTCGTCGGCTATTTGTTTTCGAAACAAAACTCGGCCGGCCGCGAGGAGTCGCGAGGAGTTGAACGCCGCTACTCCATCCGGGCATTAATTCACCCTAATTGCTCTTCAAAATTTAATTTCGCATTCAGAGACTCAAAACAATCTCCTCGCGCGATTATTTCCCCGGAATGGAAGGGTCGGGCGCCGACCTATTTGAAGAGGAACGGCCCGTTTCTCTAAAATTATCCGGGTCAATTGTTTGCACGGTTGAGCAAATATCTTTTAATACGTTATCGTTGTAACGTTGTTCCTCTCCTCCTCGTCGAAGAAATTTTCTGTTAATTCGTGTTACGTCTCGTTGCTGAAATTATCAACGAGCCCCCCCCCCAACGAGTTCGTTCCAGTTATAGCCGTGTTTGCGGACGTAATCTAGGTCAGAGATTCTTCCGTGAAGCGAACCGCTCACTCAACGGACACCATAATTCAAAAATTATACCGTACACCTAAATCGTTATAATAAAATTTAAATTAAACCCATTTTTCAAATAGACGGGAGTTTGTCGACGTCAGAGTTTGGACTCGTGCAGAATTGACGATAGAAAGACGAGGAATTTTCAAGGAATTTTTATGCAACGTCATCCGTCGAATTCGAATTATCAATACGCGATAAATATTATTATCCCCTTAAATTTTTCTCGCTTCGACAAATCAGGGGGAAAGAAACGAATCGAATTTCAACGAAGCCTTCGCGTCGTTGCGCGAAATATCAATCAACCCCACCCCCTTTCTATCCAATTCCTCCGTTTCTCTTCTCGATCATTCCACTTTTCGCCGATATTAACATTTTATTGTCGCTCGCTCGCTTTTTATTACGGGACGGCCA
The DNA here is from genome assembly GCF_048593485.1 of Apis florea. NCBI lineage: Eukaryota > Metazoa > Arthropoda > Insecta > Hymenoptera > Apidae > Apis > Apis florea. The sequence goes on along the minus strand of NW_028256777.1, from coordinate 182,692 downwards.
ATACGTTGGATGGAATTCCTCCTTCTCCTCCCGGCTCAAAGCGCAATACGGAGTCGCACGTTTCTCGAGCTCCGCTGTGTATTGTCCGTCGTTTGCCCCATGGATTAGAGCAGACCACACTTGACCACCCTGTCGGGGCTGTTAGTATTATAACGCCTCCGAGAATCGGAGGATTTCGCAATGTAAACGCGCATCCACTTGCCAGGAGGTGCGAGTGGAACACCTCCCCAAGTCGGGGGTATCGCGCGTGCTCCCTTTCACAATCGAGGAGGATCGAGGCCGAGAAAAATCCCGTCCCATTCGTGCGAACGAACGTACGAGGGACGTGGAAATTGCATATGAAAACACGGATCGTTCCTTGTACGATAACACGAATGGCCCGTGATATTTTTTTTAATTAGGGAATAACGTTTTCGTCTCTTTTCTCCTTTTCCTTCTCTTCTTCGCTCGAAAGGAAGAGGCATCGTGTGGCTGTCGTCAGGACGAGCTTTATCGATGTTGATCGAGAATGTCGTTGGCGCGCTTTAAATGCGTTTCCGAAACGAACCGGGGCCAGTCCTCTCGGGAAATAACCGCTTTCTTTTTTCAGGCAATATTTTTCAAGGAAGCGCTAGACTCTCGTTTGAACGATGCGATGAGGCCGATTAATCCCTCGTCGTCGAGGGTCGCGCTGAGAGAATAGAAAGAGAGAAGAGGGGGGAAAGGAGATACTAGGGAAGAATTAAAAAAAAAAAGGGTGGATAATTCGAGGATTAATAAAGGATGCAGAGTTTTTTCATTTTCGTTATTGCAACCGGGGTTTGCGATACTGCACCGATTCCTTTCCGAATCTACGCGCGCATTATCGTTCCCCTTCTCTCTCTCAGCTCCCTGTTTTCTTTTTGTTCCGCGCCTCGTAACGCAACCCCTTTCGAAAACTCCCGTAACAGGCGTCTCTCCTCTTTATTCACCGCCATCAGAGAGACGCAGCTCTTAAGCATTCGTTTTCGTAGCTGACATGCTGGCTTGCTCGTCCCCTTCACTTCCCTTTCATTTGATCTCCATCCAGCCCCCCCCCTCTCTCCCCAGGGCTCGCTGTTTGTTTGTCCGAGACGTTTTTCGTCTCGTTAGACGTCTCGTACCCCGACCCCTGTCTTTGAGGCCCTCCCCCGCGAACGGTTACGCGACTCTTACAAGATCGTGGAAAATAACCTCGTAAAAGTGAATTTCAGGAAGCGAGGAAAGTGGTAAAAAGCGAGGAATCATTGGATAATTTTAACGTTTCTAAAGGGAAACCTTTTTTTACGAATAAGTGAGTTAGTTCGAGTGAATTGAACGTAAGAAAAAAAAAAAGAAAAAAAAAAAGAAAAAGAGCTATACGAATAATTACGAATATTGTCAGAGAAATGAGAGAAGGAGAGTATTTCACATAATTGAACATAATTTTCAACGCGATCGAAATAACAAGCGGAGAGGAGCGACCAAGACGTTGAATGTATAAAAACCTCGAAACAACTGTGCAAAAAGACGCGCGAAACGGGAGGAGAGGAATCGCGTTGTTAATCGGTTATAAATAGAGGAGGATACTATCGAAAAAGAAGGAGAAGAAGAAGAAAAAAGGAAAAGACAATTGGAATTCCGCAAGGAGCTTTTTATCGATGGAGAGGGTTGGATCGGTTTCGTCTTAGTCAGCAGAGACAAAAAGCTTGGTTAATTCACGGGAATGGGAAACCGGTTGGACTAATTGAGAGCATTTTGGGGCCAATCGACAGGTCGATTATCGCGCGGTCCGCAACTCGAGATCGCGGCGACACGTACTAAGTGCACCTCGGGGTGTTTGGAAGGCGATCCGGCCGATTATTGGTCCGTCAGGAGGCGCACAAGCGTCGATCGGCTTAATGGACTCGCAAGAGGGACGATCCATCCCCTCGTATCTCGTTTATAAGAGCCACGACATCGTTCGCCGCTCCTCCATCCGCTAATCCCCTCCCTTTTTTTCTTCCTCTTCCGTTCCGTCCCGCGCCACTTTCGTTCTCGATAAAACGCTTGATCGCGCGGCCAACATACTTCTCTCCTTAAATGGGAACGAAAGCGAAAGTTGCTCGAGCGTGAAACTGACCGATATGATGCGATCATCTTCTTTCGTCGATTATTAACGAATTGGTTTATTAGAGGCATCGATGATGTTATAGATTCGAAAAAGGATTACACGTGGACACGCGATTGAGGCACGCGAGCAACCACGGATAACGGGGAGCCATAAGAAAAATTGCTCGATTTAAAACAGAGCAAGAAGATCGATCGCACGAAGAATCCATCGAAAGTTTTCCAAAGAAGAGTGTCGCCTTCTTATGCAACTTATGGCAAATTCAAAAACATATCGAAGAAGTGGTAGGACTCGACGAATTCCTCGACGAATTCCGTATCCGTTGATTATTCGAAATCCTAATTTTGCCGCGGAAGGAAAATTGGAATCGGGCGGCAAAAAGGTGGAGCTTCGTTAGGGACGCTGGGCTGCGGCAAAACAGATAATTAGGGGATGAGAGGGGGAATTTGAATCCGAGATCAGAAGAGTCGTCTATGCGTCTGTCGACGATGCGTTCCTCGGGTGCACGCCGATGGGATTCGAGGTGGCGCGCCAGAACCTCGTTCCGACCTATGAGCATGCGTTTATTAAATTGCTATCCTCTGGTGGGCTTGCCGACGCCCCCTGGTTACCCGCGACGTTGCCACGTTTAAATCTGAATTAACTGCTCGGGCGTGGTTCTCTCGGCTGCGTAACACGTCGTCTTTCCTCCTCGCAGGGAGGATCCTCCCGATCTTCGAGGGAGAGCCAACTCTCTTGGATCGTACGGAAGCAAAGGATCGTTGATTTCAAGTGATCGAGTCCTCGTTACGATTTATATATTAGGGTGAAGCGATGCGATCTTCTTACTTTGCTTTTCTCTCGTTCGTTGGAAGAATTTTCGTGATGATTTCTTTTTTTCGAAGAGTTCTTTCGAATATGTTTAAGTTTAATTTTTACAAACGCGGGGAAATTTTAACGCGGAACGTTAGGACGGAAGAGGGGCCGATGGAGAATTATAATATAATCGCGTACGTGGGAGTAGAATTTGAGGTGGAAAGGTGATTCGAGAAGCTGTTTGCACGGGGTAGGCTAATTTCGATGTGTACATATTTGTAGAAGCGGAACGGTTCGGGACGACGGAGTGGTACTCGACACCTCGCACCGTCTCCTCGAATATTCCTGGCAAAGTGCGGCCTTGTTCGCCGATTTCGATACCTTTCGATGGGCGGTCAGATTTCCCGAGGAGAGACTTCGATCCGAGTTTTCTTTCCTGATCGATCATCGCGCCTCGAAATTTTCTTGTTAAGCAGAGATAGAGAGAGAGAGAGAGAGAGATATTGAGATTTTCATCATCCTCCCCCAAGCTTTTCAATTCTGACCTTTCATAAATCCGATTTTATTTCCGCTCGTTTAAGCGCTCGTCCAACGAAAGCATCGAAAACGTAATTTCACGTAATTTCTCCCTTCGAAACGAAAATGTTTTAATTTCCAAGCGGATTTACGACACCCTCGATTTCGGCCTCGATTCTCGAAGATTCGCGATTTTCCTTTACAAATTTTCCCATAATTTTCGTGCCTCGCCCTCCGAGATACGAGCGACCGGCCTCGTAAGATTTTTCATCGTGAAAGGACCGACCACCCCTCGTTCCGGTAACCGCAGTTTTCCCCAGCTCGGGGTGGAAACTTAATTAGGCCCTCGAAATAACACTCGGTCAGCACCCCGCTGTAATCGCGGCAGCTGACCTTTTTCCATCCCGTCCTCGTAATCCTCGTGCTCGCCATTCCCTTCACGATCCAAGAAGAAATGCGAATCGGGGGGAGGGGAGAAAATACAAAATTCACCGGTGGCCGGGAACCGTGGCCACTATATTAAGGCCACGAAATTTACGACTCACGTAGCCGTTCAACCTCCGTGGTGGTCGCGATCGCTCGGCCCACGGAATGGACACACGGAAACGAGTCCCGTGGAAAATACAGACACTTGGAATAGAAAACAGGTGCCGCCCTTTTTTTTATTGCTGGCTTATTGACATATTGCTCGACTCGTGTTAGCTTAGGTTAGTTAAGGCTTGTCGGTTATTGCTCGCCACTTTTCCGTACGAGCAAACGTTTGCGGACGTCAAACGGATCAATCCTTTGGCGGCCAAAATTAAACCCCCTCCGAAGGCTTTTATCATTGAGAGGGAGGGGGGGAGGGAGGGCGAGGAACCGATCAACTGTTTTCTCCCTCAATTATGGACGCTTTTTTAGAAATCTCGATCGACCCGTCTTTCGTTTCTCCCTGAGAGAAATTTCTTTTTTACTTATTAGATTTTAAAGCAGATTCTTTACGTACTCTGCACTCTTTTTCTTTATCAATTTGAATTTTACTCCTTTTTTGCTCCTATTTTAGCTCTCTCTCTCTCTCTCTCTCTCTCTCTCTCTCTCTCGAGAATCTTGTTCGCAAATCCAAAACCTCGAAATCCCTCGTCCCGGATGAAAAATCGGGAGATGCGAGTTACGCCCTTACGACCCCGTCCGAGTTTCCCCGATTACGTTCAAGCGAGAAAGAGAGAGAGAGAGAGAGAGAGAGAGAGAGAGAGAGAGAGAGAGAGTCTCGGCTATGATGACTTTTTCATCATTCGAAAGTGCGGTTTAGCGCGCGGTAAATATTTCAACGCGGCACTATATATATATATATATAGCCGTTGTAAGACAACTCTCTCTTCTCTTTCTATCCCCCTGTCTTTCCCCCCTCCCCATCCTCGATTTCTTTTCAAAGGATAGCGGCGCCACGGAAACTTTTCTCATTCGAAAGGCGAAGTTGAATTGCGATTGCGTGTTTACCTTTTTCCCAGGGTCGAACTTTAATTAAGTGGCCGGTTCTCATGATTTATCGTTTGTAGCCGTTCGAGGGGCTTCCGCCAACCAGATTTATCGGCGCGTTATTTTCGCAAGATACTTACCACGAGGTAAGGTTAGGCCTAGCCTATTCCCCCCGCGTACCGATACCCTCGGACGGAATCAATCTACTTACGCGCCCTCCCCCCTTTCTCCATCGCACATTCTAATCCTCTTTTCCCGGATGCTTGGTTGTCCGTTCCGTAGTTGGCCGACACACGCTTTACGACAGACCTTAAACAAATATCTATCCCCCTATTTATCCCTTATTCGAACGTTCGGATCGTTTATTCTTTTTTCCCCCGTATTTCTCTCCTCTTATTCATGGACACGAAGCTCAGAAACACACACACACACACACGCGTCCCCCTCCCCTCCTGTTTATCTCCACGCGTCGTTTATCGCGAATATAAATTAGATTTTGGCGAGAATAGTTGGCGAGCAGCGGTTCTCCGTCGCGGTTGAAGGATTTCGATACGAAAGGTTTCCGCGCTGCGAGAAATCTGGCCGCGGGATAATACGACGGCTGCGGTGTCGTATCCGTTCCGTTTAAAAAAACTTTTACGATGTTTGTACTCCGTGCCACGCTCCTCTCCAACCCCTCCCTCTTCCCACCCATTTTTATCGCGACGCGTTTTTATGCCGCGGCAGAGGAGAGATCAAAGTTTTCGTTTCCCGGGGACGAAATTTTGTAGTACTCTAGTCAACGCAGATGACAGAAAGGGCTTTGAACGCGACCGTTTTTTACCGGTCGCTTCAGAGGATCTCTCAGTGTTTTACTTTCTGCGCTTTTCATCCTTCACTGTTTTACCTCCTTCCTTTTTTTCATCCCCACGTCGACCGACCCCTTCCTCTTCCACGCGATGTTTACAGGGGGCGCGCGTCTACTCGTGCACGGGGAGGGTATATACCGCTTAATAAAATTCGCGAATGAAAACGTTTCTTTTTTACATCGATGTTAAAACAAATAACTCGAGGTCTGATTTTTAGAAAATCTTTCTTCCTAGGCGTGTGCTTCGTTCGAGGATGATTTTTTCGCGATTCCTTCGCGACCCGGTCCCGATCTTCAGTGAATATCTCAGCTCGACGACGATCAATCCTTTAATCTTCTCAATCTTCAATCGGGAATACCATGCAATCGCCTAATATAAAGTGAGGAATATTCTTCGAAGGAGTAAGCGATCTTTCGAAACGAGACCATTTCACGAAAATTTAAATCATCTTTACATCCTTCTTTTTTCTTATCGATATTTCCAAATTTTCTTGGAAGCGCAATGTTTCCTTCTCTACATATTTTCGATATTTGATAAAGAAACCTTTCGATCGAAACGGAAAAAGATCCCGGTTAATATTTTTGATCGATGGTTTTTGACCGTACGTTCATTGCTCTTTTCAATATTTTATCGATCTCGTTTCCCGACGAGAAGCAACGAAAGATGGGGCAAAGTTTGGCCGCGTTAATGGCACCGATCGAACGGTGGACGGCCGATAAGAAAGAGCCGCGTTACGGCTTCTATCTTATCCCGTCTTCCCTTGATTTTATCGCGCGGGGTCGGTCGTTCCTGGATCGCTTCGGTTCCCCGAAACGCAGGCATAAAAGTAGTCTCGAGCGAGGTCCCAGAAGGAGATCGTCTGTCGGGTTCGGTTGGCAACCTAACGACACAAGGGTGGCTCTTACTTTTTCGTTTGCTTCCTGCCATATTGCCACTCAAAAAGGCATCGTCGTCCTCCTTCTCCTCCTTCATGGGCGTCGCCCTTTGGATTCGCTCGATTCCTTAATGCGACCAGTCACTCTCTCCCCTTCCCTTCCGCTTCTTCCTCCTCGCTCCTCTCTCATACGTTTCATAGGGGAAACGAAAAATCGGGGAAGAGAATCGACGGATAGGATATTGGAGGAAGAAGGGACAACGTTTTGGAAGACGCACACTCGCCGATCTACATTCGAGACCCATCATCCCTCTTCCTCCCGCCGGAGGAGCCTTCCTTCCTTCGAGGATATTAGTCGATAAATTTTCGACGAGGAGCGGCGTCCACCGATAATGTCGTCGTCGATAATTTAAAGAAAAAAAAAAAAGAGAAAAAAAGCGATCGAACAGCTTCATCCGTTCGGATCGACGTCCCATCCTTCTCGATACTCCTCGATGGCCGAACTGTTGTTGGTGTTACTCGATCACCCGCATTTTTCTACAGAAGGAGAGGGGAAGGAAGAGAAGGAGGAGTTTATCTGGGCAAATTTCGTCGCCCATCACCTCGATCGAACCTCGTATTCGAACAAAATTAAAAAAGATCAACCGTGAAGCGAGAGACGGCACGATTCTTCACCGACGATTTAATTCACCGGAATCTTTTCTCTCTGAGGTTCTTCTTCTTCTTTTTTTTTTTCTCTCTCTCCCCTTTATATTTCGGTATCGAAGCGACGTCGGAGATTCATCTTTGAGCGGCGGAGGGATTATCGGGTCGGCGAGGAGAGGCACGTTCTTCAGGGGCGGGCAAATTCTGTAAGAAGTTAATCCACCATCTTCGTTTAATAATAATAAGCGCGCTTCCGGGGCACTGAATTCGCAAAGCGTTCCTCCAGCTCGAGAGTTTCTCCGGGGAGAAGGAGGGGAGAGGAGGAGGAGAAGCGAGAGACAAAGAGGGGTGGAAAAAGAGACGGGAAGAAGGGGAGGGTGGCTCGTATAAATTGTAGCCACCTCCACCCTCCCACCTCCACCTCCCGACGCCGTTATCGAATCTGCAATTAAAAAGTTCCGCAACTAATTTCAATTTAATCGTACGCCGTTCGCGCCGGCCATTCTACACCCTCTTCCTCCGCTTCCGCCCGCTCTTCGCGCTCCCCCCCCTCTCTCCCCCCTCTCTCGTTTCCGCGCTCGAAAAAGGCGTATCAGTTTAGAAATTTGTCCCGTGCTTAGTTTCCAAACTATTTCCCCCACCGCTCCACGACTCCTTTTGTTTTCCTTTCTCGGTCGCTCGCTCGCTCGCTCGCTCGACTTTCGCCCGTTTATTTTTGTTTCGCTTCAGTCCTCGACTTGTTCCCCCGTTGAACGGATCGTGCTCGGTGCGATGTAAGAAATACGCGTGGTGAAATACACGGCGATTAAAGAAATAAAATACGTCGCATCGGATTTATCGCGCGTGGACAACGAGAAACGGCGATATCTTTTTTCTTTTTTCGGCGAAGAAAAAGAGGAATCGTGGCATCGACGCGTGTTATCTTGTGTATCTTCCATTAGAAACGAAGAGAGCGCGAGGAATAATTGGTCGATTTCAAATATCCAACGTGAATTTCTCGTGAATTAATCGTACCAAACCGTCGGTTATTAAAAATAATCATTAGAAGAAAGAAAAAAACGTCACGAGGAGTGTGGACAAACGGGACGAGCACTGCACGAGCTACCGATCGTTAATCGAATCGATCTCGATTCAGACGAGGATAGGCGAAAAGGATATGGAGAAAAGGAAAAGATGGACGGGGATAAGGGAGTGGTGGACATCTTGGAGGGATCCGGTGGATTTCCGTGTGTATTCCGAGGGGAAAGTGGTGGGTATCGACGCTTCGTGCCGTGAACGCATTTCACAGCTTAAGAGAAGATTAGCCAACCCTCTCGTAACGATAGGATTTGACCATTGAGGGGAGATTACCGGCGCTGGCCGAGCCATTCGGCGCGGATCCAGCTTTAAGCGTGTTACACAATTACGTTCTGCCAGTGTCTGGAACCGCACGGTCGAGTTAGTAAAGGCCCAGATATCTGGCTCAACGTATTACCGTTAATAAGATGGAGAGAGAGAGAGAGAGAGAGTGAAAGAGAGAGAAAGAGGGAGGAGGCTGCGTTCTCCCTCCTCGCTCCGTCCGTCTCGTAAATAATCCGATGGATCTAATTGCGATTCCTCGGGGAGATGTCCCGCGAGAGGTGGAACAGACGCGATATTTATGTAGTATTAATTATTTGATTAGCGCCACTTACCGGCGCGCTCGAGGTATGATAATACCACAGGTACTTCCTTGATTACTTTGCTAATGGCGAGATCCGAAAAACCGAAGCGGAAATTGAAATTAATTTTGGGATTATTATTGTTGTCGCGGGGAAGGTATTTCGGGGAATTGTTAAATCGCGTTAAAATTTCTCGACTACGTTTTCTTTGTTACGTTCGAATGGCGAGGATTTCTTCATCCTAAGGGGTGAAAGAAATTATCGCGTGGAGAATTTTTTTGGAGAATTCGCTTTAAAGAACGGTGAAATAGTCGGAATTAAATTTTTTGAAATCGTAGGAGAGGGGTTTCGAATCGTGATAAGCGCGAAAGTCGTTCGAACGATGAACGAAGACGAAGAAACGAATTGCAACGGAGTTTTCGAAAATTTAGTTAAAAAATAGCGAAATAGTCGAGTCGAAATGAATTTTCGGATTATGGAGGAGTCGGAATCGTTTGATTAGTATTAAAATTTCTTTGTTGTTCGAGAACGAAAGATGAACAAACTAAAACGATAAAATAATCGAAATTTTGAAATCGTAAGAGAGAAGTTCATCGAATCGTGATAAGCGCGAAAGTCGTTCGAACGATGAACGAAGACGAAGAAACGAATTGCAAAACAGCGAGATATCGAGTCGAATTCGAGATGAATTTTCGAATTATAGGGAAGTTAGAAGATTAGTGTTAAAATTTCTGGATTACGTTTCTTTGTCATTGAGGTGGCGAGGATGAACGATGGAAGGATGGAGGAAGGCGGGAAAAAAAAGCGAGCGGAAGTTTTCGAGAATCTATATGAAACGCGGGCGGGGGACGCAAAAAGTGAATGGAGAATGGAAAGGAAAGAAGAAGAAGATAGTTTCGCGGGGCCGAGTTATATATTCGGGAGAGGTCCCACTTAGCTATTTGTCAGGCTGATGCGAATCTTGGCGGAACTTCTGCGAAAGCTCGGTGAAAATTTCGTAAAAAGTTCCCTCCCTTATACATAGATAACGAACTAGAAACTACTCTCGTCTCTAATTTCTCTCGATAAATTTGTACGAATCGTCCACGAAATATTTCATCGACAGATCGATCGCTTTCTTTCGTAAAAATGATGCCGGGTATTAGAAAATTTTACAAAATTGCACGGTACGCGAAAAGGCAGCGCTGGGAAACTGGTACTTTTATTTTTTTCGCAACACGATCTATTTTACGTGGCAAGAACAAGAACACTCTGCGGCGTGTTTTTCTGCTGAATTTGATTAGGAAAAAGATGAAAGGCGCGAAGAAAAAATGCGAACGAACGAATAAAGCCGAAGAATTATATCGTAAAACGAATCGAATCGAAGCGGAACTACATTTGCTGATTTCTTTTTATCGCAACCATACGTTATTGATCGAGAAAGGAGGAAAAATTATAGAAAACACGAGTAAAAAATACATCGAATCCCTCTTAAAAAAAAAGAAAAAGGAAATAAAAAGCATCCAATTTCACTTTCGAATCGGGCATCGAATCTTCGAGATTCCAGAGCCAGACGTAGATTTGCATTATTTTCGTGTTGACTGATCGTAAAGCAAGGTCTCGAGGCCCATCCATCATGGATCGGGTGGCTCGATCGACGTTAAAAAGATAAGGCGACGGGCGAGCCGGCGCAGCCACGTATAATCCCGTCGGAGGAATCAATCGGCCGATAGCGGCACGTACACGGTAAATCGCGTGCCACCGAATGATTAGGTTAGATCAAGTTGGATCGACGGGGGCGCGGTGGATAGAAAGAGGGTGGGAAGGAGGAGACAGACGGGTCTCGAAATTGGCGAACCGACCGACAGCTTATCCACTTTATCCGGCTGGTATTACGAAGCCAACGTGCGATCCGATGTACCACCGGAGAGAGAGAGAGAGAGAGAGAGAGAGATGGAGAATATCTACCGATCCATTCCATTCCCACTCGCTTTCGATCAACAAATTTCGCCACCTCCCCCCTCCCCCCCTCTTATTTATCCAACACCCAGCATCGCGAAACATCTTTCAACTTTGTCTTCGCCGTTCGATATATGCTCTCCCTCGAGCAACGAAGGGAAAGGCTGCCCTCGTGTTCCGTTGGCTCGATTGATTAATTCCACTCGTACGGATATTAATTATGACGCGAATTAATCGAATTTCGTTTCTTTCTTTCTTTCTTTCGCGAAGACGAGAGAGATCGTTGCTCGAATCTTTCGGTTGTTTGGGTCGCGAGTTCCGTTCCATTCCGTGTGATTGATCGTCCAGGGGTGGAGGGTAGGTTTAACGGAAAGTAGGGAAAGTAGCGCGAACAAGGGAGAATCGTATTGGCGAGCAGGAAGGAGGAGGCGCCGTTTAAAGTTGGGTTGCGTTCTCGAGTGGAAATTCAGCGTGTTGCAAAAAGTTGACTGCAGACTTGGCTGCGCTCTGGCACGTGAGCACGACAAGCTGTGCGCACGGGAAAGGAGGAGAGGGAGAGGGAGCGGGGTGGGAAAGAAGAAAGGCGGCCGACTAGCAGTTTGCAAGATCAACTAAAGTTCCCCTGACGGGAAAGTCGGGAATACGAAGCGTCGCGACAAAAAATAAAATAAACGGGGCTTATCCCGAACTCAGGCGGGTGTAAATTACGGGAAGAGACCGACCCTACGTCGCTTGGATCGGGGAAAAATGCGGCCACTCCACTTCCCTTCTATTTTCGCGCGTGCACGTCGCATTATGGCCCGGTGATATCCGCTTGAATTACGGCTCGCAGACTCGCCGCTACGAACCGTGTTTAGAGCTTCTTTTCTTTTTTTAAATTCTTGCCTGCCCACCCGTTCTCGTTCGCGCGATAAACTCTCCCTCCTTCCATACTTCTTTGGGAACGAGACACGCGTTCCAAATCTCATTCTCGGCTTCTATCCCGCGAACGGAGTCGTGCGCCACTCCTTTCCTCGTTCCTTCCCCTGCGACGTACTTTGTGAAAAATCCCATAACAAACAATTCTCTCCTCTCTCTTCGAGAGCAATTAATTTCCAAAAGCAGGCCGTGCGACTCGTCGAGTCGACATTTTATCGTGATATTTAACCCGAGGATGCATCTTAGTAATCACTCTGTTATTAAAATATCACGGCAATATAGATATTCAATATTCAACAAATTTTCTTTCCCTATATATGAAACCATTTAACTTTAAACTAAATTCGTCGAACGGGAAATCGTGTGGAGTGCAAATGGTTAATCTTCGCGACACCGATCGCGACGATAAAATCGATAATATTCCGCGCTTTATGAAACATATACACGCAGAACAAGTCTCTCTCCCGCTCGAGAATAAAGAATGCTCGAATATCTAATTTCTGAAAACAGTCCTCATCGAATCGATTAATCTCTGACAGATCGATACACACTCACCGCGATATAATAAACTCGGCGATTTTCAGGGCGACTGCAGTTTTCAAATGCGGATCCAATTTCCGAGGTGGCTGCTAAAATCGCGCTGGTACATGCCCTCCCTGTGTGTGTGTATATCGCGCAAAAACTATCGAGATATCCACCATCACCCCTTTCCGATCTCGCCATCGGGGAAACTTGCTGCTCCTCGGTGTACAACCCACCGATTTCGCAACGAAGGTTGAAAAATTGGATCGAACTCCGTGGCAGATACGGAGACGTGCGGTGACCGGGATAGGATATTGGATCCGGATTACATATTAGCCGGAGTCGTTTCGAGGAGCAAGAATTTTTCTCTTGGAAACTTTTCGCGAATCTGGCTGGATACAATTCTCTCTCTCTCTCTCTCTCTCTCTCTCTCTGCGTGGAGATTTCGATCTCGAGAAAAGCATGTCTGTCCGTGAAGAGAAGAAGCGGACGAAGGACGTAATTTTTATCCTACGAGGTCGAGGCTACGACGATTAATCGGAGCGGTCCGAGTTTTGACCCTCCGTGCATTAAGCACGGTTTCTTATCACGGGTGAAGGTTGAAGGCGATATCGCGTCGAGTCGGGCTCGATTATTAGGGGGAGAGAGGGGTGGCTCTTAATTAAGAAGCTCGCTCGACCGGCCATGGACGAGAGCCGGCCATTTATCAGAGCTCGGAAAGGGGGAGGGAGAGGAAGAGGGGAGAAGCGAGGGATGCGTTATTTTTGTATCGCCCGGACGGTGTCTCGGTTTCTCGAGGGTGAGCCCGATGATGAGGTATCTTGCTCAAGGGTAACCGCGACGACGAGGGTGGAAACGTTAACGAACCACCTGTAAGAAACGTGCCTCGTGTTCAAGGTCTATTAACGCCGTGTCGAGACGTGGTTCGTGGCCTGATTTTTTTCCCCCTTTTCTTTCTTCCCCCCCTCCCCCCTTCTTTATCCGGAATATGAATTACAACCTCTCTCCTGTTTTACAATTAATCTTATTTTACTTCTCCACACATTGTATAAATATATAATCGCTATGAATTTCGCTTTTCATATCAACAACAAACGCCACTCTTTAAAATTCGATACGATCATAAAGACTTCTCGCCAAATCCATCGATGTGTAAAAATAAAGAAACAGCGAGAAAGAAAGAAAGGAACAAAAAAGAGCGGAATCTCCGCTCGAAAAAATTCGTCGAACCTCTTTTTCGAATAATATCGTAGAAAGAGAGGGATAAATCGACGCCGACTTGCGAAGAAAGAAAGAGAGAGAGAGAGAGAGAGAGAGAAAGGGAAGGAGAGAGTAATTCGTGGCCGCGGAAGTGTTCTCACGGATGAACGGCGAACGCTGGAAACTGGTCGTTGGAGGATAGGATGGGGGGATGAAAGCCTTATCTCGAGGCGGATATGACGTGCACAGGGTCACACGGCGGACAAAAGCGTGTGGCAGAAAGTTGGGGCGAAGGGCCCCGCTGCGAGAATTTTGCGTGTAAAACGTCAAATGTCGAGGCGCTGTGCCAATCTCTCGACACGATGCCGGTACACGGATTTACGGTGGTTGTTCGCCCGTTACAAGGGCTCGTATCTCACTCACGGTGCAACGAAACTTCCGCCCCACCATTTATCCGTGCCCTCGTTCGATAAGAGTTTTCAGAGTTTCGAATTCCGAAATTATTCGTACGACGAATTGCGGATTAATTCGAGTTTTAAAAATCATCCTGCTCGTCCATTCTATATATAATTTCCAACTTTCGTCGTCCTAGCTTTAGAAGGAGGATCGCACGTTCACGTTTTTGGAAAATTGTCGATGCGTAATTCACGTCGTAATTCGAAACGGGGATAAGATTCTGTTTCTCTTGAAAGAAGGAAGAGGAAGAGGTGAAAGAGGGAGGGTGACGACGAGAGGTTGTACAGGAAATTGCTGTACTGTCCTCGTATCGTGTGACGAATGACTTTGGAGAAGATCGTTTTCTTAACGTCGAGATATATTTAAAAAATCGATCGTTAATCATTTATCCCGATTCGTGTTGTAAAACGATTCGTACCGCTGATTACCGGCAAGAATGGAAATTCAAAAGGAATCCGTGCGCCCCCTTCTTTCCCTCGATTATCTCGCGTGGAAGACACTCGAGAGGGGAATTCCTCCTGGACCTGGTTTTTTTCCCTCCGCGGAGAACTGGTTTCCTCGACTGGTTTTCCCAGCGGAAGCGTTCACGTACGCGGAGGAACGATGGAAATCCGGGAACACCGAAGTCAGCAGAATTTCTTTGGTTCGAGCCCGTTCACCGATCCCATTGTCCGTCTCCGCGCGACGTCGGTTTTTCCTCCAGCTTGAATTCACGCTATCACTGCTTGTCCGTTCCCTCTAATTATCGTCGATCAACGGATCCCCCTCCCCCGATTTTCCTCCCGAGCTGAAATTAAATCTTGGAAATCGTCGTGGGGGATTAAGATTTAATCGAGTGCACATATATATATATATGAAAGAGGGAGAGACAGGGAGAGAGAGAGAGAGAGAGAGAGAGAGAGAGATAAAGGAAGACAGGTGGGAAAGGTGCACGTGTTGAAGAAGAAGAAGAAGAAGAAGAAGAAGAAGAGGAAGATGCATTTTCCGCGGCGCGCGTCACAACGTTCCTCGCGGTTTTAAATAATAGATTCGAAGGTCGTGCTGGAACCAGCCGCGCGTTTCCCACGCGGCCTGTATTATTGCGGAATTAGTCGGGCCACCGTTGAAACTGATAGCGTTTCGCGTCTTCCCTGGAACGCGACCTTTTCTCGTGTCGCGAGGCGAGCCGTCTCCTTTCAACGAATTTTCAACGTGGATTAAAACGTGGCCGGGAGTAATCCAGCCGAGTTAAACCGCAACAAACCGATTAAGGATCTCTTAGGAGGGAAAATTAGAATCCTCGAGGAGGGAAGATCTTGCCGAAAATTCCGTTCGAGATCCTTGAACGAGAGCAGGATTCCTCCCCCCAACTCTCGTTCTCCACTCTTCGTTGGCTAATTCCGTATTTATTTTACATTCGGGGGGAGGGTTTTTGAGAACGATCGTTTTCAAGTCGGTTGAAAAGCGAGGATTTCGCTCGCGTAAACGACTCGCGATCCCAGCCGCGCAACTTTCGTTTCCGTCCCCTGAAAGCTGTTGAAGCGGAAAACGATTCGCGCGAATGATAATTCGGTCTGGCCTCGCAAGCTCTCCCCTTAAGCCCTCCGGTGATTATCGTTTACCGCCACGGTTATCGTTTATTGTCGTTATTAATAACGGGCTTACCTTCGTGACCGGTCATCTCCTCTCCTCGAGATGGAGGAAACTTGCCTTCTCATCCGAGGTTCACGAGGCGGAAACGAGAAGATCTTTCCTTCTCTTATAAATCGACTCGAAGGAAATATACACATATAAAATATACATATATCTCTGACAGATTTCATCTTTTGCGCGAATAATGCGTGTATTAAGTGAATAATTATATTACGATCGGATAATATAAAATTTTGTCCAGGATTATTTCGAGGCAAGAAGAAGAAGAAGATGTTATTTCGAGCGATATATATATTAGAAAAGAGATGTTTTAGAAAAGTATTTTTAACGATGGAATTAGGATGAAATTAGGGAAGAAAGGCGAAGCAATTTCTCGACGAAGAAGAAGCGATGAGTTAGCGCATCTTGGCCGGTTAAAAGCTTAACGACGACGCCTCTCGAGGAGGATCGAGGCAAGGTTTGAGGGGCCATATCGGTCATGAGTCGCTTGAAATTCCGAGAGCGTAGCCAGAGGAGAGGCGGTGGAGCGAAAGTAGATTCGCGGATGGGGGGGAGGGTGAATTGATCCAGCCGGATGGAGAAGTTTTTGAGAGGAGGAGGGATGGATGGTCGAGAAGGTCGATCACGAGGGTAGTACACGTGCGATTGATTCGATGGCTTGATATCGGGAATCGATAATTCAATTTTGGGCCCCCGCGTAATTAGTCGAGGCTCGCGGCACGTCGAAACTGTGCCGCCGCTCTAATTGCTCCACCATGGTGCCGCCTCGTCGATTCGTCGAATCGTTGCTCTTATTGTTTGCCTTTTCATCGCTTCGAGGATAGACCCTCGAGTTGCCCTCGTCTCGCCAGGAAAAATTTTTAATGTTGTGATTTTACGCATTTTACGATATTTCACGATCTTCTCGATCATTGATTTTTGTGGAAGTTACGAAATTTTAAAAATATTTTCAGAATTCACAATCACATTTCAAATGCAATTCGTATTTCGGACGATCTGTGAAGTTTTCTTCATTTCTTGATGGACGGATTGAGAGGATCTTTTTTTTTTTTTTTTTTATAGAAAAGATCACGGGATTTTCTTCAGGTTGGAAACTTGGCATCCGACGTCATCACGAATTATCCCTTTTTTTTGGACTGGCAAGATTACGATACGTCTTCAACTATCGGAGAGACTAAAAGTTCTAAACCATATCCGGAAAATAATCGTTCTTCGCACGTGTTACATAAGTGACTCGAAACTCGAAGGATCCCACGTGAACGAGTCCTTTGTTTAATTACACAACATTCGCTTTCATTCGAGAAATTTGTACGAAAAGACGACGAAGACGACGACGAACAAACGATAGAAGAGTAAATTTCCCGACGATTTCCGATCAAATTTCGATCGTCGAAGACGCGAACGAAAGGCAGCCCAGGTGATTCGCTTCTTCGTCGTGCACCGTTATTAAATTTCTTCTCTGCTCACGTGCCTCCTTTCTCTCCGCCGCTCGAACAAGCTGTGTATATACTTTCGACGCGCGAGGCTTGTTCAGCCGAGTCATTACACGCCAAGTTTGTTTGCCCCGGCGGCTGAGAGTAGCCCGGCCTGAAAGTTTCACGCGGCCGAGAATTTGTCTGTCTGCGCGTGTAATTGGAGACGCGGTTTGCAACGCGGTTCCGTGTCGGGCCGCGATTTATATTTCGACCTGTCGGCGGCTCTGAAAGAAAAAAGAAAAAGGAAAAAAGAGAACTCGTCAGAAGCTCGTCGAGGCCTTAATTTCCCAGAATTTTCGACGGTAATTTCGGGGACGAGTCGGCTGCGAATCGGGACCGACGATTTTTATCCGCCGCGGGGAAAAAAAAAAACGCGCGTAACATTTCCGCGAGCGATATTATACCTCGTTCGTCGTGCGTACGATTTTATTTTCCCCGTGGCTTCGGTTATTCGGTTTTAAGAGCGTTTGACGAGGAGAAATGGAAATTTCCTTTCGGGATCGAACAATGAATTCGAAGAACGGCTCTTTGAACGGATAAAAAAGTTGCACAATAGAACAACCGCAGCGAATTGTTAGAATTTCTCGATACGAATTTCCACCTCCAATATCGCGCTACGTGGATACGAACGCAGCCGTTTGCACAAGTTTTTCTATATATATATATATAAAGTTGTTGTTGATAACGCAATTTATTAATCGAACTCCTATATATATATATAGAAGAGAATAGAGGTAGACCGTAATTTTAATCGTTGAAAAATCGCGAATGGACAGAGTTCGAGATAGACAGATTTCCGGAATTTGTGACCGATTCTTCCTGTCCTCCTGAGATTTCGCTTCCGAGTCGTCTCGACGACTAATTTCCTTTTCGATCTGTATCCGTGGAGAGGACGAAATGGAGAAGGAAGGACTACGATTTCGGGTTGTGTCCTCCCTTCCGACGCGTCGTTTGGGGAAAACGACGATGGTCGAATTCGTGAATGGACAGCGTCAGCGAAACAGAGTTCGTATCGATTCCGACCCACGAGGAGTCGCTTCCGACGGAGATTACGCGCGCGTTACGCGCCGACAATCGCATTATTGCGGCTGATATTTTTTTATTTCGCGAGTCTTTCTTCTGTTCGTCGATTCACCGCATTTTTCGACGCGCGTTGTTTGCGAAAACAGAATATCGGGAGAAGATGCGCGTGGAGATTACCGTTCCGATAAATCTGCCTTCGAGACCCTTAATCTCGGCTTCGAAACTGGAGCTTTTCTTTTGTAATAGCGAGTTGACGGGTTGTAAATCTTGTCTCGGGTGATTTCTCGAGACGGAATTCGGATGGGGTGGATTTCCGTTGGCTGGTCAAATTAAATGGCAGGTTACGTTCAAGATTTAGGAAAAAGATTTTTCTTTATTATCTCTATAATTTCATATAAATTTCTTCTTTATTTCGCGACGATTTCTTCCGCTTGATTCGAATTTTAATCGATTTTGTTTCGTAGATTACCTTCACAGGAAATACTTTTCTTCTTTTCCACGAGGAAATATACGAGAAGATTGGTATTTTACATTGTCTGTAAAAGAGAATTTTTATGAACTAAAGGGATAGACAGTCCATTCGTCTTATTCCTCAATAATATCACAAGACTATAATACGTTCGACTAGAGTACGTGTATGTTTATTACATGTCGATCGATTTAAACGAAATACTCATCAATACGAAAGAAGGAACCGTCTGTTGGATAATCTGAAAAAAAAAAAAAAAAGAACACCTCGGTTTCGAGGTTAACTCGCGACGAATCGTGGATTAATCGCGGCGATTAATTATCGCGGAGAGGGGGGAGGAGGGAAAGAGCCGCGTTATATTTCGACGACACTCGTTTCGATTGCACTTACGGCCCCGAGAGTTGTTATTATGCAAATGAAATGCGCCATGTATATAACGGGTCGAAACGGTGACGTTTCGCGGATAATTAGCGCGAAAAATCGCGTAATTCATCCCCTCATTTCCGGATCACGATACATCTCCGTTTCGATCTTCTGTCCTTTCTCGATTTCGAGTCGAAAATCGTTTAACCCCATCTTGTCATCGATCAATTTTTGAGAAAGATATTTAATCTACGATCTCGATTCGAGTATCGCTGACTTTTCCCAATCGGTCGAGTTTAATTTATTTTTCGTTCTCGTTTCACACTTTTGAGAGGACGTTTCGCGAGAAAGAAAAATTTGAAGAAGCAAAGGAAAAAAAAAAAAGAAAGAAAAAGAAGAAGGAGAACGCCGAGTTTGAATCGAAATTTTTGCACAATTGTAATATTTTAATATCGTTTCTCGCAGTGGTGGCCACACGTTGACAAAGAGGTTACGTTTCTGGTCTGTGGGGGACAGTAAAGGAATTATTTCACGTTTTCCCTCGAATCGTGGCAATTAACGCAAAGCGTATAAACGTACGTAGAGAGACGTAGGTGGAACAACGTTGGCCACGGAACAAAGTAGATAGAAATGGAACGAAATATGATTCCGTTTCATTCCGTGTGTAGTTGTCCCACGTAGATCCGCCATAATGCAAAGGTATCGAATAACTTACGATCAATCTCGCCGAAACTCCCGACAGGGGAGTATCCAAACGGAAGCGAAGGAATCCGAAAAACTTGGTGGTGGAACATCGATCGTGACTCTCGCTCGGATCGTTTCCGCCTTCGGCTCGTGTGTCGCGCGGAATCTCGCGAATTGAAAAATAAAAAAAAGGAAAGAAAGAAAGAAGAGAGAAGGAAAATAAAAAAAATAAGGAAAGAAAGAGAGGAAGATCGTTCGTCGTTCACAGCTCTCGGGCACGTTCCCTTTGATCGTTTCGTCTTTCGAGAAGATTTTTTTTTACAGGCGAATCTATTTCCGATGGTATCAGTCGCGAGAGAAAATACCCGCCGGTATATCTCGTCTCTTGCTCCCTCCTCCTCCGATGAAATCGGCTTCCGTTGGCCCGCCAACGTTTTCCGCTATTCCATCTTGATCGGCTCACCCTTTCCACCGATCTTTCTTCTTCCCCTTCGCTGCTATCGCGTTACATTTTTTCGAAAGCGTCTTTCCTCGTTTCTCCTTCTCTTCTTTCTTTCTTTCTTTCTTTTTTTTTGTTTTTCAAGCCTCGTCGTTTTCGAGTTGGAGAGCAAAAGAGGTGGCAGGTGCGCCGGCACGCCTGCCACTTTTCTACAGATCGTCCTCCTCCTCCTCTTTCTCTCTCTCTCTCTCTCTCTCTCTCTCGTCATTTCATCTCCTCGCATCGCCCCCACGACGAGGTTGTACTCCGGTTTTCCGGAGGCGCGAGGTGAATAAGGGGGCGAGAGGATGGAGCGTCCTCCCAGGGTGACGGTCTTTAAAAACTTTCAGCGCGCAACTTAGTTGAAAAGCCTCGGCCACCTTCGCCCCCTCTCTTTTCTTTCCTTCTTCGAATCTCTCTCTCACACTCACCTTTCTCGACGCGTTGCTTCCTTTATTCCGGCGAGAGAGAGAGAGAGAGCGGTGCGTCCCTCCTCATTCCGGCGCAACGATGGAGAGGGGTTGACTGGCGACAATGCATCGCTTTAAATTAGAGCGAGGCGTCGCGACGTCGTCGCGTC
This sequence comes from Apis florea, assembly GCF_048593485.1. Taxonomy (NCBI): domain Eukaryota; kingdom Metazoa; phylum Arthropoda; class Insecta; order Hymenoptera; family Apidae; genus Apis; species Apis florea. Next base: position 162,095 of record NW_028256777.1, on the reverse strand, counting down.
GTCGAGGTTCGCGCGATCGTCGAAACACGCGCCCTCCTCTCCCTCCCCAGAAACGGAGAACAACGGGTTGAACGAGCAAAAGGGATGCAGGAAATTACTTGCTCCGTTGGAACGACGTAGACGAGTTTCACCGATCACGGTGTACGTTTTAACTTGGAGAGAAGGGGTAAAAACACCCAAGAGTTCGCCATTTGTTGGAATTTCCTACTACGACGTTCGATACACACGCTCAACCGAATGAACTAACGTTTTAATCGCGAAATTCGCGGCTCCATTGTCGAAAAGTTGCGATTGTTCCCTCGCCCTTTCGACAAACGGTCGAATTTCGTCGAGCAACGAATTCGTCGATTCGTCGGGGGGGCAAAGAACGAAGAGGGATGGATTCTCCTCTTCCTGTAACCGAACGGGTGAAAGGCGGGACGTTCTCGTCGCGGCCCCCGTGTTGACAAAGCGCGAATAACTTTTCCATGCATAGGTTAGCAGCGCAGGTTGATACTCGGCGTTGGAAGGATCGTATCGGGCGTGTGGAGGGTTGTTTCGCCGAGAAAAATACACCTGCCTCTTCCCTCACGCTACGCGCTCACTACGCTTATTCTAACTAACACGGGCAAATTGGGGGGGCAGGGGGTGAGTGTGGAGGGGCGCGAAGAAGAAGGGCGAAGAAGGTAAAAGGGCCATGGGTGGAGCTTACCGTGCGAGCTATTCCGTATGCATCCTGTTGTTGGAAGGGAAAAAAAGAAGCGCCCCCTCTCCATCATCGACCCTCGCCACACACACACATCTCTCCGTGTCTCGCTAACTTTTGCAATATTCCCCCGGCCTTTCTACTCTTTGCAAAATTACCTCCCCCTCCTCTTCCACCCCCGTATGCTTGTCTGAACGAGCGTGCGTCGTCGCTAATGCTTTCAACTAACCACCCCTTAGGCCAGCCGCGAACACCGGCCCTGCACTGGCCCTCCTCCTATGAAGAGTGGAGGGTGTGCGATCGTGGGCAAAGAAGAAGAAGAAGAAGGAGAAGAAGAAGAAGAAGGGAAAAAATAGCGAGGAAAAGAAGAAAAAAGAGGGAGGGAGTGGGAAGCGCGTACTTGTTCTCTCGTACTTGATCCACCATCACCACCTCCTCCTCGATCCCCCACTTTTCACCACTAAACGTTCGCAGGCTTTTATGGGGATCCGGATGCGGCCCATGAAAAATTTGTGGAGAAACTTTTCGAAAACTGCTTGCCGTCGTCAACGTACGATCCATCCCCCCTCCGGCTCTTTCGACAGCGTCTCTTTTTCTCGCCTCGCACCTTCTCTCCTAGCACAGACCCCCTTCTATAAAGGAGACGAGCCGCTGCTGTTGCTGGCTTTTGTTCGCGTTACTGCTCTTCCGTTGGATGAGTTTCCTCTTTCTTTTTTTTTTTTCCCCTTCCCCCTTCTCGGGAGGGTGGCAGTTTGAAACTGGGATAGATATCGGGATATGTAAGGTGGTGGGGTGGGGGGGGGGGAGATGTTAGGATGTTGGAGGATATTAGGATTATATTCGCGCAAGGAAGAGATATCGAGAGGAAGATTTCTTGGAAAGAATTGGAAAGAGAATGGGTGTAAATGGGTGTTAATTGAACGAAACGAAACTCGGGTATTTTAATTTGAAAGGAAGAAAATATTTTTTCCTTTCTGGTGGTAAGTAAGTAATTAAGGAAATCCATAAATTACTTTATCTTTGCCGGAGGAATTCGCACGTAATGCGAGTGATAACCGCGTGCTCGGTGGAAAACAGTATTCCACTTTAAAACGATGGAAACGATCGTTAGTTCGCGTTGGTTAGTTAGTTGGGTGGAACAGGGCCGCTGTATACTCAATATTTCTAATTACCGTCTAGAAGAAAATTATTATTATTATTATTATTAAATTAGTTATTCGTTCGGAAAAGTTGGAGCGACAAAGGAGCCCGAACTTTTCATTTTACCTACGTAACGTTGTTACGTAGTTCGGAAATATCTCAAGGACCGAATTATCCCCTTGACACCGACTTGCGATCTTTTTTCTCCTTTCTACTCTTATTTCTCCCCCCCTTGTTTGCTCCCAACCTTCGATCCTCCATCTTAAACTTCCTTGTCTGTCAGAATCTTTTTTTTTTTTTCTTCTTCTCTCTCCAAAATATTTCGTTCAAACACTGAAAATTGCCGTGTGAATACAATCGATATCGTTCAAATCAATTTTTTTCTAATTCCTTCTCTGTCGGAATTTATCGGAATCTTTCTCCCTCCTTTTTTAATCCAAAATATTTTCATCCTCCTTTTACAAAAAGGAACAATATCGTTCCAAAAAAAATAATCGTTTAAAATAATCGCGAAACGAACGAAAGATATCCGTAAATTGTGTAAATTCCATGGCTGAAGTAGAAAATTCAATTTCATCCCCTCCACGAGAGCTAATAGGGGCGATGCGGCAGGAAACGGACGAAGATAATGACGTTCCATCCGGTGGATGCGCGAACTAATTCATCACCGAGTTGTTCATCGGGTGGAGCTTAAAGGCGGGGGGTCGAACGAGGCAGCGAAACCGGAGGACGGCAACAAAAAGACGGAGAGGCGGTCGGTAATTGAGCGCAGGGGGAGAAAAGAAGAGCGAGGCGGGAAACGATCGTCGCGATCCCTTCTAATATTGTTTACTCGGCTTCTACGCCGGCTAAGTAATGGCCGGGGCCCATTCTCGTTGTTGCCCGTTACGTAGAGAGAGAGAGAGAGCCAGCCGATCCATTAATCATAATCGCATTCCAATTGGAGCGGGTCGGCTGCGGGTCGTTTCCACCCGGACAGGACAACGGAGGTGGAAAAAGTAGGAAAGTAAGGAGGTGGGTTTGGAGAGAAGAAGAAGAAGAAGAAGAAGAAGAAGTCGATCTTCCTCCGGATCTGGAGGAAATTCAAACTGGAGTCGTGAGAGGGATTTGTCATCCGCACGTGACGTGTCGCGGGGAATCGTCCTCTTTCCTCGTCGGCTTCGAACAAAAGGTCTGGAGTAGTGGTACATATCGCACGATATCGAGGAATTTGTATTTCGACCGTTGCGAATGTTCGTCGTTGTCGGAACTTTGGTTGGCTGTTTCCGTGTCAGAAATCGTTTGGTGGAGGAAATTCGGATATTTTATTTCCAATTTTCGTTTCCTATTTTCGCGATTGTTGATTCCTTGACTTCGTTGAAAAATGTCGAACGCAGCGTTTACTTACGCAGCGTTCGTTGTCGGGGGATTGGTCGGTGTCACGAGATACACGGTGAGGCGCGATAGACGAAACAAGGGGACACTCGAGGGGGGCGTTGGCGAGGGAAATGGAAGCGGGTGAAGTGGCGAGGGACACGAGTCGTCCTCCACCGTGGTATACAAGGGCCGCAAATATTTGTTGGAAGAAAGCAGCGAGTGTACACCGCGAGTGTACACCGGCTACCCCCATGGGAGGATACGAAACGACGGGGCTAGCTGTCGTTAATAATTCGACGCTCGCCGGTTAAATTGCTTTTATCCTTATCCTTACATCACCTTAAACCCTCCGCTTTATACGTCTCCCGTCGATGCGCCGGTTATAAAAATTTCAGTTTTCTATTTCGAGCCTCTGTCGTGGTCGACGTTAGTCCCGGTTGAAACAGAAACGATGAGCGGGATTTCAACCCTATCGAGGCCGTACAAATCGATAACCCATCTGGAGCGATCCTTTCTTCTTCCCCTTGCTCCTCCTCGAGAACCCACCTCGAGAAGCTTATTCTTTTCCCCTCTAATTCCGTTTTTCAACGCGAGAAATTCCTGCGAATTCTCAACGAATTCTCGAAAAGAGGCTTGGCCCCTTTTTTTCGAACGGAAATTTAATAGTTAGTCAGCTTTTCAACGTTGCACGGAATTCGAATCGATCCTCGATTAATTTTCAACGTTTTTTCCTCCCCAGGAATCACAGGTGCCCTGTCGGAAGCAACGATTGTTACCGACTCGTTCCTTGTATCCAACCTTCCCTTTTCTCCTGTCTTTTCTCGACAGTGCAATATATACACACACTGATACTCGTGGCGCCCGAGGGAATTTATGCCGTGGCCCCCCAGTTCGGTTCCCAGTCGGCCGAGTTTTCAACCTTGTTTTACTTACCGACCTACACCAATTTGTTCCAACGATCGAGGTAAGCCGAAGGGCAGGCTATTTTTAACCGACTTAACGATTCTTTTTTCTCGATGTTTGGCGCAAACTATCGAACGAATCTGGATATATATATATATATATATATATGTATATTTCTCGAATCGGTAGAAGAGAAAAATCGCATTTCCGCTCGTCCCAATTCCGCGGCGGTGAGCCGACAGTTGCAGACACGCGGCGCCACTTGCTCTCTCTCTCTCTCTTTCTTTCTCTGCGGAAGAAATTGGTGGCCTGCTTTCTCGAATAGGTTGCTGTAGGGTAGAATTTCGATCGAGGGATATATTGATTTTTACGTTTTACGTTTCACGAAAACAAGTTCATCGTCCTCTCGATTCGAAAGGATGGTTAAAGTTTGATTATTAATTCTTTCGGGACGATAATATCTCATAATCCAATAAATCGGATATCGATTTTTCTTGCTCGCGTAAAGAATAATTATAGAAAGTGTATAGTATTCGGAATGAAAATTTTATTCGAGACGAGACGAGACGAGACGATTTCGTTCGATCTCTTGGAGAATTTTTCGAATGTGGGTCGTATGGATTCTTTTTTTTTTTTTTCAAAAACCAACGTTGGAGAGGAAAACTCTCCTTGGAGAGTTTTCACTCGGCGAAACGTATTCACGCCCTTACATTGTCTGAGCACAATACCGGTTGACCGGTGTCCAGGAATACGGATATTTCGTCCCTCGGTTGAATTTTTATCTTCTCGATTGCACGAGGACCTGCCTCTTCCCGCACAACAATCACGTACGCCCGATCCAAAGAATGAAAGGGGAGGAGGGTGAGGGCGCGAGAGGGCTCTAAAATCATTTTTGAAATGGATGGTATCTCTGGCCTGGCACGGCCAGAGAGGTCCTCTCCCTCGCCCCCCTTTCCTCCCCCTCCCTTCCCTCCCTATCGCGGCCGCAATCGATGAAAGTCCAAATGGGCGGAAACGACGTGCCACTTTTTACATTTTTTTCCATACACGCGCGACGACGAGACGAGAATCCGGCGCTCTGAATCGCCGCGGGGGGGACGGAAGACACATGGCCGCCTTTCTTCCTCCCCCTCCCCCCCTTTCTCATTTACCCCGTCCCGTCCCGGTTCTCGTCCTCCCCGGCCAAAGAAATTTTTGGATTCGCTTATTTCGCTCAAACTTCTCCTCCTCCTCCTCCTCCTCCTCCTCGAAGTTTATCTTTATTCAACCGTAATTGGGGCAGGGAGGGGGAAGAAGGGAACTGGGCCACCCCTATCCCTCGAAACGTTCCCAACGCGCGCGAAGACGGAACGTACACGTCGTGACGTACGTTTCATCGGGACGTGAAAAGTTTCGTTCCGCACGTTTCGAGCTCCGATAAACGCGGTTATAAACCCGCGTTAATAAATCCACTAGAACAAGAAGAAATTTCTTCTCGAGGAAAGCTATCCGTAAGCGGTAATCTAATCGGGTAAATCTAATCCGTTTTCTCTACGAAGATTGTCCAAGAGATAGAGATATAGATATAGATCCGTCGTTAATTTCAACAGGCTCAACGCCCGTCACGTTAAAAAAACAAGAATTCATCCCTTCCCTTCAAACTTCTCTCTTCCATATATCATCCCCGATATCGACGAACGCTAAAACTTCCTTCTCCTTCCGATTATCGTCGTGGTCGGTGTCGTAAATCGGGAATTTGACGCGAATTGCATAGAGCTGTTGTTGTTGTTGTTGCAGTTTCACGAAGCTGCATTCGACGAATCGAATCGAGGAAGAAGCGACGTTTGTCGGCATCAAGACAAAACCCCTTCCTACCTCCTGCGCTCCTCTTTCCCCGATTCGGATATTCGCGCCATTCCCACCACGAATTTATCGCCCGCCCTCCACCTTGTCCGTGCGCGCCTTAACCCTTGGACGCTCCGCTTTAACCCTCCTCGATCCCTTCGTCTGCCGCTCTCCTCCCCCATAGAGGGAGGGGACCCACGCTCCATTACTCTTGGTGTCCGCGGTGGGATAAATATTATGAAGACAAAAGATTCCGGGCAGCGGGGTGAAATATGGCGGGTTCCAGAGAGAGAGAGAGAGAGAGAGGGGGAAGAGGATGAATGATAAATTCGCACGCCGGCCGGAGAATCTCCAGTAGCTCATGATAATGTCCTTTCTTAATTATTTACGGCGTCCTCCTGGCCTAGGCGCTCGTCATCCGCCGTTCCCGGGCTTTGAACTCGCGCAATCCTCTCCTTCGTGCGTTCTTTTGCGCAAAGGGTGTTGTTCTCGATTGCCAGAGATCTCGAAATTGGATGTAATGATAATTTGTAAAATTTTTTGCTTGAGCTGCTTTTACTTCGTTTCTTTTTTTTTTTTTTAATCTTTCTTCTTAAACGTTGAACGTTTTCGATTTGACGAGAAGAAGTGGGAATAATCGAAGAACACATTTTTCTCGTAATTTTATGAATCGAAACTAATTTAACAGTAACTACTCAGCAGGGATGTCGAGTGTAGAGCGAGATATAGCGTTTAAAATTTACCAAAGTTGGAAGAGTATCGCGTCGTCTACGATCTAGTAACGAAAATGTCTGGGAGGCTAAGATCTTCGGGGGCGATTCTTCGGGCAAAGAAAGCTCCGTGGGGTTAATTTGGAAGGCTCTCTCTCGTTTCTGGCTAACTCTTGCCGAACCAGGAAGTACTATCGCCCAACTTTCATCCCCTTTTTTCACCCCCTCCCGTCGTCTCCTGTTCCTCGATCGAGTCACGCTCGCCGGAGCAAATCGAAAAGAGGAGAGAGCATTCTCTCCCGATCGACTATAATTTCGGTTTAACCAGGAAGCGTAAGAAACGACGATTCGAACAACGAGATCGACAATTTTCGTCGTATTAGAAAAATTATCGTGTTTCGTCGAGAGGATTATTTGGAGAGAAGTATGGAAGAAAGCCGTGGTTGGTGGATTTTTCGAGGAGCGGCCACTTCTAAAGCAGGGAATTTCGTACTTTTGGCTATTAGGGAAGTTTTGACGGTGGTTACGGGCGATTAACCAATTATTATTCACCCTCCAGCGTGTTACACTCCGTTGGATCATAGATCGCGAAACTTTCCCTCCACTTGGATGAAACTCCCCGATCGGAAAGGGGATAGATATATTTTTAATCTCGTTGATATTGAAATTCAAGTTCAACTTGTATCCGAAGGAATACGAGGTCTACGAGGAAATTGCGAAAACGAATTACGAAAGTGTTATTCTTCTCGATTGATTCGTTATAATTCTGTGTAATTTCGAGGCGATTAAAGGCGATAGTGATTATGTAACGAGCGTTGATCGAAGGGATTAAATAAACGAAGGTATCCACGGGGCTTTCCGCCGATTCATTGAACTTGCGCTCGTGCGGAAGTTAAACGTGGCTCGGTGAGTGAGCCAGCTAAGGGGCTCCATTTTTCTCCCCGGGACGTTCGAAAAACAGCTCCATCGTCGCGAGCGAGCTGTTCACCGAGCATCTAGGATGACGGATGACGGATAATGGATGAAAGATGGAGATCAGAACCGGAGAAGCCATCGTGGCGGCACCGCTCGATTTGCATCGGGGAGGGGGAAGGAACGTTCAACTTGACGATCACATCTCACTCATCTCGCTACCCCTATTTTCGTCAATGATCCGAAAATAGTTATCTTCGCCTGTTTGCCGATTTTCCTTTCCTTTTTTCCTTTCCTTTATTAGGGGAAAGGGGGAGGAAAAATGGCGAAAAGAGCGCGCATAAATCGTGGAAGTCATCCCGAAGAATCCAACTTGTGTGTAGAGAATAAGGTAAATTCCATCGGAGGCAACGAGACGGTTCCCGGGGACAAATGAGAATTTACTACCCTCGCGGAGTGTCAGTTTTTCCGGGGCGTTGGCGTGCGAGTAGTAGCCGCGGCCAACTCTGCCTCTCTCCCATTTTCCCTTCCAGGCAAAATCCTGTCAGACTCTCTGCCCTCCTTCCTTCCACCGAAACGAAGATCAACGATATCCCCGCCAAACTTCCCATTTTCTCCACGGCTTTGTCGCTTTTTAGCGGCCGAGGATTAACAGCCATAAAGCATCCGACGACGTTCCTCCTCTCGCGTCAACGCGCGTCCCGACCCGAATTCCTTGCCGCATACTCTTTCGCTTATGAATCGCCGCCATTTCGCTGGAATCTCGTCGGTATCTTTAATAAACGTGGCTGTTGGCCGATGTTTTGCCACGTTTCGTGCGTCCTCCTATCCATCGTGCTGGAGTACGATACGAGAAACGGGGATTCGAACGGTGCTGGCGCCTCGTTCGAGACGAGGCTGGGAAGGCTGATGGAGCTTTTTCCGCTCTTTTTTTCGTTTTTTTTCGCCACCAGGGACGACCCTGTCCCTCCTTCCTATCTCTCCTCCTCCTCCTTTTTGCCTCCGCTCGAGGGCAATAGCTTTCGATCCTAACGCACATGGTTAAAGTTAAACGTTACGAGGGAGAGAATTCGGATTCCGCCCGTGAACCACGAAGATACATCGAAGGGTAATGGCTCGAGAGGCGCTCGCCACGAGTACTCACTTTCGGGCAACGTGACTTGGGTTCACGGGCCTCCTTGTTTTTTCGGTACGGGGGGGGGAGGAGGCTGATGGCTGCTCGTTTCCACTGTATCCTCGAGTTATTGCGAGCGGTTCGATAATGAGCATCGATGAGATTTTTTTTCGGGGAGGGAGGAAATTCGTTCTTCCCGAGGGAGGACGAAACGGAGGACGAAAAAAGGAAATTGGTCGGTGTCTCTACGTAGAATTAATGTACGAAATAAGGAAGATGATCTTTTTTCGAGAGAGAGAGAGAGAGAGAGAGAGAGAGAGAGAGAGAGAGAGAGAGAGAGAGAGAGAGAGAGAGAGAGAGAGAGAGAGAATCTTTGTTCGGAGAGCGCGATTGGATAAATTTTTTTTTCCACCAATCGAGATTCGATTAGCGAAACGAAGAGAAGAAGAGTTTCAAACTCCGTTAATCGTGTATCGTTGGCCAAGATGGAAGATGTTTTTGCGAGCACAAAATTTCTCGCTCGGACAAAATTTTATTCCTCTTTTCTACCTCTTTGTTTCTTTTTAAATTTTAAATTTCAAACGGTGGAGGAAAGAGAAGGGCGAAGGGAGTGGAGTAAATAGTTTAGCCGTGCTCGAGTTACCTTAGAAGGAGGAGAAGGAGGACAAACTCGACTTCTTGCGTCCCCGTTTCGCGCGGATTCGCATTTAGACGTCAACGCGAGAGACGAATTTCGCCATCCAGGCAATACGAGCAAGCTACGCCGCCAAGTCTGTTCCGTCCTCGAACGCAATATTCGTGAGAATGTTGTCTTAATAATGTCTTCCATCGGCGCGAGCAAACTGAAATTACACGTGTCTACTACCTTTCTCGAAACGAGAACTACGACTTTGCGACAACTTTCCTCGCATTTATCCCAAATCTCTCGTCCACATTGTATACACGTATATTTCCCTCTTCTGTTTCAGGTGAGTCGGTGATGCCATCTCTTATTTCGTCTCTTCCTCGTTCTAGAGAGAGAGAGAGAGAGAGAGAGAGAGAGAGAGAGAGAGAGAGAAAGAACACGTAAGTGTTCTTTATTTTTTCGATGAGACACACAAAAAGAAAAAGAAAACGGATATCTTTTCACCGGCTCGGCTTAAAAATCGCGAGGGGAAACGAATCAGAAACCGCTGATAAGATTCATTAATCGAAACATCGAGTGTACGGGATGGGGAGGGGAGAGATATCGGGATTAAGCGAGGGATGAGGAAGGGTGGGAGAAGGTAATCGACCGGCATCTTGGACGGATATCAAGGTGGCGAGGAAATAAGAGGAAAATGAAAAGAATTGAAATAACGGGGAGGATTGGGGTCGAAGGGGGTGAGATAGGGGATGAGGCGGTGTCTCGAGGAGGTGGCGATTGAACAAACGGTAGAAGGCTAGGTAGATGAAGACGAAGAGAGGTATGATCCAAGATTTCGCGAAGATTTTCGAATCCTCTTCTCCTTTCTCTCCCTCGCGTGTGTCTTCTTGCTTTCCAGTGGCAAGTGGCAATTCTCTGAGTAAGATCTCTCTCTCTCTCTTTCTCCCTCTCTCATATATTCCTTTCCTCGATCTGTAAAAATGAAGGGAGAAAAGTTTGCAAAGGGATATAAAGATTGTGGTGGAACGTAGCTAGAAGGGATTAAAAGTATGGCTCCTTTGTTTACTCTTCGAATTTTCCCGATATCGATGAAATTTCGCAAATATTTTCGGTAAATAAGTAAAGGCTCGCGAACGTCTGGGAATTTCGAGATGACAGTCGACAGGGGGATTGGTTTTCCTCGAGAGAGAGAGAGAGAGAGAGAGAGAGAGAGAGAGAGAGAGAGAGAGAGAGAGAGAGAGAAGTCACGAAGTTTTATAGCCGATGGCGAGGAGGATCTCGATTATCCGGAATAGAAGTGGATCAAGAGCAGCGCAAACGTTCCTTATCGGTTTCCAAACAGTGAATTCGGAGCGTGGACGAGCGTAATGGACGAGCAGATTCTTCTTTCCTTTCCGTTCCACCACGATTGACCACGGATGTTAACGGATAAACGACTTCACTGGGGGGAGGGGGGAGGGGTTAAGGATCCACGATCTCCTCCTCGTTGTATCTGCGATCTTAATTGTCCTTGGAACGCAATCCTCCCCCAACTGTCTGCGTGTGTGGAATCTTTTATCTTAGAAAACGTTGGAGACTGTCGCGGGGCTGATATTTCCTGGCGTTCCTTTTATCGGTGGTTAACGCACGCCTTCTTGAAACCCTGCTTTAGGGCTCCCGCAAGACGAACTTATCTCGGGGAGATAAGTTCTTCAGGAAAGGAAGTAGGAGAGTTTTCTTTCGAACGAATTTCGAAATTTCGTCCCATCCTCTGTTCGAGAAGGGAACGATCGAAAATCTTTTCGAAAGGGTCGCGTATCCGCTCGAGAAAGAAAGTTGAACGTTAGCTGAACGATGAGAAAAACGGTGTGAAAAGAGGATGATTCCCCCCTCCTCGAAAGCTATCATCAAACCACTTCCCCGCCCCCGGAACCAATCACCATCCTCGCCAAACTTCGTCCTCCCCCCTCTCCGAAAAAATAAAACCCTGTTGCTGGAGGAGAATCTTTGATCGATTGCCTCCACTTCCCCCGCATCCTCGTAAGACTTTTCGAAGCGAGACGATCGAAGACAGACAGAGCTCGACAGGTGACAGGGCTCGAGAGTGGAGGAGCGTGTTTGGAGGAGGGCGTCGTCGTTTGTCACGCGTGGCGTCGCGACGCGCGAACTCGCGTCTCCCCAGAAACGGTGTCTCACCGCCCCTCTCTCTCTCTCTCTCTCCCCCCCCCCAGAATCGCTGGATTTCGGCGACTCGAAATATTTCGCCAGACACGCCACTCGGATCTTCCAATTCCACGTTTCTTCTTCTTCTTCTTCCTTTTCTTCTTCTTCCTCTTCTTGTCTCGACAAAACGAGAGAAGTCGATGATCTTTGATCGTTTCCCGGGGCAAAGGGGGGTCGTCTTATCTTGGAGGCGCGGGCTGAGCCGTTGCGGCGGCATGAATTTTATATATATAAAAGAGAGAGAGAGAGAGGCGAAAAAGTTTTCAGGCAGCCACTCGAGAGAACTCGAGGCTGCTCGTTTGAAGTTGCGCCCACTGATAGACGGAGGATGATGGAGAATAAGTGGAAGTTTTTTCAAGGTATTTATATCGGCCCGACCGTCTCACTTTTCCCTCTTTATTCCGCACGGCGAGGAAATTTGTTTCCTCGTGAAAGTTGGAGGCGAATCGGAGAATTCCGCCCCGTTCTCGAAACGATGCAATTAGAAACGAAGCTGCCTCTTTTTTCTTTCTTTCTTCCTTTTTTGGAGATCTTTTCTCGGAGTGGGATTCTCTCGTTCGAAATCTCATAGCAACCGATAGCAATAATGTCAAATTTAGGAATATCATAAGAGGAGGAGAATTTTTTTTTCAAACCGCCATCCTGCGAATACTTGATGATATTTAAGGGGCGGGAAAAATGTACACTTTTTAAGATGCTTTAACCAGACGGAGAATTCCGGAGCAAAGAGACGGAGATCCCCCTTTCCACCCTCTCCCCCCTCCTCTAAATGTCGGATCACAAGACGTATAATAATCTATTCTCGATGAGGGCAAGCGGGAAGCGGGACTTTATCAATATTTATGAGGACGAGAGTTTTCGAGGGTCTCGATATGAATAACCAAGCGTATTCGCGTTAACGGTTTATGCATAAAGCATCCGGTCTCGCATCCGATATATAGGAAAAGTAGTGGATCGAAATTCCTTAAATTTCAGCTCGTTCGATCGTTCCTTCTTTCTTCTTCCTTCCGAAGAAGAGGAATTCGGTTTTACGAGCGGCGGGGAATCGCGCGTTTTCGACGAACCATTATGCAGCGGGCCGCACAGCGCGCCCATTTACGAGCCACGTAACGACATCGTTAAAACGTCTGTTTCCATCCCGTATAACCAACCGTTATTCGAACGGTTGGACAACATTGTAACGGCGCCGCACCGCACGCCTCGCGCGATATTACGTTACCTTCGCCTCCGATTGATCTCGAGATTATACCGTCGATCCCGTCCAATTTTCCAACGAATGTCGAATGGCTCGAAGGAAGCAGCAACCAAGCAAATTATCCGTTAAACGAGGCTCGAAAACTCGTGCTATAGAAAACGGAAAACGTTTCCAGTCGAAAGTCACTCCGAAACAATTATTCCCGTCGGCGTGCCCGTTTAACGACGATTATTCTTTTTTCCCCCCCTCCCTCTCTCTCTCTTTTTCTTTTTTCCTGCCAGGCCCGTATTAATTCTGGAACAATACTTCCACCCTGTTTCACCACCGACAGATATTCCCTCTCTCTCTCTCTCTCTCTCTATCCCCTCCCAACTTTTTCGCCCACAGCGATTCGGCACATACCGCGCGCATCACGCGCACGCTACACGCGGATGCTTGCCAAAAAGCCCTCGGCGTCTCCTTTTTTTTCTCGTTATCCGGCCCGCTAGATAGATCCGGGAGAGCGTTCCGCGAAAATGGCATTCCAGCCACTCGACCGTGTCCCCTTCAACCATCCAGAGGTTCAACCCTCATCTACCCGCGTCCAACCTCCGCTTCTACCTTCACCTCCATCCCCCTATCTCACGCGGCGTCGGCGTGAGAGGTGTAGTACCCCTGGCGGGGACATTAATTTTTATTACGAGCTTTTTTTCCCTCTCTCTCTGCTTTCATTCGGGTCTACCGTTCAGGCCACCGTGCACAGGACAACAATAATTACTCCCCCGCGCAATTATAATGATATCTAATGAAACGACGTAGGCCCCGACGTAGGAATGGGGGACACCAGGCGTGTCCTCTTTAACGTGGCCAGGTTAGGCGACAGAGCCACGCTTTTAGGCCGGAGGGTGGAAACGGGATGGGTTGGGGGGCTGTCGACAATCTGGAAATTGATAACGCACCGTGATGATATCTTTTGACACCGGTGCGTCGGGATATATACATATATCGTGAGCGTTTCGATGAGCGTATCGCGGATATGGCGAGGAAAATGGGATATTTTTAATCGAGGATATTGCGAGGCGCGATATCGAGACGCGTAGATGCACGTAGAGTGTTTTGTCGATTATTATTAATAGATGGTGGTAGACGTGTATGATTTTTAATCGGGCTAGCCGAATATTTGCAACAGTTTCTGACTCTGATTGTGATCGAAGACAATTTGTTTTCCATAACCAGAGATTCACCACGTTAACCGACTCGGTCGAAGACGAAGAATTATTCATTCGTTTCGTCCGGATAAATTTCTCCATTATCGATCGAATAATACGAATACGTCAACGTCCATCCACGAGTCGAGTCAATCCTTTCACGAAGGCGTTTATACAGAGATATAGAAGATTTAGAACTTCGTACAAATAACTCTTCGCTATTGTCAATTCAATAACGAGAACGGAATGAATATTTCATCGTTTGCTAATATCCGCATCGAGTCGATTTCTCCACCTGAACGGATATAACAACCTCGCCTAAATAAACTTTATTATCGTCGATTCGATGCGACGAAAAATTAAATTATTTCACTTGGGCTTTCAATCTATATATATATATATGTATATAGGAAAATGAGAATTTTTATCGGGAAATTTCGACTCGATCGGTTCTTCGATCCTGGTGTACAGAAAGAGAGAGAGAGAGAGAGAGAGAGAGAGAGAGAGAGAGAGAGAGAGAGAGAGAGAGAGAGAGAGAGAGAGCAACGTTGCAGCAACGCAGAGTGAATTCTTATTTAGCAAACAGTGGGTATCGCGAGGAAATGGATCGCGAGAAGAGCATCGCACCTACTCCACCCGAGCCTCTGTTTGTAGTTTCATCGTATCGAGGCTCAATTAACGCCGGCCGATCCTCGGATCGATCCGCCTCCCCCCCGATTTCGATTTAGACGTCTCGTTTAGTCTTCGTCTACCCTGCCGGAATGGATTCACCGTTGGCTATCCCGTTAATCGCCTCCCGCGAATCGATCCGTTGGATTCGCGATTCGACGCTCTGCCGCCAACAGCCGGACGTATTGCCGCTGATTTATGAAGATTTACGTCGCGTATGAACGCGCGTACGAGGACGAAAAAGATCGGCCGATCGCAATTTCGATGATTGCTATTTGAACACCTTGCTTCCAAATCTTTCGATAATATTTGAGGATTGTTCTTTTTCTTTTTTTTTTTTTTTTGAAAAATATCGTTTCGCCCAACCCTGATTCCCTAAATGGCATTTTCGTGGCAATTTAATGGCAAAATGTATATCGTGGATAAGAATATTGGAAGAGCAACTGGTTGAAAAAATGATTCGATAATGGACTGGAGGAAATTGGTGGGCGTAATTTTGAAACGGTTCTTCGATCATCTTCATCCCGTGAAGATGGAAGCAGCTCGATCCTCGATCGACGAATCGTTCTCCTTTCCTAAATTAACGCCGATTTTCTGTTGGTAACAACCGGTTGGTAACAATCGGCTGATCTGAAGTCGGAGAACGCGAGATCGAGGCCCTTACGATAATGAGATCGATTCGTTTTAGCGAACTATCCGTCAATTATCCGCCGCCAATTTTGGCCACGCGTCCAGTTTAATCAACTGCGAAGGAAAATGGCCGAGCTCGAAACGCGCACGTTCGACCGGGATGATCGGACAAAGGGAGCTTTTTCCGTTGCTTTGTTTATCGTTGCCCCAGCGGCGATTATTCCGGAATCTGTGAAACGCTCGCTCGTCCCGCCATTCACCTCGACGATTTCATTTAATGTTCCTCGCTTTGTGTCAAACGTAAGTGTTGTGCGCCGCGCAAAAAGCTTTGGGAGGGGTTCCTACGATTCTTCGAAAGCGCGGAATAATGGATTATTGAAACGGGTTGAAAATCTTTTTTTTCGAGGGTTCAAGGAGGTTTCGAGGATTCTAGTAGCTTTGAAAACGTTCTCCATCCTCGATGTTTCGTTTTCTCACTCCGCCGAACAAAAGTTACATTTTCATCTTGATTTTTCACGCGAAAAAAACCGGAGTTGTCGTTATCCTCGCACGTTAGTCATTCGTTTTACCTAATTTCGCTATTATTAATTTTTATCCATTCCTAATGGTGAAGCCTGCACTGCGAACAACATCCACGTTGATTCGAATGTTTCAAATATTCCATATCCTCTTCCCCCTTTCCACTTTTCACCTTTCTTCTCGTCTTTCTTTTCATATTTCTATCCATCCTCTTACTCTATTCTCCCTTCATTTTCTCCCCCTCCATTCTTTATTTACCCATCCATTCGCACCGGGTTTACCCGCGCCCATTCGCAATTCTTTCCCTTGCTCGTTCGGTTGGTCACTTGCACGCCTATTGCACGCTCGATCGCTCCTCCAACCCTCTCTCTCTCTCTCTCTCCCTCTTTCTCCATTTTCCGCCGCGTTTTCAACCCTGTGAGCGGCCCTCCAACTCATTTGCCAGCTCTCTCCCGCCGTTTGTTCCCCGATCGACCGCGCGGATCCACCGTTCGAAACGATTGGGGAACCGGTGTTTCCCGGCAAACACAGACACCCCCCGCGCATTATTCCGCGACGGTTGCGTTCGCGTCAAACGCGAAACCCTGTTTGTACTGGATATGGTCGAGGATATGGACGGCCGGATACGAGCGAGCCGCGGTTCGTGAAACAGTGTTCTTTCGGCAGGGAGTCGTGGACGAGGTATAAATTGTCGAGGCGACGACGAAATTCTCCGAACGGAAGGAACGGTGTTCGTCTCGTTTGAACCGCCGAGTCGCTCCGCGGAAATCGAGATGACACAATCGGTGGAACGTGGTATAATCTTGGATAGACAAGGCTGCCGTGGTAAGACGGTCTTGATCGAACGAATCTTGTGGCAGAGACAATTGAAGTAATAGTTATTGTGAGGGAGTTGCATGGAAATCATGGTGGAACAAGCGATGTAAGAAGACAGGAGGAGGGGGTCAGTTGAGTTAGGACACGATTCGAATCGTCGAATTCTATGTTTTCATTCAACGAAATCTCATGGAAATTTCATCGAAGTTGGTTGGTTTCATTGGCCCGTTCATCGTGAAATCATCGATTGTTCTACGCAAATTCGAAACTTGGGTAAAGTAATCAAGGATAAGAGGGGATTTCTTCTCTCGGGCCCAGAATTATTTTCACCCCATAAAGACTATCACTAAACACACACACACACACACACACGCGCGCGTGTCCCGAGAGTTTTTTAATTTACCCAAGTGTCCCGCGAGCGAGCGAGCGAGCGGAGCGGAAACAGTTTATTTTCGCGTGTATTCCGCGGGATTTCGGGGGGGGGGGTGGAGTTAGGGGGGAGCGGTTAGAAATTTGTAAACGGCGAAACGAGGAGGGGGCGGCGGAAGTTGGGTCGCGAGAAACGACCGCCGACTCGAAACAACCTTCCCCTTCCCCCCCGGCCCCCCTCGTTGCCTCGTCACGGAGCGGAACCGCGAACACCGCCCGTAATTGAATATCGATTTTTTGGAAATCGTCCCGCGGAACGATGGACGGCGTTCGTCTCGCTTCGGTGTTCGCGCCTCGAATTTCGGAAACCGGATAATATTGGGGGAAATTGCGCTATCTCGAAACAATGGATCGACCATTAGATAATTCCGATGGAATTTTCATCGATTCCCTTGTCTGGGGATCGTCGATCGATATTTGTCGCGGAACGGTGATTTTTCGATCACGCGTGGAGATGGAAATTCAAGATAGGATGTCGTTTATTTATTTTTTTTTTGATCGAAGGAAGCAAAGGAGTAGTGAACGATAATGCAAACGTATGTATATAATAACGCTTTAACAACACCAGAATTGTCAAATCACCGAGTGAAATCGATCTTTTTCGAAAAGGTGAATAGTAGTTTTCCAATGGAAGTTAGAAGAGAGAAATTAGTCACGTGTTTGTTCGTTTCACTTTTAAATCCCTCGTATAAAAATTTTATCCTTCTTGCAAGGACAGCGCCCGGGCTTTTCGAAAAAGAATCGGCGAAAGTATCTGCTTGCACGAACGATTTCCTCCCTTCGATTCTCTCGAGCAATCGGCGCGACGATGCCGCGCTTCCTCTCCTCGGCTAATCCCGCCAAGGATTACCGGCCAGCCGCTACTTTCGCCCCTATAACGCGCCTCTATTTGCCGGGGCCCAATGTTTGTTTTTCATTACACGGTCACGTAGAGTGCGTGCGTGGCTCTGATTGCACACCCGTGGCCCATTCATTTCGTAATGTTCGTTCCACGCTCGTGGCAAAGGGAAAGGTAAACTCGTGCCGCGTCACAATGGAGGCCTCCGGGAGGAAACGATCATTCGGGGATCGATCGATCTGTCTGCGGCTGGGCCGAGGCGAGGGGGATGCGCTTTTGGCCGGGGACAACCGTCCTTTTTTTGCGAACGGAGAATATTTTCCACGAGAATGTTTCATCGTGGCGAGAAGTAGATGAAAAACGGGGGATTTTGGCGCGCGACGAGGAGAGGCACTTGGGGAGGAAAGTCAGTTCCATTTCCTTTCCATTTGTATTTACGAGCGTGTAGTTGAAAATCGTCGGAGTGGAGGGAGCGCGGCTCTGCTTCGGGGGAACGAAGAATTTCGATCGGGGAGAACGGAAGTCGATCGGGCGAGGCGAAAAAGAAGGAAATTTTTCGGAAAGGAGAAAGAAAGGGAAGAAAAATCCTGCCTGCGGTGGAGAAAAGAAGGGAGGGAGAAATCTCCTTCTTTGTTAAGGACAGTTTAACACGCTCGTTCCTCGTTTCCGTGGAATTATTTCACGTGAAGCGCGGGTTTACGAATCTCGGACAACGGCGGCCTTCCCCCCCTCCCTCTCCCTCTCCTTTTCCTCCTTCGTTCACGCGGCCTCGATTACGCCACGACCCTTTTTCCTCCTTTCTTTTCTTCTCTTCTCTTTTATTTCCCCCCTCCCCCTTTTCTTTTCCTCTCCTCTCTCTCTCTTTTTTCTTTTCTTATCATTGTCCCGGAATTTCTCACCTCACACCTCCTCCTTTTGTCCCGGTTGAAATCGGGCGACATTTGGCCGACGGTGATTTCCGCGACCGATTCGCGGATTCTCCCCCAGAAAATTTGCGGAGAAACGATTCATTCGGCCGTGCTACGATTTATCGTCGATACGTGTCGTTTTCGTTTTATCCATATTGCATCGCGCGAGAACTCGCGCCTTGAAATTGGCTCCGCGTATCGCCGATTATACTCGTTTAATTCGTGTATGCATATAATAACGCGCGAAATTCGCGATAATACGCGTAAACGTACTTTCACCGATCGTCACAGATCCGAGAGAAGCCGAGAGTTCTCTGAAAATTCAATTTCTCGGATTCGCGCGATTAAAATAAACCGGATTAAGCGTAAACTCGGGGCGGAGTCAGGAGGAGTTCACGAGAATTTCTCTCGCGAGTTTTCTCAGCGAGAATATCGCGCTGGGATGGAAAGAAAAAGAGGAGACGATTGGAGGACGCGTGAAGCACGGATCGAGTGGAGGAAGGGTCGTCGCGTAATTCGCTTAAACTTGGAGCGTTGATTAAGCGAAACGTTTGTGCAAGCAACGGTAATAATTGGAGGAACCACGCCACGCGAAACGTTATCGTCTAATTTCGCGGGGACGAAATTCTCCGCGACGTTAACTCGATTGGCTCGGGCCGTCCGTTGTCCGGCAAACCCGAAAACGTTGTTCAATTATGGAGGATCCCTGCCCGGTTGAAATCCAATCTCCGAACGGAGACGGCAAACCGTGGGAGGGGAGGGAGAGGGGTTTCGAAGAAAACAGTTGTCTCTCCCCCGTAAAACGGGGGCAGCTCGTTGATTAATCTAACGTGTCGCGCGACAAATTCTATTATCGTGTGTTTTTAACTCCTTTGAAATTCGATCGGTGATCCCAAAGTCGCTTGCCTTTTTCTCGTTCGAATTGAATTGAAAGGTTGATTGGTTTTTTGAGCAACGAAAGCAACGACGAAACTTCGTTCTTCGGAGAGAGAATTTCGCTCGTCTCGCTTGCAAATTGCAATTTTCCCTACGTTCGAAGAACACTGTTGTTGAACAATGGAGGGGGAAACGCATAAACGATACAAGACGCGACAATTATTAAATTAAGGATTTTGTCGGGGCAATGAAACCAGAATTTTGCTCACGTATCGATCCAAGATTGGGAAAAAACTTCTCGATCTAGACTTGCATCGAAGTAAAAGCTTCGTGTAAAATTATATCCAATCCGAGGATAGATTCGAAGTTGAGAAATGGTGGTCGTTTAGAGCGCGACGTCTTTTAAACCCGCTGTTACAGCAGTAAAATTCTAAGATTCTAAGATTTTTCACAATTATTTCTTCTTCTTTTTTTTTTTCATCCTAATCACGACCACGATTCGGTGATATTCGAAAAAGAATAGAGAAAAGGAAAGGATCTGTTTCGATCGAGTCGCGGATAGATTTCGTTCTATCGATCCCCCTCCTCCTCGATCCGAGCACGCGTAGAAACTTTAATTCCTGATGCAATTTCGTTAAGACCGACTGGAAACGTTCCTTTCCACGTTAGAAATTAATGAGGACATTGGGAAACGAAGCTGGCCTCCGGCTTGGATAAATATACATACCGGTACATTACTGCTCGAGAGATTTCGTGTTTCGGCCGCAAATCCTGCTTTTCCGGGGAGATTTTTTTTTTTTTTTTTATTTCTAAACGCTAAAAAGATTAAATTACTTGGAGCTACCGCTAGAAATTCTGGATCCGTAAATTTCAACGATTTAAATTTTCGTGAAGAACTCTTATCCATCTCGAACGTATCTATAGCGACAGAAAGGTAAACGTTTTGCTAACTTGACTTTGCAAAGTCCATATATAATTTCGAGTGAAATAATAAAACCGAAATAAATAAAAGCTGTCGGGGAAAAATAAAGGATCGATCAGAATGATAATATCGATCTATGTATCAAAGAAAAAAACAAACTGGTAACGATTTAACAAATTCTTTTAGCAATTTTCGTTCGTTATTTATTTACACGAAAAATTCTCCCCTCCGTTGTCGAGAGGCGGCCGATTACAAAACCGAAAACACTCTGTTTCGTCGCACAGCTCTCTCAGGAGCCGAGCGAGGGGAGGGGATCCGCTTGAATTTACGATCAAAGTCGGCGCGGATAAGTTAACCGAGGCGGGGCAAGTTAGAAGGGCGAAAAGCGTGAACCCGCGTCCACGCTCGCATTAGCGCGCGACCGAATGAAAAGCACGCCGGCTGCGCTGCATTATGAATGGAGATGAATTATACCGGGCGTAGAGGGAATTCCCTGTTCGAGAAGAATTTTCAACTTGTGCTACTATCCGCCCGCCAGTTTTGCTAATTTTTTATCAGCCCCCCGTCTCTTTATTTGCCCCTCCCCTTTGTCCCTTTCGTTCGTCGATCCGTCCTCCGTGGCGAGGAATCAATGGGGTTAATGAGACGAAAATTTCAGCTCTTCGGATTATCAGCTCCTCTGCTCTATCGAGCGAAGAGTTTCACGACTCGCTAGATGAATCGGGCCAACTCGGACGGAAAAGCGAGCGAATCGAGATCGTCGCGGTGTGGATCAACGTTTTCGTTTCATCGACTCGTCTCAAATTTGAAAAGCCCCCCCCTCAAATTTAGCGAGCAACTCGATCTTGCATCGCTTTGAATCCTCGTCCTCGTTGCAAACTCGCCTCTCATCCTTTTTTTTCTTGGTTCGATTGAAATTTCCAATTGCAGACCCGTATAATCGGAGATTCAACCCGTTTGATTATCGTATCCGAATTCGAAAGCGACGAAATTTCTGAAACAGTTCCCATCCACAGATGGGGCGAGTTTCGATAATTGCGAGTTGTGGAGAAAGCAAGGGAAAAGGTTGCTCCATCGCGAGCGGGGGAGTTGTGGAGGAGGAAGCGTAATTGGGGCGGTCAGCGTGCCTACGTTGATCTCTGAAATCGCGTTCTCTCGCGTCGCTTGATGGGTATTGTCTGCGCGAGGGTGGAGGAATCCTCGAGTTTCGTCGAGGAACACCGGTGGATGATTTTGTGCGAACGTGCTGCTTGGAGGTTGCAAGTTGGTCGCTTGTTAGCAGCAAGGGTTAAAGAACTCGAAACTTTGCGTAAGCGCGAGATTTTGCTAGTTCATCGTTGTACGTACGCGTGTAAGGTAAACTTGGGATACGCGAGGTGTTAACATTCGTGGAACACGTTTAAAGAGGGAGGGGGGAGGGGGGTCACTTGTTGAGGCCGAAACGAGTTGCGCTGTAAATGTTGTTTAAGGATTAATTATTGAGTCGTAGCGAGCGGTTCAAGCTCTCTTGAACCGTTTTCGCACGTTGACGATGGATAAACTCGTTTCTATATTTAAAAAAATAAATAAACGAACGAGTCAAGAAATAATAATTGGTCGACAAGTAAGAGCAACTCGTTTCTTTCAACTCTTTTCTTTGTTCGTTCGAAAATTGTTCCACGAATGATTAAACCCAGCTCGAACAATTGAAGGTCGTGAATCTCGACACTCGAGTAATTTTTCCCTCCCCCAAGTTTTCGCCGAAACTTTTCAAAGAAAACTCCCTTCCCTACTTTTCATAAATTTCCTCTCTCAGAATCCCGCGGTTACCGACCGGTCCCGGTTAACCACACATCCTTTCACGAAAATTTAAATCCTCCACGGTATAGAGAATAATCGCGCGCGCGCCCCACCGTCTCGCATTCATCTTTGGACGGGCGGAGGGTGGAGCGCTGCTGGCGGTGGTCAAAAGCGGCTTGTATCGCGACACTCCTTCATTGTACACTTGTCCCCGCCGGCCTATTGTCTTATTGTTTCCTCGGCTCTCGCGCCCCCATCCGGCTCCCTACCCTGCAACTTCCACCATCCGGAACAGCCTCCCCCCGACTCGAGTCAAGTTTCGCTTCTCCAACAAGCGCCAACTTGGTCCTCGCCTCCGTTTACTTCGCCCTTTGCTCCCTGGATTCCGCGTTATCGCGGATCCAACTCCTTCCATTCTCTCTCTCTCTCTCTCTCTCTCTCTGTCGGTGACTGGCGTTTGATCGATTACGATCAAGGAACGTCGTCGTCGTCGTCGTCGTAATCTTGGCCCGAATTCCAGGGGAGGAATCGCTTCCTTAGGTTATGAAACAGTTTGGGGAAACAGGTTCGTTCGTCCGTTTCGCGCGAACGAAAGCCGCGCTCTTGAAATAATTGCGGGGTAGATGGGGTTGGGTATCGAGCGGAGCGAATGGAAGTTTCAATATTTAATTTTCAATACGCGGTGGGTATTTCCTCTCCTCGGCTTGATAACGAAGAAACGAATTAAAACCCGCACGCCATTAAGATCTAGGATCTGTAATGCCTGCCTGGTAGGTATTAACCTTTACACCGGATAGGGAAGATGGAAGGAGGAGAGGGAAGCGAACGATGGCCACGAATCCGGTCGTTTCGCTCGATTAACCGTCGAATTATCTCGACGAATTCGATGGTCTTTCTGCCCTTTCGAACTTGGCCAAGGAAGGAAGGAAGGAGGGAAGGAAGGTAGGAAGGAAGGAAGGAAGGGAGAGAGAGAAGGAAAAAGGGACGAGCGGTGAGAAACGATCCCTTCGATTTCAGGAACGTTAATACACGACGATTGGGCAAGAGCCAACCGGTCCGATCCGAGTGTCTCTCTCCGAAACCCTATTTATCTATTTATCAGACCCCCAACCCATTTCCTTCCTTCCTTCCTTCCTCTATTTTTCTCCTCTTCCACGTTTCTCCTTCCCTGGAAATCTCTATACAGGGCAAGATAGAGGGATTTCGGGTTCAAAGCGAGCCCCGATTTCATTAATCGCCGTTCCACCGAAGGAAAATCGTGTATCGTAATCTGACGAGTCGATCTCCGTTAGTTCGATCGCCTCCTTCCGACTGAGAAAAGGGACGAATCTAGCACGCGCGATCCTGTCGATCGATACGTCGCCGAAAAGAAAGATTCCTCCGCGCGTCGTCTGCAAAAATTCGACGAGCGAAATTTAGAATCTCTCTCTCTCTCTCTCCATGTTTGGAATCCAACGCGTGGATCGTTTGTCGGATCGTTTCTTCCTCGAAACGACTTTGGTTTGGCTTTCACTTTGGGCGGCAAGTTTGAAATTAGATCGACTACTTACGAATAAATGGTGGGATGATGACGACGACGATGACGGAGGGAATCGAAACCCACGATCGATCAACTTGTTCCTCGTGAATGTGAATAAATTAACGCTTTAATGGGTCGCGAAAACGGCCCCGCTATTTTTCGTCGACCATCCCTTCTGGGATTAAAATCGCGGAAACTGTTGCATGAAATCGATTTCCGTTACCGTGTAACGTAGACGATAGATTTAACCGGGAAATGTCAGGGAGATACGTGATAAATTGAAATTCTATTTGACCCTGTTAATTCTTAACTCTTTTAGCCACGGTGCCGCGTATGCTCCTGCTCGCAAACATTGGTTATAAATTTTTCCACGACACGAAAATGATCGCGCATTGTTAAGAGGGTTTCGCGATCAATTGCATTTACACTTTTAAAATTAAAATACTTAATCTCGAATAATGGAACAGCGTTAAATTCTTAAATTCTTAAATCGTTGTTTGAAAATTGTTGGGGATATTAACCACCGCGTACACGATATAATAATCGTTCGATTCTTAGATCGATCAAGTATCATTGCGACACGTATCGAAATAAATACCGAAAATTTGCTTACTTATTAATTTAATTCGAACATAATTCATCTCGACAAAAAAATCTCCATCTTTCGTCTATACGCTACGCTACATCTTGACTCGTAAATCTCGCGTCTGGAAAAGTCGTGATCGATTCCCTTTCCTCTCTCGACCGAAGAAAAATTCTGTTCAACATTCGAACTGTCATAACTGCATAAATTCTCCCTCCACCCCCCGTTTAAAATACGAACGTTTTCCATCGTGTTCCAAGCGGTTGTACGTCGAAAAAGCCGGTCCTCCCTGCGCGAGTCGCATAAAGGAGAGGGCGGCCGTGGAGATATATAAAATAACGAGGTGGTGGCGAACGTAAATCGTGGGGCGTCGGGTCGTCCGCGGCACGATTTTTCAACGGGCGTATCTATCCGACCGCGGGATAATTAATTATCTGGCGGGGTTGTTTCGCGGTCGAAACGTAAGTCACGGTATCACGCGCTTCTCCCACTGCCTATTACACGCTTTCGACGATTTATGCCTCCCTCCTCCCCTCGAGGATAGGCGGCCGCAGATATCGCGCGCGTTGTATTTTTACCCTTCCAACTCGATCGACCGACCCGATCCGGGACGAGGGAGGGATGCATTTTACGTTTCTTTGTTTCGTTGTTGTATTATATCGTGTTAATCGTTGGATTATTCCTTTCTTCTGTTTCAGGTACGTCGAAATAATCGGTGAAATAATCCCGTTGTCGGGGCAGGGACAGGTTGTTAAAGGGGGTTGATCGATTATTAATCGAGAAGGATAAGGCAATAAGTAAGGGTAAGTTGTGAAGTTTCGACTGTGATGGGAAGATTTCTTTTGGAAACTGTGAGTTTCGAATAGTTACAAAAGTGTTTCTATATTATTAACAATATATATTCGTTTTGTGCATTATTTTCGATTCGAAGCGAAACTACGCTATACTACGTACTGCGCGGAAAAAAGAAGAAGAAAAATAATACGAATTCTCGTGATTGATACCGCGATTGATAAGGATTAACGAGATCGTTTGTGTTGAAATTAAAAAAAAAAAAAAAAAGAAAAAAGAAAAAGAAAAACGTATTCGCTACGATTGTTTAACAGGATAAAGAGCCGACGTAGCCGTTGCGACGCGTCGCGATTTTAATCGGGTACACTGCTAATTGCGCAACAACAATACGACGAATCAGGGACGGGGTGAGAGAGTAAATAACGCGGCGATATAACGCGATAGCATTTTAAACCGATTTATCGACAGATTTATTACCCCTTTATCGATCGGCGCGGTGAAAGCCTTAAAGCCCTTCCGCGTCCCCATAATCCGACCGTAAAACAATTCCATCAACCTCTTCCACCATTCAATTTGTCCTCCATTGTCCACCTCGCGAAAATCACCCCCAAGATTTCTCTTCTCGCGCACGCGTCACGAGAAATGAAAAAAAGTTGAAGTGGCCATCGTTGTCTCGAAGCGCGAAAACTCCTCTCTTTCAAAAAACAGGGACGAGAGAAAAGAGAAGAGAAGAAAAGGAGCGCGAAGAATAGAGCGGGCTCGGCTCAAAGCGTTTCGCCGGATTTCAATGGCGACCTCTTCAAAGATTCCCGGTTATATCCGAACGTTCGAACGCTGGCTTTCGTTGTGGTCACTTCCGCTCGTAAAAGCGGACTACCTGTTTCTCGAAATCGGGGGAGAGGGGAAAAGAAGAAAAAAAACCGGCCAGATGGAGAGGAGGATTGAACAAATTGAACGCGCGGATAGATTCGTGCGGAATCTCGCGTTGTAAAAAAAAAAAAAAAAAAAAAAAAAACGCGTGTCGAGGATGAAACGGATTTAAAACCTCGAATCGTTTCGTTATTCGGTTTATTCAGTTTACTCGCAGGTTTACGACGCAGTGGCAGTAGCCCCTCGTCGACTTTTGACACTCGCGCGCTAAATGGAGGTGCGAGAAAAACGATCTCGAGCTTTCTTAAGGAGCAAGTTTGTCGTTTACGACGAGGAGAAGGTAGATTTTACCGGCCTCTCTTTAGTACACGGTCCTAAAAAAAAAAAAAGTAGTTCTATTCTATTTCGAATGAATTTCGTCTCGTAGAGAGAAAGAGAGATTGGAAGAATTTTAACTTTCGACGAGCGTTGGCGTGATTAAGTTGTCGAAGGGAAATTCTTCGTGTTATCTTTAGTGTTAAATCATAGAAAAGTGGAGAAGAAACTTTTCCTTTCTCTCCTTGCCTGAGAAACGGAGGAGGAGAAGGATCATTCCTCCTCCGATCTTGAGGAGGAGGGAGGAGACGGAAGTGAAGTTAGGTCACATCTCGGTTACTTCTTATTAGCCCGGAACAAGTCCCGAGACAATCCGTGACTCGGGAATTCCCGGCAGAAGTCTCTTTGAAACTACTCGTCCAAACTATCGAAAAACTCGTCATCCTTGGAGGGAAAGGATCCTTTGGTCAATTAGCGAGGTGATTCGTCGTTGTCGTCGTCGTCGTCGTCAATTAGGATCGAATTCGCGCCTCCGGTGGAAGTAATTCTCGTGGATTTCCATATCCAACATATCTCTCGATGACGAATAAAAAAACTCGAATATTCATCGCGAAACTCTATCTCTCTACGATTCCTCTCGAAGAATCGAAGAAAGAAATTACGTAATCGGGGATTTCCAATTAGAATTCGATTTAGGGCAGAATTTTGGATAAGTTACGAGCTTGGTCCCCGCTTCGAGCGAATTTTTCGAAAGAAAAACGGGAAACGGGAGGCGACTTGGAAGGTTTAAACGGAGGAGAAAGGGTGGGTCGCGTAAGAGGGAAGGTGACGGGTCGGATATGGCCCGTTGGGTCAATTGGATTGCCGCAACTTTGTTTCCCGGCATAGAGACGAGTCGAGGGGACAGGGGATGGGGCAGGCCTTCGCAAGGCCGTGCTGCTGCTCGCGAAAACGTCGAATTAACGACATTATACCCCCTAACCCCTAGGTAATGGGTGTAAGAAGGTTAGCTCGGCTTTTTGTCTCTCCCTCCATCCCTCCTCCACAGTATCGAGAAATCCGGCAATCTTCCCTCGCTCTCGTCTCTTCTTTCCTCCTCCTCCTCCTTCCTTTCTTCCAAGGAATTCCCTTCCCTCTTCCTCTTCCTCTTCCGTTTCTCTTTTTTTTTTTTTGGAAGAGGAGAGAAAGAGGAGGAGAGACGAACACGAGGTTGGCTGCTCCTCTCCTCTCCTTTTTTTTTTCCATCCCTCGAACCGTTAAAGGCGAAGTTTCAGAGGTTTCAGAAGGAGGCATCTCGAACTCCACGCACTCTCTGGCTTCGACACCTTCCATTTCCGCTCCCTTGGCGGCGAAGGGAGAGACGGTGATCCGTATCGGTAGCCTCGAGTAATTAACTTTCGAGGGTACAAAAGTTAAGAGATAGGAGAAGCTGGTGGCCCCGCGGCCAGTTTAACCTCTCTCTTTCGTCTTGTCTTTTTTTTTTCCATCCTCCCTTACCATCGGGGAAGTAATTATTTCTTGTATCTTTTTTCCCTTCTCTCTCTCTCTCTCTCTCTCGTGGTCCCCTTCATCTTTCGGGATCGCGGAAAGGCGAGATAGGCGAGGGTACGATTCGTGAATTGTTGCCGGATCCTTTTTTCTTCCTCTTCTTCTTCTTCTTCTTTTCTCTCGAACAATTCCTTCTTGTTATTTTTACGTCTGGATTTAGCTCGTTTTGCCCGAAAGATCTGCTTAGGTGCAGAGCAGTGAGTTCGTCGGATCTGTTATTTCAGACTATTCCACTGGAATACTCGATAACTTGTTTGGTTTTTCTCCTAGTTGCTCTCTTTTTTGCTTTTGCACTTCGAATTTGGATATTATTTTAATAAGATTCGTGTGAAGTGGAAAATTTCAAATTCGAACAAACGAAGGAATTCGATGTATCTCCATCTTTTGCGCGTCAATTCGAATCTTTTTTGCGAAAAATAAGGGAGTAAAAGGGAGCTCATAACGGAATCCATGGATCGATTCGCAGAAACCGCGAAGATTCGCGGCACAAAGGGATCAAATCTCGTCTCTGGAGCAATAATTTCGCGTGAAGCACGGCCGCACAATAATACGCGAATATCGTTATTAAACACGCCGCTTTCTCCGCATGCCCGCCGCGAAAATACGACGCAACGATGCTGAAATGCTCGATCATAGGCCATAGGCGTTGCAAATCGTGGTTAAACCAGTGGAACAAAGAGTTTCCCTCAAGTTATTTAATACTCATTTTCGAAAACTGAATGGAAATTCTTCCCAATTGCCTCGCTTGTGAGATCAGAACGAAGAAAGCGATAAACAGATTCTGCAATAATGATTTGGACAATGATGTGGGACTCTCTGTTGTTGGGACCGTTGCTGCTCGATCTTTTCAGGAGCATTCAGGATATTTATTTTAATTTATTACCCGGATTCGAGTCAGAGTAATCGACCACGTATTCGATTCTTAATTCGCGACGAATCGAGTTGGAAACGAACGAAGCTGTCATCCAACGCGGAACATTTCCATCCAAATTTTTCACGTTATCTCAAAATCCT
This sequence comes from Apis florea, assembly GCF_048593485.1. Classification (NCBI taxonomy): domain Eukaryota; kingdom Metazoa; phylum Arthropoda; class Insecta; order Hymenoptera; family Apidae; genus Apis; species Apis florea. Next base: position 133,215 of record NW_028256777.1, on the reverse strand, counting down.
GCCGTCTCTCCAATTAGGGAGAGGAACTGGCGAGGAATCCGCGAAGAATCGGATGAAAAGATGGGAGGCCAGAGTTGGTAGGCAGAGTTGTTCGAGTAACCGACAAAGAGGCGTCCATTCCAATTACGTGCAGGAGAGGGGAAGGCAACAACCAAGCCATTTAAATCTTCCGCAAGGCGGGCCTTTTGAAGGGAGAAGGATAAGCAGAGATAACCTTAAGACACGAGAAAGTGAAGAAGACAGAAGTCTCGAAAGCTCTCAAGCTCGACTCTCTCGGTCAAACTTTTAAAAGGATTTCGTCGACTCGATACCGACCTCTCTTTCTCTCTCTCTGTTTCGTCCAACTTTATCTTATCTCATCCTTATGGTAGGCCTCTGTCTCTCTTCGGATTTTACCCTCTGGTTTCCTTCCTACTCTCTGTTTGATTTACGAAACTTCTCCACGACGTTTTCGCAATTTTATGCAGACAAACCAGTCGAGGATCGAACGCGTCAGCGTTTCTCAAAACGCTGGATCCTGGAGCTATCCAGGGAGGGTGACGACCTCTCACGGTTAGGGTGGATGATTCGTTGTTTCGAGAAATCCTTTTGAGCAGGGTGTAACGAAAGGGACGAGGCCGTGGTTTAATGGACTTTGATTCGATGAATCGAGTTCATCGAGCACAATCTTTAAGAATATTTGTTACTTTCTCATTCTACGATTTCTTTTTTTTTTTTTCTTCGAAAAGTAATCACGGGGCTCCTTTCTTTTCTCGTCGTTTCTGTATAAAAAGAAACCGTGGAAGCGGGTGTATATGGATCGAAACTGATCCATAGGCGTAGGATGAGAGGTTCCCGTGGGAAGCTGAGATTGATTCGCGCAAATATGCACCATTCGAAGGAGCTGACCGCCGAATTTCCATCCCTTTCCCAAAGCTTTCGTGACCGATCATCCATTAACCCGGCCCCGGACTGGTAGACTATCCAACGTCGAAACTTAACCTCCGCGACGATCGTCCTCCTTGGAGAAGCTTCTTCCTCCCCCTCATTCCTTCCCCCTAAACACAGCCAGCCGAGATTATCGATTTTGCGAGCCGCCGTTGCAATTTAATCCTTGCAAGATCGATCCTGGATATTATACGGTTGGATGTCGTCCTTATCCAGACGCGTCCGATATCTCTCAAATTTGATAGATGACGAGGCGAGGATTCGAGATTTCTTTTTCGTATTCAATTGTTTCAATTCGTTAAACTCGAAAGGAATTATCCCTCGAAGGGATCTAAATGGTCCATTCGAGATCCTCTCTCTCTCTCCACAAAGGTGGAGTTAATTAATTTCTTAAGAGATCTTAATAAACGCGGATGGCCCACTTATCGGCCGACAAGGATAATTACTTGGCAATCCAGAATCTCGGAGGAAAGTTTCGCGGGATGGATCGAGATTTCTTCTTGGCGATAAAGTTGCTCGTCAACACGGATACTTTGCGTCCTTTTCGTCCGTTTTCCGCTCTCTGTTGGGACGAGCAACGGCGTGTACGGCGTCCATTATCGACCCCAGCCCAAATCGGATAAGTTCGATCGGTTTGTTGAATACAGTTCCCGTTGTAATAAGCTTACAGCCGGGAACAGTTTCTCAACTTGCGGCCCAATCCCCCGTTCCGCGCTATTCGATTACACGACAACCGTGTATACGTTTCAAGCTACTTAGTGGCCGCAGACCGGCACGATGGTCAAAGGGAGTCTGTCGCGAAGCTGTCTGGATTTTTCAGACAGAGTTCGACAGAGGATACACTCCCTCGAGTGTTATTTTCGTTATTCGAATTAAATGCCCATCTTCTCAAAGCTTTCCCTCCAAAAAGCTTTCTCTCCCTTCTTCCTCTCTTTCTTTTTTCCTTTTTCTTTCGTCTTATTCCTTCGAGGCAATTGGCCGAGGAGATGGCCATCGTGAAACATCGAGGAAAAAAGTTGGAAAAGGAAGATTTGCAAAAATTTGGAAAGAGAGGCTCTTTGTACTTTTCTTTAATTCTTCGTTGAGAAAAAGAGAATTTGTCAAAAAATGGGTCCGGATCGGAAGTTTTGGATATTCAAGAATTTCGAGGCAAGGGACCCGATTAAATTTCCTCGTCGATTACTCGTAGCAAACTACCCGCGTTATGGTCGTACTTTTCCTTACAGAGATCCGAACGCTTGCAGCGTTTCTCAAAGGAAGGTGTTTCGAGGAATCGGGACAGCGTAACCGCTGGTCTCTCTACTCCAGGGAGCAAAATATCAAAGGTTCGACGATGGTTGCACGATTTCACCCCTGTCTCAGGTTTCTCTAAGAGCTAATTCTGTCGCTTCTTACGTAACGTCGAACGACGACGTGTCGTAAGTTAAGGAAGGAAGCGCGCGCTCCAGGAGAGGAAGTTATAAGACGGAGGGGTCGAGCTCATTGGCGGCGTTTAATTAGCGAAGGCGCGAATTCAGTGTGGCCAGTGCCGTTCGACCGACAAATTCCAACTAATTTTCACAGTCGGATTCCTTTAATTAGAACGCCGGCCCTGAGATTTGCCACGTGAGATTGGCTTTTGAACCTTCCCTCATGATAGTTTTGCTCCCCGCTGTGTTATGGAATCGCGATCCCCTGGCCGTGGATCTGCTTACATCACTCGTTTAAGGGGAATCAGGGAACGTTTGATCAGACTTTGATTATTCTCTGATCAAGTATTGTTTGGAATGTTTGGTGATTGATTGGACAAAGATTCGATCGATAAATTTTCAATAAAAAATTTCCGATCGTTGAAAGTTACGCTTTTTTTTTTTTAGTAGAAGAAGTCTTTCGAAGATTAATAATCGAACGACGGTGTCCCCGATCTTCTTACATCTTTTCCTTAATTCACTGTGCTCCGTATTTTATGTTAGACGTGGCATCGTGTACTCGTACTAAGAAGGATCACAGTCTCGAAAGAATCGATAAGGATTGTTATGGAGGGAAGAGAGAATATAAACGTTGGTTGGAAGAAGTTTTGTAAAAATCGTTGGTAAATTTGTTCCGATCGTTCCCGAATATTATTCTTCGCTATTTTTCCCCACTCTTTTATTCCGGAATGATTCAATCTGTTGTCCTATATTTCCTATTAACAATTAAACAGCCGGAAAATCGGCTTGTGCAAGGCCGCTTGAAAATAACCAGCTCGCGGTCTTGCCTTTTCTTATTTCATCACTTCTATATTTAAGCTTTTTCCCTGTTTGCTCGTTGCTCATTCTTCGAAACGGAATCAGAATATTTTCTTGAAATAAATCGGAACAAATCATCGAACGAATAAATATTTATCGAATCCCGAATATCTCGTTTCCCGTTTTTCTTCCCCCCTTCGATTAAACGGTTTTTTTCTCTATGCATCTCCCTCGTTGCGAATTCGAATTTGAAGAAATTATTATTGTATCGTGGAAATTAACTCGATACCCCTCCCCTTCCCCTCCCCTCTTCCTCGCCCCGCATCAAAACGATTCGGTTTTAACGTTTTTCATCGATATTTTAATTGGCGAGATTACAATACAGTTTCCGTTTCCGATCGGAGCAACAATGACAATTTCAATTCGAAAAAGAGCCACCGAATTAATTTCCACGTTTTTCTCGTAGCACGCAGCGCGATGGATCCCCACCCTCGATCAATCCAATCGCGGAGCTCTCGATCCTATTCCCTCGTCTCGCCGCCGATTCGATCTCCGCCGATTTCCTCTCCGGCTATCTCTGGGGAAGGTGGTGTTTCCTCGTGGATCGCGAGGAGTCAGCAGTCACAGTCACTTTCGTTTCGTTTTCTCGCGGATGTTCGTTCGTTCGATACGATACTCGACTGGTTCAGTTTCACCGGTATTGGATTCACTTTCGGCTCCAAACTCGCGGGAAAAATGAAAGGAGAAAATTCTCGCGCTCCCCCTCGATCGTGAGTTATAGGTGGATCCTTTCGGGAAATAAAACGGGGCCAATATCGAGGGGCAAAACGTGGCGAAATTCCTCGCGTTTCCAACCTTTCCTTCGATCGCGTATCCCTTCGATCCGAGGAGGAGGGGAGGGGATGTTTTTTTTTTTACATCGGCAATAATTCACTTCACACAGCCACGATATAACGCCACTTGACGACGTATATCTTTCGGCCCCCCCCCCTTTTTTTTCTCTCTCCCTCTTTCTCTCCTTCGATCGCCGAGAATTTAGTAGAATTTTGCGCGCATCCTCTCGCGCTTGGCCATTGTAAAGTCTAATGGATCTCGATTTATCGTATCGTCAAGAGCAGTGCACCGACGTGTTATTTTTTCGTACGTGTTTCGATTTTTCTTTTTTGATTCGAGAAAGCGTGTGCTCCGAATGAAATTTTATTCGAATTAGCGCGAGCAGTTTGATTTGAACGCGAATCGCGTATCACAAGACAGTCGGGAGAGATCGATCCATTCGAGTCGTGTATGGCGTGTACGCCATATTAACCTCTTCCCTCCCCAGACTATGACGAGTCTGACTCGTGATGATGAAGATTTCGGGCCAAACGTGAATAGCACGAGTGAATTGAAAATTGGGCCAAAGCTAAACGTTACGAGGGCGAGACTCGTGGATGAACGAATGAATTTTTGTCAGTTTCAATCCAGTGATTTAGTTGTTATTAGCCACGAGAAGATCACGATTCTTATAAGGTTGAAAAGTAGTTTTTCAAGGAAGATTTAATTAATTTTATTTTCGTTCGACGTGTTTGTACGAATAAGAAAGCGTCTAAACCATGCAGGACTATTAATTTTTAAACTAAGTATTTTTCCTATTAGATATTGATTCAAAATGAGCATTTCTTGTAATTCAATTTTTTCTTTATAATATACTATTTATTTTTAGAGTTATATCACATTCCTTGGAACAAAGACACGCTCGAAGACGCTCGGAACATTGTTATTTTCCATTAAAATTTATTATTATATTAAAAAATAATAGATTTATGTATGTACAAAAGCAAAAAGAATTGTCGTTTACGTCCACAAGAGCATAAAGCAAATCATTATATCACATTTATTTCTATACTTATATTTCGACCCGAATATCGCAACTGTTTTGCAAGAGCATCACTTTGGTCTGTTTACCACGCATTGAGCCCTCGCTTTCGTTGAGTTAAATGATACGGTCTTGATTGAGGCAGAGGAGCAGAGGAGCACTGTCAAACGCGAGCAAACTGTCCGTGCAATTGAAAGAAGCTCGTTTCGCGGCTATCGTCGAATCAAATATCTTGGATCTTAACTTGATTAAAGTTCCGGGCCTGCTTTTCGAATCCATCGAGCTTGAACGATGGAAATGGAGTATCTATAGCGCCGATTACATCGTAACTCTATGATTTTGCAATAATTCACGCGCGTGAATCTATCTTCTCGTCGATTGTTTTTTTTTTTTACTCTGTTCATCGATTTTTTCCAAAGCGGAATTCTCTGGAATCGTTCGAAATTTTCAACCGTGAAATTGTGATTCTAACGAACGAGGCTAATTTATCGATCGTATCTAAGAGAATATGGCCAACAATATCATCGCATGCGATCCGGTTACGTGTTATTCACGAACGGAAATTGTGGATGCAGAACCGACGATGACGAGTCCGTGAATTTCATTGGAACCGAATAGTTTGATCGAGTTTCGCGAGGAACAATCGGGCGATGCTTCAAGTTTTTCTAAAATTCAGAGAGCCAGGTTTCTTGACCTGGTACGAAAGTTCGAATTCCACAGGCGAAATTCTGTAACGAATGTTCGAGGCGTTGCTACCAACTTCGTGAATCGTCTTCGAGATATCGTTGAGGGGTTGAATGAAAAGGGCTGGTTTTAAAACCAAATGGGTGGGGCAAGTTTCATCTACAACTCGAGTTTCCAATCGCTGAAATGCTCTGAAATACTTATTGTTTCTGCCCCATTCACAACTCGCGAGAGGATTTCATGGAAAGTACAGTTCTGACTCGACGCTTAACCGACGAATACTTTGCTTCGGTTAAATCCACTATACACCAGGACGACAAACAAAGCGAGACGCGATTCCACGTCGATTCATCATCGAGAGGACGCGACCGATTAATTAATAGCTTAATTTTCCTGCTACGATGAATCTTCTCGAATTACTCGAGGTGATTTACGAACAAGAAACGCGCGCCACCCTTGCTTTTTATCGATCCTTCTATCGAGCATAATCGGAAATAACAATTACGGCGAGCATAATCGGTATTTCGAAGCAGCTGTTCTCTCCATTTATAAACCCTTTGGATTTTTTTTATTTATGAATATACATACGTATGTGTTGGTATACGAAGGTGGATGAGAATCGATCGCGAAACTGCATCGAAAATTGAATCTTACTTGTTTACACGACAGATACATTAGAGAGCTCGTCTCTGCCCCCCTCGCCATCGACACTGTGTACAACTGTAAGACCGGTTGAAAAATTACTTCTCCCTTTGCGCAGAGGGATGATGTCGGGTTAGCAGCGACGTTCTATCTGTGCCGGAACGAACTTCTCGATTAGACTCGGCTTAAGACAAAGGTCGGCGCAGTCGCCGCTCTTGCGACTTGATTAAAACGTCGATTAAATGGTCAATCATGGTTAACGAACCGACGGTTTCCAGTGTCGGCCACCTTTTAAATTCCTCTTTAGATTCCGCTCCTCCAATCCGAAACATACACGCAGCAGGAAATTGCGAGATTATTTTTGGGAAGCCGAATCAAAGCTCCACGAATGAAAGTTCGAGGAAGATTGGAACGAATTTTCGGAACGAAAATTTATTTTTCGCCAGGCTTGCTTAATCCTTTAATCTCGAATTAAATATCCGTGCTCGAGGTTATAAATTTCACGGGATGAACTGGCGCTATTCACCCCACGGTCGATTGTGATAAATCGCGAAGAGGGAGAGATTCTTAAGGGGAGGAATCGTTATATTCATTTCGTCGCGAGGAGGAGGAGGAGGCGCCTCGTGAAAGGTACAAACGATGGGCGATACGCGTGACCAATTCGCCACTCTCTTCTTTCCCTTGATTGGCGGAGAAGACGATTAATGCGCGACGAAGCCCCGTCAAAGTTGCGTTTTATCGGCGCAATCCGGTGATCGTCCTCCGTGACATCCTGCGATCCGATGAAAATTTGACTCGGATGAAAAGTTTCGAGAGAGAGAGAGAGGAGAGTCGGTGATGGAAATCCATCGATCCAGGATCCATATCAAAGATGTCCCCCTTTTGGCGAAACAGATTTTTCTTGGAATCGAGTGAAACGAGCGAATTTGTTAGACGTAACAAATCCATCGAGCAGTGGCCGAAGGAGACTTGGCGGCATCGATATCCCTTGTTGCTCTTGTCGAACCACCGCCACTTCATCCGCTCGTGGATACGCGTCTACTCCTCCAACTACTCGCAAACTGGATGTGACGCGTGCGGATTAGCCTTCTTCCCCTCGTCGTCTTCCTCTTCAGCGTCCTCTCGACCTTGCCTCCCTTCCTTCCTCGCTTCCTCCTTTCGTGTGCGCGCTCCAACCGATCGACGCTTTGACGCCAACAACGGCCGGCTCGCTTTTGCAACAAAAGTTAACGAGTTGCGGCTCGGATCGGGAATTTTAGGAATTTGGCCACGAGTTACTTGAGCTAGGCGCCGTTTTACTTTCAGTAGCCGTTTCGCGGGAGCGTGACTTCGTATTCGATTCTATTCGATTACATTACCTTGCCTCGACGACGATTCTTCGAACGATGACAATTCCCTGACAATTTCCAACAGAAGTTTTATATATATATATATATAAGAATATTCGAAAGAGAAGAAGATATTAAACATATTCGCGAAGATTAGAAAGTTTAGCTTGTGTGAAATAATAAGCGTTGGAATCTCTCGGGAGGAGAATTGGACGGACAGGGAGGAATTATGAGGGATGTTCCGTTATCTCTCGGCCTGTAACACGTCCACGAGTTTCGCGGAAATTGGATTTTATTCGATTAAGGGATAAGGAGGTGTATCGCGGTAAAGATCGAGGTTTAAAATAAAACGAGGGAAGGAGGAGGATGGTGAACGAAAATTTGTAAATTCTCGCGCGGAGATTTTTCGTGAGAGGAAAGAGGAAGAAGCCGTGTCTTTCAAAGATCGGTGTTCTATCCTCGCCGTGAGACGATCGTGGAAATCGGTGTCGTTCTCGTCTTGGAGAATCGTTCCCTCGCCTCGGCCCTCGGTTAACCGCAGCCTTTGGGGGAGGTCAGGCCGCGCGATACCTGACCTTCCACCCTTCCCCCACTCCTGCCCGTTATCGACGACCACGACGACAACGACTATGCCACCACGATAAAGTTCTCGCCGAATCTCGATCGGTTTCAGAAATTTTATATACGAATTTTCCTGCGTGGAGGACAAAATAATTTTTGACGTTGGAAAATGTAGAATCACGGGCGGGGGAGGGGGGGGGGGGAATCGATAGTCGGTCGCGCGGGGCAACCGGCAAGGCGGGATTCGTTGAAACGATTTTATCGGGATTATTCGTTAACAAAGAATAAATTTCTCCCTTCGGCGGCGTTTATTGGCGGAAAGAAATATTATCGCGGAATTCCTCCAGCTTCCTCCGGATCGATTATTGGCCAGGATCGCCCTCCCTCCTCCCCCTCACCGTGCTGTGTAAATCGAATTACGGGAGGTACCATCCATTTGCATAATTTTCATAAATAACCGATATCTTTCGATTACGCCCGGTCTCGTCCGACCGAAACTACTCGTCGAGCGTGGCGAACGCGGCCCTCGTGTTCCCCTTTTGTTTTACACGTTCCCGGATTGCTCGTTTAGTTCCCCCCTCTCGCCTCCCGCCCTCTCTTTTCTCTCTTTTGGAATTCTCCTTTCTCTTCCCCTCCCCCCCCTTTTTTTTTCTTTATTTCCTTTTTTATTTTATTTCGGGTCGAGCACGATGAATATTCGAGGGAAGAACGAATTTATGCGCCGCGAAAAGCATTCGCTCGTTTTATATTCCGTAATCGCGTTTCGTATGCATCGATTTGTTGACTCATTGATTCGCCGGCCATTCGATTTTAATTCAATCTCGACCCGCGCGTGGCGTGTTTGCCTTGCTTTTGGCAATCGCCCGTGTACAAATTTGATCGACTTTGGGGCAAGGTACGCGCGAAAAAAGAAAAAAGAAGAAAAAAAAATGAAAAATAAAAAAGAAGAATAATCGTCGATTTCGATAATGATAATAATAATAATCGTTCTTTTCGCTCTTTGTTGGATGACAAATGTATAACATTTCTCGACGAAATGGTCGTTAATAAGGTACGAGCAGTGGATGGAAAAGAGGGTATAAAGAGGATGTTAAATTGTTTCTCCAAGATTCTTCACGAATGCATCGTCTTCTTCTTTTGCTTCTTCGGCCGTTCTCTTCCCCTTCTTCCTCTTCGTCTTCAGCATCTTTTGAATAATAATAAATAGACGAACGTTTAGCAGTGGCTCGTGGGAGTCGTGTCTCATGGAGGAAGCATCGAATCGAGAATTCCTCTTCGAATTTTAAAGCCTGTTCCACCTTGAGTCCACCTTGTGATTTGACTGCAGCGCCGTGGAGTAATGAGAGTTCATGGTGTTTTCAAGCCTGGAACGTCTCGCGAGACGGTTGCGACCGGTTGAAATTTTTATCAAGCCATTGGGGAAGCATGAATCTCTACCTCGTAAACTCGTTCTCGTGGAAGATGAGGAATCCAGCCGGAGGAATCCGTTGAAAGGAAAAGGAATAATACTTAGAAAACTTTCCTCGTGCGAAAGTCATCTCGAGTATATACTCGATTCGGTTAACGTTTGTCATCGTTTTCAGAACGCAACGAGTTCAACGATCCTCGACGATCTCTCGATTCCGTTTGCATCTCGGTTACCAAGATCCTTGTTTGTTAGAAACTCCAATCTAAAAATCATACATCTAGATCAGACGGAATTTCTACAAATCGTCCCACGATGGAACGATCCGAATTTCTACGTTGACGGACAGAAGAAAGAGGGAGAAAGAGTCGAAGTCGTATTTTTACAAATATCCGCGATAATAGACACGATTTCAATTCCCAGGAACAAGTTCGAGTTACCTATTTTTACAAGTTTCCATAACGGAGTTCCGTAATTCGATTCCTTCCACGATAAAAATACCGCCGCTTAATTCTCTTACTTCGTTTCCACGATAAGGAAGAATAACCTCGTATATCACGCGTAACTTCGTGTAAACGCCTTTACCGTCTTTGCAGATATACGATCGGTAACAAGCCCTCGTATCTCACCCTCATCTCAAAGCTCCTTCTTTCAGTTTCGTTCACAGCGAAACCGAGACGAACGGAACCGATCGATCGAACTCGTTCAACCCTCGCCACTTTGATTAACCAACGCGTGCCATTTTTGTCCTTCCCTAGGAGAGGAGGTTGGCTGGAGCTTGGCTGGCTGCAGGTTGGCTGGCTCGCGTTTATTTCTCGATAAGGGGGATAAGGGGGGAGGTGGGAATTGGTCGGGACAGGGCGACGAGCAGCAGCAGCACGCGTCGATCGATTTTTCTGCGGCGGCACGGCGGCGCTTTCTTGCTGTTCGATTTAATCGCGTTTCGGCCGTTTCCTCCGCGGCCAAAGAATTTCCAGATTGAAAGCATTGTCGTGTCGACGTTGCTGCGTGCGGAAATGCACGGAGCGCGGGAAACGTGTTATCGTCGGATTATTTTTAAGCGGTTTCCAGTCGGGGGCTCCAAGTTGAAACTCGATTTCGCGGGTGTGTAATAGTATTTTTAAGGGTTTGAGGGTCGAGGATAGGGAATTTTTTTGAGTTTTTTTTTTTTTTTTTTTTTTTTTACGTATACGTATATTCTGTGTTCTACGCGTGTTCTCGATGATTAATTTTTATCCAGGGTATCGATGGGGAGGGGGGGGAGGGATCGGATTTTTAGAGGATTAGAGATGGAGAAATTTCGAATCTTTTCGGTCTTTTTCCGGGTTGTCGATGATTAATTTTTTATTTAGATATCGATGAAGTTGGAATTGGATTTTCACGAAAAGAGAGAGAGAGAGAGGGAGAGATACTTTTTTCTTTCCTTTTCGTGATTAGAAGTCGAGCATATAGAAATTTCAAATTTCTTTCTTCTCTATTCTAATTTTTTATTTCGAACGAATCGGACGAAATTGGAAACTGGATTTTTCGCCGGGTTGAGAAAGTAATAACAATTTTTTCTTTCTTTCTTTTTTTTTTCTTTTTTTTTTTTTTTTTTTTTTTTTTTTGGAATTAGAAATCGAGCGTGGAGGAATTTTTCTATATTCCTACCGTGTCCCATGATGAATTTTTATCTAGCCAACCAATATTTTCACGAATATTAATTTTCTCCGCGTTTCAATTTCTGTTTTTTTTTTTTTTTTTTCCCTCCCCTTCCCTGATCTCTCGCCACCCCACTCTCGAATTCGTAATTCAAACCTTGTATCCCCGCAACACACCTTTTCATACGATTACACTTCGCTTCTACATTTATGATATCGCACGAGCGCTTGTAAAGTATACAAATTTGCCGCGGAAAGTTTACAGAAGTCAATCTCGAAACTGGTTACGGTTTCGAAAGCCGTTTCAATAAATATCCCGCTCGTAGACTTGTTGTGGGGGCAAAAGAGGGCAAAAAAAAAAAAAAAAAAAGAAAAGAAAAAAGCAGGGAGGGGGAACTTCATCGTTTTTCAACAGGGAAACCGGAGCTGAATAAAAAATAGGCTGATTTAATTTCGATTGCTGAAACGAGGAGGAGGCGGGATGAATCGAAAGTTTGAAAACGTCCGAGTTTTTTCGAGTTTTTCAACTTGGTTGAAAAATCGTGGACGAGCCATCCGCGACAGAGTTTCCCTCCCCCCTCCCCCAGGTGGAAAAAAATAATATTCCCGCTAATTGGGTTATCGAGAATGATGGCGGGAGATCCTCGCGAAAATCGTGAAAATCGTGGCTCGATCCCTCGAAGAGGTTGGATGGAGGCGGTAAGAGAAATTGGAAATTGCTTCATTTCCAGATTTGACGCTCGTTATCCGACTCTTTCCATTCTCCCTCCCTTTTCCTTCCTCGCCATTCCTCTTCAACGACGTGTCGACTCGAAATTCGATATTTTTCGATCGACTATTGGTAAGTTTTCTTTAACTGGAGGCGTGCCCCAAGAAATGATTTGTGAAGAAAGAAGGAAAGATTTTGAAAGATCGAGGCGGGATTGCGCGATCGACGAGATTCGGAATTATTTCCGATCGTAAAAATGGCTGGGTAAAATTAGTCGTTGGTTGCAGCCGTGCGTGTTGTTGTTGTTGTTGTTGTTGCGCGGAGAGGAAAACGATGGAACGAATGGAACGAATGGTGGTGATGGTGGGAACGAATTAATTTTCAGGAGATAAAACGCGATTCATTGGCCATCACGATCGGTGTGAAAAACTGTTTGCGCCGTATGTTACGAGATTATTAGGATTATTCCAATTATCGAGAGCGCGTTTATTGCAGGGGTGGGTGGGAAAAAAGGAAGAAGGAGAGAAAGAAAGGAAGGACGGGAATGAAATGAAATAAAAGAGGATAAGAGCGAATAAACGCAGATTAAAAGCGTTTCTCGTCGTAATTTCTATCCAACTTGTTCGGTAATAGTGCCCGTGTATTGGACGCTTGCCGTGTTCCTATTTTCACAAATTTGTCGAGGGAAACAACGCCGTCAACGTAAATTTCCCCAACCCAATAATCGTCACTTTTTTTTCTTTTTCTTTTTTTTTTTTTTTCGAATTCGTAAAACTTGTAATGCGACGGTCGTGTTCCTCATCGATCATTCCCTTTTTCCAGTATTTCTCGTTTTCCTCTCTCTCTCTCTCTCTCTCTTCCCCGCGTTCTCTCTGCTTCGTCTCCACGTTTTCTGTCCACGTTCCGCGCGAGAGAACGAATCTCGATTTAATAATTACAAATAACGACGCGCGATATTCATAAATGATACGTCGCATTAATTGCGCGGAGTACGGAGGAGGAGGGGGGGAGGGAGGGGGTCGCGTCGAATCGATTTAAATCAACTAGCCGCGATGATCTGTCGCCCGTTCGGGCTCTCTGTCAAGTTGCCATCGATTCGAGCGATGAAAGTAACACGTGCACAACGTGGGGGATTGATAGGGTCGCTGATGTCGCTTTTTACGTTGCTGATCAATTTTTAATGAGGGCCGTCCTCATATGTTGGAGGCGATAATTGTTAATAAAGTCAGGCTCGTCGTTTCATATAAATATTCGAATATATTCGATTCGTGTCGATCGCGCGTCTTTCTTCTTTCTTCTCCCCCCTGTTTTTCATATCTCTAGAGTTTTTTTCCAAGGTGTCGCGTGTGTCGTGTAACGACAAAAGGAAAGGACGAAGGAGTTTAAAACTAAATACGTACGTGATGCTTTCGGAACAAGCGGTTTAGAGTTCACGCTAGAAACGTTTCATGTATCATACGATCGGTGATTCGTATCGGAGTTTAGAGTTGGAGCATGGTAACGTATCAACTACGTACGCAATTTAATAAAGTGTAATAAAGGGATATCGCGGTCGATATCGCGAGCTTGGATAATTCCTCCTCGAATCGGCGAAATTTGCGAAACGAAAACGCGATGTATAGACGCGATGTTCGAGAGGAAATTTCAATCGTCGAGAAAGTATCGTCGCGTTATCGAATTTGCATTGTTCGAAAGAAGAATGGAAGGAATTTGGATTTCTAAATGCGATACGAATTTTTGAATTTTCTGGAACGGAGATGAGATAAAAGAGAGGGCGGAGGAAGAGGAGAGAAGATGCTTGCTTCGTGGAAGAAAGACGAAAACGTCGCGGAAAATTCAATCCTCGGCTTCTATGGATTCGTTGTAGAAAGTGATAAATTTCGTGTAGATGAGCCGGGTAACGGCAACAATTGTTTTAACATTGGCTGGGAATACGGACGGATAAACGATAAAATTATTTATAGACACGTGGCGCATGTGTCGAACAATGGCCGAGAGAGAGGATCCAGTATTAAAAATCGCTCGCATCCGTGAATAATGGCGCGTCCACCGCTCGTAAACCCCGTGTTTACGGCTTGCTTATGCGTCCTTAAATTATTATTACCATTTTTGCACGAAAGTCGTCGGGTGTGGCACGGCACATATCGCGGCACGAGGCCATCCACAGCCATCCCCGATCGTAAAATCGTTTCGACTCGATGCCTCGCGCGGACCAGAGATTTACCAACTCTTTCTTTCCTTTTTTTTTTTACGCCGGCGTAACTTCCTCCGCTTTATGAGAAGAGGCGCGTTTTGAATCGTGAAAAAAGATGGAAGGAAAAGTATGAAAATAACATGGAGCGATTGCCAAGTTTTGGAAAGCTGTGTTCTGCGAAATTAATTCGTCGCCACGTATTATTTCCTAAAAATTGAAGTGAAAAGATTGAAATCTTGAAATTGGCTCGACGAAACGATAACAAGTGGGATAACGAGCAACGAGGAACAGGAGTTCGAGGAAAGATGGAAAGGAGGACGTTGGTGGAGAAATGGAAAGATGTCGAACAAAAGGGAATACTGGCATCAACGTATCCTTTCCACGCCTGTCTTGTTTCGCAATCCTCGCAACACCTTCTCTCCCCTTTTCCTTCTGTTCCTCAAGGTTTATGTAAAACCGGTCTTTTTTCCCTGCCGAAATATCGTCGATCCGCGGAAAGAGAGAGGCGGAAGGACAGTCGCGTCGTGTCGGGGAATCGGGTGAAAAAGTGCGACGGGGGAAAACGTTGCAAAGAGGGCAAACAGAGGAGGAGGGAGGAGGAGGAGGAGGAAAGGGGAGAGAAAAGAGGGAAGAGAGAGAATTCTCTGAGTGGAGTTTCCTCTGCTCTTTGATCTGTGCCAACCCATGCCTTTTGTTTTCCAACCGCGGACGTCGCGTTGGAAATAAAAGACCTTAAACACACTCCACGCGAAGGGATGGGGAGGGGGAGGGGATCGTTTCTTCTTCCCGTCACGGTTCTTCTCTCCCTTTTATCGTCCCCCCTCCGTCTACGTCGCTCCCAAATCGTCCGTGAAAAACCGCGGGTCCTACACCTTCGTTTAGCTTCACTGCGCGAGTCTGCTCTTTGGATTCCACTCTCTCTACCTCTCCACCTACAAACGTATGCGCGTACCAGCCTCTTTCTTCTCGATTCGATGCCATTCGAGTCGACGTCCTCTATTTTACGTATTTTATCGTAACGTACGATCGAACCACGTACGACGATGTACATCGTATCGTGGACGACGGAAGACTTGGAGAGTCGACGACAAACAGAGAGTCGTTCGAATCGTCGAACGAATATTGAAAGAATCCTTTCAACGCGAAACCGGGCGTGTTTATCACGTTGAACGAGAAAACGAGATAAATTAAATCCCCCTGCGAAACCCCCTCTCGTTTTTCAACCGGTTCAACGAAAAATTCGTCTCGAAAAGCGCAACGAGAATCTATTCTCCTAAAATCCGAATGGAAAATTAACAATTCCACCCCTCCCCCCCTCCCCCAGAAAGCCGGGATCGAAAGCCCGTTTAAATGGGGCCGCGTAATGCAACCGATGGACGGGCGAGGAGCGGTTCGCTATCGATTAACGCGATACATCGAACGTGTCGGATTAATGTTAATAACGAGAGCCATAGCGTATCCGTCGACGGGGAGGAGAGAGAGAGAGAGAGGGGGGGGGGGTAATGGTGTGACGCCTTGCCGCCCTCTCGAATTTATTTAGCCGCGTGGGCTGTTACGCCCGTGACACATATATTGCCACGCGGACGACAATGTAGGCTGATTGATATTGCGCGTCGCGGCTTTAATACTTAATCTTTAATCAATAGGGGCGACAAGCGGCGCCTCGCCCACCCGCGCTTTATTGGATTTCCCCGGATCTCGACTCGCTGGATCGCTTTCAATGGAGACGGACAATCGAGGCGAGCCATCTCCCCCTCCCTCCCTTCGTTCGTTCGTTCGTTCGTTCGTTTCGTCGTACAGAAGGTACAAGCCTATTCGTTCAGACTATTCGTTTTATTTAAACGGTCGTCCGCGTGGACAAAACGTGGCTGGGCCAACCTTTCGCCCCGATTAAATCGCGGTCGCTCTTCTTTCTTTTTTTTTTTTTTTTTCTTTTTTTTTTTTTTCGAAGCTTTATTCGATAAACGGGGGGCGATAAAGATGTCGAGAGATGTGTTCGTTTCCGCGTGGGAGGAGGGGTGGTTTTAATGGAATGGTGGTTCCGTTTATTCGAAGGAAAATGGTGGAGGGAGGATAGAATTTAGGGACAGGGAGAGGGAGAACTTTCACGAGTATTCTGGGGAAAGCGAGAATTTTATCGTTTAAAGAAAATTCGATTGGATAGGGGGATATTATTATTATTATTCCTGAAGGATCTGCCTTTCTTCTTTTTAAAAAGAATTACGATCGACAAACGGATTACACGGAGAATTCGATTCGAACGAAGAGAGGAATCTAATCACTAATCTAATCGCGTAATTATTGCGTAAAATCGATTCGGCCGTTTTACAAATTAACTCGTCGCGTTCGAGAACGTTGTTACACCGATAGATAGGGAGAGATGAAATTTTACGCGGGCACGACGCAGGATTCTCGCGTGACGGATAGAGAAGAGGGGATGTGTTCGAAAACCGCGCGACGACATGGATGAAACGCGGCACGAAAACAAGCCGATGGACGACCCGTTAATTATACACCTCGCTATACACCGGGGGCTGCTATTAGCGAGCGTTCATTATACTCGCCGTGATAGCCGCAACATTGTCGCGACATTCCCTCAAACGGTTCGTCTAATTTCCCGACACGGAACCGAACTGTTTAACCCGGCCCCGCGAAATCATCATTATCGCGACGGCAACGTTGTTATCAACGTCTCGGAGAATAGAGACGAAAACACCGTTCGTGTAAAGAGCGCTCGTCTTATCTGTAATTTTAGCTGTGTACATCATCTCGCGCGTAAATATTTACACAATCGTGGACGACACCACGGTATTCGTTTATTGAATACGCGCTCTTCGACACGATCGCGTTGTCGGTCACGTTAATACGTTTCACAAATTTGTCGATCGTTTTATTAGAAGTAAACGGACAGACAATTCTCAAGATTCGTTCGTTCGTTCGTTCGTTCGTTCAAGAATAAGAAGAATTTAGAAGACGGCGAAGAACAGGGGGTGAGTACAGTTTTCACTTTCCTTCGTTTCTCTTTTGTTGAACGATTGAGAAATGGACGCTCACTCTCGACTCTACCATTTTTTCACGGATGCGCATCGCATCGATGAACTTTCGCTCTCGAGAGTTTTACTTTTTAAATCCGCGTAGGCGTTTTGAATGGCGAAGTGCGTAAATAGTGGGGAAAAATGGCGATGGTTGACAAGCGCGATTGAACAAAAGGGTTGTCGACGGAAATGGGTGGGTAATCGAGGCGCGTGGACTGGTATCCACGGACTACCGGAGGGCATCGACAAAGAGGCGCGGTGCTTATAGCTCGGTTTATCGCGTGTTTCGGCCGCGGGGCTCGATTAAAAAACTAGGCTCGCCTCTAACCGCAAGCGCCGCCCTATTATTTATGGAACAGGCCGTGAAACTGGAGCGGCGTTGAATTCTTCATGCACCGGCCCGAGTCGCGGCCCGTCCTCATCTTCCACCAGGGAGTAGTAGTCGGGGGGTACAGGATAACGGCCACTTACGCGTTATTGAATCATGCATCGGTCGATCAATCGGCTTTAACCCGATCCTCCACGATTAATTGAATTTCCTCCAAATTGTCTCCGGTTTATTTCCTTCGGGAGGATCGCGTGTGCGTGAATGGAATTCTTGCGAATTCGAGGATGGTCTCGATAATGGGTGTGTTCGATCGACGCGTTAAAGAAAGAAGGTATTCGCGAAGGTAACGGTATTCGAATAGAGAGGTTGGATGAAGCTGTAGAGTAAAGGCAAACGTTTCGAGTAATGGTCTAGAATGGTTGAGAAACGAGGTTGACACGGTTGTCAATCCATCTATGGAGATTATCGAAATCCATGCTGTTCCCTTGTCTCTGCGTCATGTCGACGATTCTCGCCGATTAAGTCGAAACAGTCTTCATGAAATGATCTTCAAAAAAAGAAAAGAGAAGAAAAAAACATTTCGAACGAAATGTTTCGTTCGATTCGAATTGGAAACACGCTGGCGAAAAAACAACCGGATGCTTCAACAGTCATGGAACAAACGTGTCAAAAAGATCGGTTAACGAGAGAGAGAGAGAGGGTAATGAGAGAGAGGTGAACAACGCGCGCGCATCTCTGCCAGAACGAATCCAGTGACGATCACAAGGCTGACGATTTTTCTCGACGCGGGGAGGGGAACGTCTCCTTGTAAAGGAGACACCTGTTCTCGAATTGCGAAATTGCCGGTTCCCGCCGTGGATTGCGCCTCACGTAGTTTGCGCCCACGCCCACAGAGTTCTCTAATTAGAACGTTTTCGCGCCCACGTTCGGACAATTTAAAAGGCAACGCTTCAAAGGCAACGGCCGCCGTGATTCGCCGCAACGCCTTTCGATCGCGACGAATGGGACGGCGGGCTCGAATTTCGCTGCGAGTTTTTTTTTTTTTTTTTTTTTTCCCCTCCTCCTCCTCCTCCTCCTCCTCCTCCCTTTTGGATGGGCGCGCGCGCGCTCGAAAAAAAAAAGAAGAAGGGCAGGGAGATGGAACAAATATGGGCGGCTGAACTCGAGAGGAGGTGTTGGAACTCTCATTCCGTTTGATTCGATGGCGTGCTCGAAAATATATCGAACTTCAAAATATCCACTACAATTTTTCCCCGCCCCCCCGACCTTTTCTCTCCCGATTTTTTTTTTTTTTTCTTTTTTTTTCTTTCCGACAGATTGTATTTTGCACACGCACCCATTCTCTCCCCCCATTCCCCCTTTTCATTCGCGCAAATTTCACGGAATTATCGAGTTTTCCGTGGAAAATAAATGAAGGGCGCGTCAAATATTCGTCAAGAGGGGCGAATAAAAACAAAAAAATAGAAATAAATAAATAAATAAATATCGTTCTCGAAGTTTTCGTTCTCGATGGTCGAGCGATGGTTAACAACAAATATGGATTTCCAAACCGTTTTCCGTGCAGGGGGATATTTCTCGTTTTCGAGACGAAACACGCCGTTAATAATACACGTTCGTTTCTTCTTTTTTTTTTTTTTTTTTTTTCCGAAGCGGGCATTTTCATGGAAATTTACAGGATATTCGAGCCACGCGACCTCGTATAATTAACGTATGAAAATGCACGGAATGAGCTGTGGAGTGGGGGGGGGGGAGGGGAGGAGTTCGCTCGGCGGGACCTTGCCGCGTTATTTGAATTTTATTATTCTTGACGGTGTACGGGCACGCTAGCGGAATTTTCCTGCCCATTATATCGCCGCCGCCGCCGCCGATTATTAACCGCATCGTGCTTTATTGTTTCCCATCGATCACCCACAGACCCGACTGCTTTTTAAACTCCGTCGCGGATCCGTCGCGAAATATTCGTGTCGTCCCACGGCTGGCAATGCATTTTCGTCGTCGCCTCCTCCCCCCCATCCCCCTCCTTTCGTTAGCGAATTTATAATTTTCCCCATGAATTTTTGAAAAATCGAAAAGGTATCGAAAGGGTATCGAAAATAATAATCGACCAAAAATTAAGAATATATTATGTCGACGTCGATGCCTTCGTTCCACTTTGCTCCTTTGAGCTCACGTACAAAGGTTCGTTTGAAATTTGAATTTCTAACGCGAGGTAAGTCACTTGACTTGAATTTTTAATAATTTATAACTAAATTAAATTAAATTAAATTAAAGATATTTCGAGATTAAATGGCCGATTAAATCTCTCCGCCCTTTATTTACCGCGTGAACGTTTGAAAAGAGGATTAAAAATTGTTATTACAAATTACAAAATCCAGAAATTAAATTATTTCTCATAAATCTGAAAATGAATTTTCTCTTCCGTTGCTCGAATTTCCATTGTGCCTGTGAACGAAGACGCGTGTGATTCGTTTTACGCGCACGTCTATGTGCCCCCCTCTCGTCGAGGGGAGAATTTTTTTCAATTAACAACAGCCGGTTTCAAAGAAATAAAATACTAACACTCTCTCTTTTCTTTCTTTTTTGTCCCAGGTAAGTCTGGTCAAGCATGGGGGCTTGATACAGTTGAATTGGATTAAACTGGGAGGCGCGGCAGGAAGAGTGGGTGGCAACCGCTTATCCCAACTACTTAATGATCATTAAAGTGGGCGGGTGTCGCGCGTTGGAAATGCGTCCGGCCACCATCTGCGCCGTAATTAGCAGGTAAACGTTCCTATAAATTTCTCGCCCGACTCGTCCGCCGGACTAATAACAAAAAAGCCGGGGAAACGTGGAGAAACGAGAGAAAAGTTCGGGGATCGTTACGCGCCCCCTAATCGCCGCGGAAAACGATTCCACCGCGCCGCCCCATTCTCATCTATAATGAATACACAGCCGTGGAATTATCAAAGGGAAAACTTTCATCGAGGGATGGAATTAATCGATCAATCGGTTGAAAATTCTGGTGGTGTTCTCGTCTTGGAAGAATCGTGTCTTCGTAGCTGATTGCTAGATCGACGTACGCTCTTTCGTTTCGATGCAGTTGTTCCAATGCATTCGCATGAATTCCGGCATGAATTTATTTATTGGAGAATTATTTATTAGAGGGAATTAAAATGATTAAATATAAAATTAAATAGAATTTTAAATATAAAATAATAATTAAAAATAAAATTATTAGAGAAGAACGCCGATACGCAACAAAGAGTAGACAAAAAAAAATCAAATCAAATCTCGCGAACTCTGCCCTCGTCTCCTTCCCGCGGATCGTCAAAAGCTCATCCCGCGGACAGATTAACACCGCAGATAAATTTCCACCATAACGTTACCGCCTCTCTGCCTTCCTCGCTCAAACTCGCTCACGTATGAGCGTTGGGTATCGCGAGCCGATCTTAATTCAAAGCATGGCCGCGTCCACGTCCTTACAGCGATGGAGGAGCGGGGTAGGGGGGGTGGGGAGGGCCCGTGACAAATAGCTTTTAATTTCTCGCCACTGTTTACCCAAGCTACTCCCGAATTAATTGCCCGTTACCCGGCTTCCGGACGTTATCTTATCGTCGCCCGCTTAAACAACCATCCTTGCTCTCCTCCTCACGAACCTCGAGCTTCTCGAGTCCACTCCTCGACCGTCCACCCCCAGTGGAGGGAGGAGGATCCGTTCACGGAGGGATGAGCACCGGCGTCAGATCTAAACCGATGATTATGAATGCAGCAGACCGCTGTGTAAGCCTCTTCGGGGAAACGGAAGGAAGGAAGGAAGGAAGGAAGGAAGGAAGAGGAAGGGAGAGGCTGTTTGCTGTGGAAGTGGACGTGGAGGGATGGGATATCTCGGACGGTATCTAAACTCGGCGACGAGATGCGTCCACCGGTGTTTGCGCATCCCGGTATCGGATGGAGGGGATCTAGAGTCAACAAAATGCGTTTTAGGACCGTTTTTGGAAGATTAAAACTCGACCAGGGGGGGGGGGGAAGATTGCCCCGGTTAACCGGCTTAAGATGTATCGTCAGCTCGTTTGTGCTCGATTTCCCTCGTTTCAACGCTCCTTTGGAGATTTTTGCCTTCCCCCCCGCGCGCGAAATTTATTTCGTCCATGTTCGTTCATCTCGTTCGAATCTTCTCGCGATTCAGAGCGGTAAATAATTTTTTTTTAAATAATTCGCGTATTGTCGTGGTTGAAACTTTTAACGAGGCGAGCGTTCGTGCTCGATCGTTTCATACGCGAGGGTAGAATTAACTTTATGGACGAGAATATCCATCGAGGAGGAAAACGCCAATTGAAATTTATTCGAAACGCGTTAGTTTATTCGCGCATGGAGCAATGGAATATTATTGGAATTATATGGCTGTTTATTTTTGGATTTGGGAATATTTGTTCCGCGGTATCCGACCGATTTCCCTTTAAATTAACTTTTCGGAATCGGACGAATCGGCCGAAGTTTATCGTCGAAATCGAGGCGAATTTATTAATCTAGCTCCGTCGGCTAGATCCGAATTCGGAGAATTTCTCTCGAAGATTCGCATTCTACGAATTGAAGCAAACGCTTCTTGGGCAATTGTCAAGCGGACCCGGCAAATTCGGTGGCATTAGCAAATTCACCGTTTTCAACCATCGCGCCAGGAATGCGTTTGCGGAATTTGGCCGAAGGACGGGTCCAATCCCACGGGCTTTATTATTAAGATATCTCGGGCGTTCAAATGTGTAGGCAAAATGTGTACACGATACCCGGCCGATTTAATTGTTATCGTCGAGCGATTACTTCGAAAAATTTCCTCTCGTCGAGTTAAATATATCATCGAGCAGGAAATTGATATTTTTCGAGTGAAGAAAAATATCTTTTCTTTCCAGTGACTCGTCGCGCCTTCACTTTTTCAACTCGACGAAGAAATAAAAGAATAGTGGAATAATGGGTGGTAAGACGCGTAAGACAGGCTGTGGAGAGTACGTGATTGTAATATCGACACGTCTTGTGAAAGTTGAGTCCTGTTTTGGAATTTCAAAATTAAAACGGCTGCTCGAGTGGAGAATGGCTCTCTTCTCTCTTAATTTTACGAAATTTATCGATCTTGATCGTGTTCCTCTTGCCACCAACGCCTTTTTCCTTTCCTCAAGAATTCCTTCCTGCACAAAAGGAGAAAGGAAGACAGCGAGTTTTGCTTTCGCGAAAATTGAATTATCGGCAGAGAAGGAATTCCAAGATGCGTTGAAAAACGGCCATACGGAGGAATAGAATTCTGGAAAATTCGCGCGATCGTGTAACGCTGTATAATTTACCAGACCGGTCGAAATCGGTCCGGAAGACGGGTTGGAATAATAGCGGACGTCGAAGTAGCTAATACGAGGAATTAAGCGGCCTTTCGCGTTCAACCGCGGGAATTAAGCCAGTAGCCGTTGTAAACCAAGTCCAGGTCCATGCTCTCTTTGTCACGAATCGGCAAACTTCGCCTCGCGTAAGCCCTACGAATTATCCGCAATTTTCTCTCGCCGACCGAGAACAGGAGGAGGAGGAGGAGGAGGAGGAAAGGGTCGAAACGACTTTAATAGTTGTAACACTGACCCTGGCTAACCCCGTCGCAACTTACACGAGGCCATTGTCGAAACGATGAAAACGTCCTTTCGACGATCATTGTTCGAGCAAATAGAAAGATCGTCCGATCGTCGAAAAATCATCGCCGATTCGATGGATCTCCACTTTTTCAACGATCCTGGGAACGCGTGACAAATTTCCAGACGTTTAATTTCTCTCACGATTCTCTCCAAATCGCGTCACGTTGGCATTTAATGGGTCGAAGTTTCGTTCGAAGAACGGCGACGATTATTTTACAAGGGGATCCTCTTCTCGGGGATTGTTTTTCGTTTATTTATCGCGTCTTGCTCGTGTTGTATCCGTCCCGTGATTGACTGAAATCAGAGATTGAAACCGGTTCGTTTGCGAACAACGGTAACCTCCGCCCTTTTACAATCTCCCCCAGTACAGTTCCATCGTTTTCCCAAACACATTTGAGACCCGGGAGCGTGTACCCCGTGTGTTTGCGCTCACTGTTTTTAAAACAAACAATAGACAGAGCAAACCTCGTGCGAAAACACGAGGGGGATAAAACGATGAAACGGGTGAAAACTCGATGGTAAACCTTCCGTTTCTCTCTCGCCTCGATCGATCTTACGTTTCGCCAGATCCTTACGTTTGTCCTAGCGTTTGTCGACGCAACGCGTGAAAAATTCGAGAAGATGGAAATTTTTCAAATTTTCCACTTGGAAATGGAAAAGAAGCACCCTGTCCGCGCGTGCAACAGGGAAAAGCGGGCACGATTATTAACGATGTGATACGCGGCAGGGATTAATAATATTCAAATTGCTGTTCTCGCATCAAAGAGGGGCTCGATCGAGGAGCGGGGGGAGGGCGACTCGTCGAAGCGGAAACCGATTTTTGCCGCGTATCCGTTTCCCGATTAATCCCGCATCTTTTCGCTTTGTTTGATATGATGCAAGTGGTTATTAAACAAGTGTTTCACCGTGCGCGTTAACGCGATATGAAATTCGTTACACGCAGCCGGCTACGCCCGCGATGTGACTTTAAAGAGATGTCGGCCGCCCCAGGTCTCGGTGATATTAAATTAGCATAATATTAATAATGCGCGGGACCGCGGCCGCGTGTCTCTCCCTCCCCCTCTCCTCCTCCTCCTCCTCCTCCCCCCCTCCCCTCCCCTGCAATTATATTTGCACGCGAAACGTGTGTACGTGTGCGCACGTCTCGACGCGCGTCGAGATCGTTCCAAAAAAACCGGGGCTGTTTAGCATTTTAATGCCAACGGCCTTTTCCTTAAGTTGGCTGGTGCCGCCCAACGCCTTCGTCCTTTTTCTACCCGATTTGCGGAGTTTTCTTTTAATTCGCGGCCGAGAAATTAAAATGTAGATACGCGATAAGACTTTTTTCCCCTCCACCACGGGTCTGAGGAAATGAAAATTGAAATTCCAGAGGGGGCGAGAGTTTAAAACCTGTTTCCTTTTCAACCCGAAAAATGGGGAATAAATTCCTCCCCCCCTCCCCCCTCCCGTTTCTTTCTCCCTTTAATCGTTCGCAGCGTCGGTTTTTATTTCCTTCTTCTTTCGAAAGAGGCTGCTGCTTGCTTTCGATTTAGAAAAATTATAGTCCAAGTGTCTCCTTTATTGACGCATGGCGTGATTTCTCGCGTTCCTTCCATATAAAACGTTTAAAATACGGAAACGGGCGTCATTAGCCACCGGACGAAGCCGCAGGCAATAAAACTATTGTTGCTCGTCGACGCGTCAAGTTACAAACAAGTAAATAAACTGCAGGCGAAACGAGTGCCCCAAGAGATTCGAGGAAATTTCAATTGGAAATTTAGTTAGACTACGAACAGCTGAAAAAACTGCGTGCGTACACAACACTCTCTTCACGACCATCCCAATCTTTCGAATGTATATATATATATATATATCTCAAATGCGAAAGAATAAAATTTCACAATAATAATAATAATAATAATCGAGGAGAATCGAACGAGACGAGAGAGTTTTCGTTCGCGCTGGGATGACCGTGAATTTGAGAGCGGAGCGTGCCGCGCACGCCAATTAAATCCGGTTCGAGGGGGGTTTTATTAAGCCGGCTGATAATTATCGGACGAAGTGGGTCGAGGGCCTAGCGCTCGAACTAGCGCTCTCGCGATACGAACAAAAGAGGGTAACGATCGATCGATCGATCGTTGGACGGGCGGGCATCGCCTGGCTATTCGTTATCGGGACGGGTACCGATTAACTTCTTAACCGGTCCATCTTTCTTTTTCTTCCCTCCTCCGCGTGTATCGTTCCCCTCTTTTTCCCTCCCTTCGTTTACTCTCCTGGCTCGCGAAGCTTTTCCAACGAGGATTCCTTCCGCGCGAGCTACGAGAAATTATTCACGCCGCGATGTCGAAGCTAATAAGCCGCGCAGAGGTGGATACCGAAAGAAGGAGGAAGGTTGTGTGAATTAGCCGATGATCGCCATCCTTTTTAGCTTCGTTAGAGAGCGTTTGTGGGAGAGATTGCGTTGCGTTGCTCTTTTTGTTTTCTTTGGAATATTCAGTCGAATTTTTATGCGTCGAACGGAATCGTGGAAACTCTCGTGTGTTAAAAATATTGATGTATTCGTATTTGATTGATCTTAATTATCGGCTGTTTAAATATTCCACCTGTCCTGAGTTATTTTCGTAACGATACTTTCTCTTTATTCTCGATTTTATTATACCGTGGCTACCGTAAATAAATATCCGGGAAATTGTTCTTTCTCTCTTCTTCGACGAGCGGCAATTAGACTCGTCGGGGAAGTTTTACCTTCGCTCGTCCAAGATGCGACTCGGATACGCGACGACGTTATTATCCTTTAATTTATTACGGCGATTATACGTAATGGAATTTTAGATGCCTTGGAACGTATGCCCCTCCCCTCTGACGGAGGAATTCTTCGAAACGAGCTCGTTAGAAGCGTGTTTCCGTAATTGCGTCGTATCGAGTAGCAATTGTTTCTCAAAATTCTTTCGTGACGAGTCGTTCCTCTTCCCTTCCGCTTCCGGCTCGAATTAATCAAACGATGATTTATACGCATCGAGAGCTCTCGCTCGTTGGAAACGTAAGGATGAAACGACGTTTCATAAATCATCTCGAGCATCGCAGTAGCAACGCTTGTTAACAACGCTTCGAATACGCCAACTCCTCTTACCAACCGACTCCTTGCACCGCTTTATCCTCCGGAATGAAGCGAACGAAGCGAGCAACGACTCGAATGTTACGCTCAAAAAAATTGACTGTCCAACTTCAACTCAGTTCTGTATTATCATACCGCACACGGTGTATGATTTTAGATTTAAAATTGTATAAAGATGGTTCTGGCTAACGTATCGTAGTTGCCCCTCTTTCTATTGTTCTGTGATTTCAATGTATTATATTTATACCTCATTTATACTTATTCCATTAAATTTGTTTTAAAATTTCGCTCTGCGTAACTCGTCGAGGCACTTCTGTCGACTCGATCGGTAACCTTCTTTGACATAAACACGATTATCATTCACAAGAACACGTCGTCCAAATATGGAACGTGTTAAGAAACGCCGATTTCGCTTCGATTGAATGAAATTCCAATTAAAAAAGAAAAAAAAAGAGAAAAGAAAAGCGCCGCGGACTGGCTGGGTTACACAAGTTATCCCGTTTATACACGTTCGCATAAACGAGATTCCACGGTGCACAGGTGGAATAAACGGGGGAATGCGCTACACCGTTGCTGCACAAGCTAGAAATCGCGGGTCGTTCCTTACGGCGGCCAACATCGATTCATCGACGCGTAAATAAACACGCGAGTGCAGCTAAGCGAAAATTGGTAGCCCGTTGTCCCGATCCACGTCACCCGTGGCCCGTGGTTGCAAAGGTATCGAGCGAGCGAGCCACGAAACAGGACGCTTGTGAATATTCACCGAAATCCCGCTTACCCCCGCCGCCCTCGCACGACCCCTTTAATTAGCCGGGCTTTGCCCGGAAGATCGAGAATAACGATTCAACGATCGCGGCAATGATTATAACTCGCATCTCGTCTCGCATATTCATGCGAAAGCGTAGCGATTTACCATGCGTTTGACCGTGTTCAAAGAAAGAAGGGGAAGAGAACATTCCCTCTTCGTTTCAAATTCGAGTTTGCCTATTTCCAAGCCTTAATAATAATTTCCTCCTTCGATCGTTCTCCCTTCTCACGGAGGAAATATTCCGTACCTCGAGACGGTGGTATTAAGGGTCGCTTATGAAAAGTATATATCGAAATTGGAAGTTTCTTTACACACAAAGCAAAGTGGAACGCGTGTGCCTTTTTTTATAATCTTTGTTTGTAATGGTCAGTCCATAAGCGAGGAAAGTGGATCAATTTTATAGTCGTCGTATCCTTGCTTCGAAACATAACATAATTCCGCTTCGACGCTCTCTGTTTAAGCAAAGATTATTCTCGGGAAATTCGGTTGATAACAAAGCTTTTCCGAATTGCGGGGGGGGGGGAGGAAAGGAGTGGGGTATACGATATAGAAGTTCTGGTTTTCGGGGGTTGGGCTGGGCGCGCACGATCGTTGAGAACGAGTGTCAGGCGACAAGGAATTTCCAGTTGGGGCTGAAAGGTCTCGTGAGAGATTCCCTCCGCTTCCGCGTTTACGGCGACACCGTTAAATTCGCTGGTAACGGTGCATTAGAGACACTTGCCGGCTCCCTTTTACGAGCCGACGATATTTTGGAATGTGGAAGAAGGACAATGGCGGGGAATTAACGCCTCCTCCCCTCTCGCCAATCTTATCCTACTCATCGATCTCGTTAAATTTACGATAAATATCCGAGTAGCCCGGACGCCATTTCCTGCCCTTTATCTCTCCCCTTTTTCTTTCTTTTTTCCTTTTTTTTTTTTTTTTTTTTTACGATCTCTCTTTCTTCGCGACGACGACGAGTGAATCGATCGATACGGACAGGGACGTTACGAGATCTTTTCTTCGTCTTTCTGTTCCTCCCTAAATTCAACGTGAATCCCTCGATTGATAGTCGTCAAGCGTTCGATGCGGGGAAAAGGGGGGAAACGGGGGAAGGGAGAGAAGGAGAAAAATAATCGGTAAGATTCGGTAATATACCGAAATAACCGAACAAAGTTGGAGCAACTAATCTCCCGGATAATAGTGGAGGAGAATTAAGAAGACTTATAAGAGAGAGCCGTCTTAAGGGGGGGATGGGGAAAATTTTGAAGTTAAGAATAATAAAGCTAGCACGAGTAATTCCCAACGAATAATTTATCGTTCAAAGTACCCGAATAACTAAGCGGTTAATCGTAATCGCCGAGCTTGTGCCGTGAAAAGCTGAAAAATTACATATTTGAAGTAATAAATGTTATTCCGTTATTATTTACAAATAGTTGAATCCGGCATCCTTATATTGGATCCTTCGAATCGTTTTTCAAGAAAAGAAAAAGAAATCCTCCGCAA
Organism: Apis florea; assembly: GCF_048593485.1. Lineage (NCBI taxonomy): Eukaryota > Metazoa > Arthropoda > Insecta > Hymenoptera > Apidae > Apis > Apis florea. The sequence goes on along the minus strand of NW_028256777.1, from coordinate 104,671 downwards.
TTATTCTATCCTATCCTAAACATCCGTCTTTTCATCTTAATTAAAACCTCTATCGCCAAGATCCTCTCGTTCCAATTCCTCGACAATAACCCGACCCGTCCTGACTATGCAAAAGAAGAACAGAGAGAAGAAAGAAGGTCGAGACGAAAAGTGGCACGAGAGAGGGAGAGAGAGAGAGAGGGGGGGGGTATATATGGATAATCTAGGAAATATGAAATCGCTTGAAAATTGTCAGATCGTATGCAATAACGCGGCATTAGCGACGGGTCCGCAACCGGGTCTATAGTTTGCCAGTCGGTGACGGAGGCGTCTCGCGTGGAGAAACGAGTCGACCGAGGGAGTCGGCAGGCAAAATTTCGTCCACCGTGGGCCACTGCAAATATTGCGACAGCAGGAATCGGCAGTCGGCTGTTTATTTTGGCTTGTTACTTTTACTCCCTGCCTCTCTGCCCGCCACTTCGCGTTTCGGGTGTTCGAAAAGGCGGACACCTATGCGATTCTTCTCTCCGATACACGATCCATCCAATCTCTCTCTCTCTCTCTCTTTCATTTTATCTTCGCGTTTCTTTTCGAAACCACCGCGTGGTTGCTGTCTCGTCCACGTCGAAACTGTCTCGACCTCCCCCTTCTCTCCTCCCCTTTTCCCTCTATTCGTTAATTCGAGGGTAGGAATCGATGATCGGATTTGTCTCTGTTGTTACGTATCTTTCTGATCCCCTTGGAAAATTTGTACCAGACTCGAACGAGAATTAGGATATACGAATCTGGAACAATAATTTAATAGCGTAAACGGATAGTTTTAAAAGTTTTCCATCGAACGGTTACACAAGCGAGCCCTGAAACCCTTTCTACCTTTCTTCCATCTTTTCGCCGAGTTTCGCGAAATTCCCCCAAATCTCTCTGCCGCGGATAATCCACAATCGGGGAAAACTTGATCGCGATAATTGCCGATTGATCTCGACTGAGGGTGTGGGTGGCCTCAAAGTGTACGATCGTCATACGAGCTAATTATGCGCGGGATACAAAGGCGCGGGGGCCGGTCGTAACGCGATGGTTGGAAAATTAACAACATTATCGGGTGGAAATGGTTCGAATTATCCGCGTTGCATTAATTTGCCGGGGCGAATCCGCGTTGGGGGGAGGGGGGGGGCGTCGCGGTCGATCGATTCGCCTCGCGGTGAACTTCCCCTCCCCAATGTGCCCCCCCCTTCTTCCCTCCCCTCGAGTTTCGGCGGATCATCCGAAAAGGCGTGAGGGCGACACGCGCGGGAAGAGAAAGGGTGGAGGAGGAGGAGGAACGAGGGGCAAAGGAGGGAGGGTCGCGAATATTACGCTGTTCCGGATCGCGTAATAATAATGTCTGTTCCGTGGTATAATGTCGGCAGATCCCACAAGTAGCGTGGCAAAGATTTCGTGGCATTGAAAAGCTTCTGTCTACCGAGGGGCTAACTTTTAACGAGATTCGTCAGACTCTGGCGAGGATATTCTCTCCCTCTCCTCTTCGAGCGTATAGTTAAATTCTTGGTTAATTCGTTAGCGAATCTTCCGGGATCTTTCTTCTCCGCGCGAAACGACGACGCGCTCTTCAATTTATAACGCTTGGCAATTTTCGCTCTACAGACCGGAGAGATTGAACGTGTATATTACATTCACGAAGCGTAGATGATACGATGCCTCTCCACATCCTTTTACAACAACCTTTCTTTTACAAAAACATTCTCCTCGAAGCGAGACTCGCCAAAAGTTGGAATCTCGCCTTCTTCTCGATCGAAAAGAACGTTTCTGGAAGAACGTTCTCCCTGAGAGGAGGAAAACGGGGCGAGGATTTTTCACCGCCGAAAGAAAGGGAGAGTAAGTTTTCATTGTGTCAAGCCTGTCGCTTCGCGACCCGTTTCTCTCCGTTCTCAATCCCTCGGAAGAAATTAGCCGTCGAAGCGTGGCCGTGGTGTAACGCACGATCGTTCCACGTTCTTGGGTTTTTCGAACCGGATTTCGAGCGGCGTGTCCGGTTTAAAAAGCGTCTCGCCATCCTTTATCGCGAGGGGGTACGCGTCGCACGCGCCCTCCGCCATGAATATACATGAACGCGTGCAGAACGTGTAACGAGAAATATGAATAAATATGACTTCTTTGCGAACGACTATGAATGTTTGGCGCGCGCAAAAGCAACAGGAAGCGTGCCGGTGATTTTTCATTTCGCCCCTCCGCGCGCGCGCGCACACACACACACACATATAATAAATACCTGGAGCGTCGCTGTGAAATTGAAATCTTCCAAAATGGGGAAGGGAAGGATATGCGTGTGCGTGGTTGAATTAGAAGTTTCATCGTTTTCTCCGTGGAGCGAAAGAAATTGTGCGTTGAAAGCGTGTTCTCTCGGGTGAAAAAAAAAAATCCTTTCGATCCAATTTCCAAAGTCAGAGCGTGGTAATGGTTTTTCTCACATACGTTTCCCGTACATTCGCTCCTCGAGTCGATTAAATCGAGGACTTGACACGGCGAGATTTTCATCGACGATCGACGACATTTCGTGGCGGTCGAAACATCGGATCTACCTTCGTCTCCGTTCGGGTTCAACGGCCGAGTTAACGGTGAAAAAAATTGGCGCGATCCTCCCAATTTATCTCTTTTCACTCGGCCTTTCGTATTCTCTCCCCGCGATTCCTCCTCCTCCTCCTCCACGGGAGGGAGGATATCGAAAATATCGAAAATAACGCGGTGTCCCTCTCCTCTCGAGGTCGAGGTTTCCCTCGAATTTGCGGGAAGATGGATCGATAGAGATCCAGAAATAGACGCGGATTCATGCATAATGCATCGATCCTTTTTTCCATCCGGTTCCGCGACACGCCACGATCAATTATATCCCGGTGAATAGCGCCGAGCCCGATAATGGGGACAAACGAGTGTCCGTCCCTATGATTCACGGTGTCCCGACGCTCGTTTCGAAAAAAAAAAAAAAATTCTTTTGCGCTGGTCGTCGAGCCGGACCCATTACACCGATGAACCCATTAACTTCCTATCCGTAGGGAAATCGTTGCCGATAATTCACGATAATGCACTTACCTTCCCGCATTTCTACTACTTCCCGTCCTGCTTACACAATTTCGAAAAAAGAATTCGTGTTGTCATTTTCGCGTGTCGTCCAATTTCCCTTCGACATCACCCTTCGTCGGCCAGCGTGATTCGATTGAGTTTCCCACGGAATGTTACAGAACGAATGTAGTTTTAATGTCTTTATTTTGTGTATTTTAAGATAAAATTTAGTTGGAGTATATATCGATCGATTCCGAATCAGTTGTTCCCAGTGTCTCTCCACTTTTACCTTCTACTTCGCTCCCTATTTTTATCTGTTTCGTTCGAAGATTTTCCAAAGTCGATCTTAAGCATTCTGAATACAAGCCTGTAATTGGCTGTCCAACTTCAACTCGGTTCTGTATTATCGATGGAAATTCGTAACAACACCCTTCTATGTTAAAAATACACGGTATAATTTCAGATTTAAAATCGTAACAAGATGCATTCTATTATTCTTAAATTTCAAATTCTGTGATTTCAATGTATATTTAATATTTATACTCCAGCGCTTATTCCATTATTAAATTTCTTTTAAAATTTCGCTTCGCACTCGTTGCACATCGTCGTATAGTCACAGCTATCCTACATTTTATTATAATTATATCATAAGAAACTCTTGTTACTCGATTGGTAACCTTCTCTGAATACGAATGCAAATCGGGTTAAAATCTTATTTTTCTTGAAGAAGACGTCAGCCAAATATGAACGACATCCCCAACAAACAAATCTCCGGCCCTCTCAGATCTGAATTCCAGTTTTCCAATCATTCTTCTCATCCGTTAATTCTTTCTAAATTTCAAACCTCTCCGTCGAAACAACTTTGCCAATTCCTTTTTTTCCTTTCGTGTCTTTTCCCGTGGCATCCTCGAGTCACAGCCGTCTACGTGTAACTCGTTCGGCCAGAGATATCCGCCGATCGTCGTTGTTTCATTACCGCGAGATATTCGGAGATAGAGACTCCTCCTCTCTTTCTAAATTCTCGATTTTTCTCGATCCCCGACACGCCAATTCGCCCGACGATTAAACGTCGATTCGGCCGTCGGCTTTTTTCCCAGGTGGCAATAACAGACGGCCACCTGAAAATCCTGCCGATCCTTGGACAAAGGGGAAGGGCACGCTGTTCGGATGGAATTCGGGAAATTCCTTTTTCGTGAAAAGTTTTGGCGACGTACGAGGCAGGGCCGGGCAGGTGGTATTTCCGCCGATGAAATTTCATTGGGTGATTGGTCGGCGGACTCGAGCATCGTGAGTGATTAATCGAGTATTGGATTGATAATGTTCGTGTCTATTTGCCATCCAGGAATCGATTAGACCGCCATGGAAACGCGCCACCCTTAGCAACAATTTTGTATAATTAAATCAACCGACGGCTCGCCGAAACTGATCGAAACTCATTATTATTATTGTATCGATGCGCCCGTGGGTCGTCGAGATATCGTCTTCGTACGAGATATCGACCGAAACGAGCACAAAACTTGTATTATATATCATATATATATAAATTTCGTTGATTCGAATTTATTATATTATAAACAAAGATTGCGTTTGGACGAGACGAGTTGTTCCATAAATCGAACAAAAACATATGATATATCAAGATTTCGAATTCAAATTCTTATTCTCTCGAGTCACAAACGAGCGTAGGATAGGAAATACGATACGATCTTGCAAGACGGAATTATCTTCCTCCTTGTCGGCGTGCTCGATCCTTCGATCGTACTAATATTTTTAGCTTACCTCGCTAAAATCCTTCGGATCGTCCTCTTTCAATGGTCGACGAACGAGTAGAGTTGGCAAACCGCATCGGCACAAAGGGTTGGCGAAAAGAAGGAAGGGAGAAGAAGGGAGCTGGCAATCGATTTCGCGGGCGTTCTCCCGTTTAATCGAGCAGTCGTGGAGCCCGTCATACCGTCGAATTTAGCAACGAGGAAGAGGGCCACGACGATTCCGTATGCTCGTACGCCCTTGCAGATAACGCCGTTAATGCCGTTCGAACGATCTGGGGAGGGAAGGAGTTTCGCGATCGAATTATTTCGCGCGCCGACAGATTGGGTAGAACCGAAATGTAATTTTCCTAAAGCCACCCGCGGTGGATTCGATGCTTTGGAAGGGACTCGGCCTGATCGAATTCGTGGTTAAACCGACGGATCTACTTTTTCCTCTTCCTCGAGAAAAATATGATTCGTTTCGAGAGTTTTTCTTTTCTTAATTTATTCAGATTCTCGTGTTCAAACACATCGGCTCGATGGTTGGGCTAATGGAAGCTTGGAGGGTCTCGATGGTCGAGAATCCTGTTTATCGAAGTGTCTTCGAGTATCGCTGGTTTCGAAGCTCTCGACCCACGAGAGAGTGTGGGACGTTTGAAGAAGAAGAAGATGGTCGTAGCATACGATGTTAAGTTTTCGAGAGGAGAGTTTACCTAGAGAGGTACATTTCGCGAGGTATATCGTGTATTAGAAGCACGGGTGAAAAATGCATAAGCGGGAGAGGAGGGAGCAGCTGACCCGTGATAAGGGTGGGGTCGATAAAATTCCTTCGCGTTACATCACAGCCGACATGCGCGTCGGTTCGATCTCATAACGCTAATGTATCGTGGCCGCCTCCACGTTTCACAATCCGTTCCACTTTTCCACCACGAACAACGACAAACGCCTCGACATCGACCCCCCACCACCGCATCGAAAATCGTACTAATTTTGTAAAAAGAAAAAAGACGAGACGAGTATCCGCCTCGACAAATATTTTACGGATGAACGATTTTGAAACGTACGACTCTCGATCTCTATTCTCTTCTAACGCTCCGGATCCCAACAAGCCTCGAGTAATTAACACCGTCTCGAGCATCGTATCGCCCCGAAATAATCGGCGTTGCGTACACGTAGCCGTGTGGTGCCGGTTACCTCGTAAACCGCGTTACGACCGCGTTAAAACGTAACCCGTGACGACGAAGAGGGTGGAGACGTGGACGTGACGCGAGAAAGGAGGAAGAAGGGGATGAAGAAGGATATAATCGTGGACACGGGTGGATAATTAGTCGTCATTGCGATGCACGTCGTCGTCCGGGCTCGACCCGGCCAGTTGCCATTACCTTAATTAATATTGACTCTTTGTCGCGGACGACGATGGCCTGCCTCGCCTCCCCTTCCCTTCTTTCCCATCCCCTTTGGATGTCTCTGCGTCTTTCTGGCCGTGTTTTACGCAAGCCAGCCTCGTAAAACACACCCTCGCTCGCTGGGACGAGCAACCCCTCTTTTCTTCCTTCTCCTTCGAGTCGAGGGCGGAGTGTGTTTCTTGGGTTGCGTGCCTCTGGCGCGGCACGTGGGCGCGAGAAACGTCGGGAGTGCGTGTCGGCTCGCGAGTAAATCGACCACGAGGGGGAGTCGTTGGGGTGAGACGTGTTCCTTCCGCCGGTGTGGTTTTTTAATCGTCGCTCGAACGTTTCACGGTTCTTTCACGAGAACCGTGGGGTGCATAAGTTCCGCTTTTAATTAGGCCGATTCGTGTCGGGGTTCGGCTCGAATAATGCGGGTATTCGGAACGAAGAGTGTGCGCGAGAAATCGATTATGTTAGATCATTATTTAGAGAAAGATCGTCGTTGTCTTTGGACCGAGTTCATTTTTCTTTCATTTTTTATTTAAACTTTTTTTAAAGACAGTAGGGGATTCGTCGTGCGATGATCTTTTTTTTTTCGATTTTTCGTTTTCGAGGATTAAATGAGTTTAATCGTATCCCGATTCGATGCTTCGTATACAAGCAATGTATACCGTTCGTATAATTGGAGCGACACTTGACACTAATTCGAAGAAAGACTCGGCTAGAGTCGTACCCTCGTGGAATTCTATTCGGTACTCGAAAATATTTCCGGCGGAGGAACTTCGTTCTTATCATTCTTCTCGCTGCTCTTTCCGCTCGTGCACGCACGAGAAACTTTTCCTTTAGCTCGAGCGCGTCTTTCAGCCAGGGAAGAACGTATCGTTTTATCAGAGAATAGGCAGGCAGAAGGCCTGGCTCGAGGGATAGCTATGCAAAATACACTCGACGATCCGCGAAGCACGCGAAACTGACGTCCATTTTTTATCGCGTCCGGAATACCTTGGACGCAGACCTATCGACCGATCTTCTCTCTCGTAACGCGAAAAGAAAGATCGACTCGATCCCGATAGCAGAGAAAATCGATTTCATCGACGTAACTAACGGATCCTGCCTCCGACCAACGAGGTTTCGAATCGATTTCGTTTCCGTGGAATTGGAGAGGAGGTGGTCGTCGAGGCTTGGGGCCCTAATGACTGGGAAAATGGGTGGCGTCACCGTCAGCCTTGTTTATTGAAATTTCGCTTTCGAGAAACGAGAAACGTTGTAAAGGTTTCCAGGGGTAGCGTTGGCCTAAGGGTCAGCCAGGTTGATCGAGGGTTTGGGGATAATGGGAACGATTTATCGAGATATATATCGGGGAGGAAATGTGACTCGAGATTATCGTAGAGTACGTAAATAGAATTTAATAGGATTATCGTTTAAGCGCGATAACTCGAACAGGAATTTTTTTTTTTCTTCGATCGACGAAACGACGGTGATTCTCGTTCTCCGCGCGAAAAGAAACTCTCTCGAATTCTGTTCCCGATGGAAACGAAACGAGACTCGATCGAGTCGATCTGGATAAAATCTATCCATCCATCCGGGGGAAAGGAAAAGGGGAAGAAGGGAAAAGGGAGAAAGGAGGGAAATTTTAATTAGAGGCACGAACGAATGCCTTTTCGTAACGCTACGTGGAGGGAAACGCAGAGTGGAGGGGAAAAGAAGAGCGAGGCATGCGGACGATGACAGGTGTAGCGAGGAATAGGAAAGGGATGAAAAGAAAGAAAGAAAGAAAGAAAGAAAAAAGAAGGAGTGGAAAAGAGAAATCGGGGAAGTAACACGCCCATCGTGGATCGGTTAAAAGCGTGTAATCCGCAGGCGCTCGATACCTTTGCCTCTTATCGGCTAAATACCATGCAAACATGCCCCAATCCAGGCAGGGAAGTCGGCCCCGTATCACCGCCCCATCTGCGTCCTTCTCGACCGGTTCACGCGGCTCTATGCCTCGTTTAAATTAACTTCGTCGAACAATTCCTCCCCTGTCGAATATCCTCTCGCTCTCTTTCTCACCACCGATCTCGTTCGTTCCACGCTTCGATTACACCGAAGAAGAAGAAGAAGAATCTCAGAAGTCGAGCAACGCTACGCTACTTTTTCGCCACGAATTTCCCTCGTATTTATCTCGCGAATCACCGCTTCAATTAAATACACGGGAATTCCCTTGGATTCGCGCGCGAAGATTCACCGTTTTTTCTCTTCACCCCGGTTTTTTTCTTTTTTTCCCTTCCCTTTCAACCAACCCGGTTCACGGAGAGAGAGAGAGAGAGAGAGAGAGAGAGAGAGAGAGAGAGAGAGAGAGAGAGAGTCGTGTGTCCGGGGGTCGTTAACGCGGGCGGAGTTAGCTGGAAGCGGTTGTACATTCAAATTGCATGATATCGCGTGTGAAACAGCAGTTACGGGGGTCAGATCTGCATAACTCCGCTGCGAACACCCCCCGAGGGCGCCTTACCTTTGCCACATCGAAACTCGGCCTTCCCTCCGCCAATCCACCCTTCCTCCACCTCCCCCCCCTCTCTCTCTCTCTCCCCTATCGTCTCAAACCAGCCGCTTTGCACCGCCACGAAACGGCCCCGTTCTCCTGTTTCCGCCCGCGTTAAAAGTGATTCCACACAGACTTCCGGCCCACGATTTGTCCCTCCGCTATCATCCCATCCTCGTGAACGGCGCGAACGACGCTGTTGAAGGGTGGCGAGGTGTCGCCTCCTCCTCCTCCTCCTCCACACGAGAATTAATCAGCCTCTTTCTCTTCCCCTCCCTCCCCTCTACGAGCTGCCACGAAATCGTTTCGAATTCATAGCCGCGTTTAAATATCATCCCCGCCCGCTGTTCTCATCCCGTTGTTTACGACACCTACGTTTCCTCGGTTCTCGGACTCGTTTTATTTCGTTATCTGTCGTCATGGAGAAGCGGCGGAAGATCTCGTTCGAAACGACAATTATCGCCGGTTTATTTATAATTAACCGGAGGTCAACCAACCTCTCTGTTCTTCGATATATACATATATAGCATATGCGCCATACTCGGACTAAATTTGATTTCGCGCGATTCGTCGCAGTTTGCCAGGCGCACGGCTTCTAATTTCGCCTGGGATTCGTCACCGAGGGTCGGCTCCTTATTTTCTCAGCAAACCTCGGGATCCGTGCGCCTCCCCATTACGACCTCTCCTCTGCGGTCCTCCTGAAAATATTGACCCTCGATCCCCCAGATACGACACGATCCCTTCCTCCCTCCCTCCCTCCCTCTCTCTCTCTCTCTCTCTGTCGAGCGCGCGCGACACCGCGCCGCGGAAAGAATCGATTTTCTCGCTCGCTTCGTGGTGGGTAAACATTCCACCACCGATGAATTAGACGGTTTACGAGCGGGTGTAAAAAAGTCTCGATAGCAGCGAGTCATGGATCAAAGGGACGGGGCGTGGCGGGGCGTGAAATTAATAGAAAAAAAAGCTTGATCGAAAATACACCGGCATTTTATACAATCCTGCGTTTTACAACGTTCGGTTAGAATTTTGATAGATACGCTTGCTCGCGCGCGTGATCGTGAATTTATTCTCTCTCTCTCTCTCTCTCTGTCGATATCGTTTGCATATTTGTCGAAACACGGGGCGAACGTGGAAAAACTTGAACTCTCTATGAAAAGAATCCGATTTATCATCAATTGGCTGCGATATGCGGGGTGTTCGAAATGGGCGACCACCGAGTTAATCCATCCATCGATTGGCGACCAATGCGTTTCGCGTATTTTATCGCCGCAGTGGAGGAGGAGGGGGGGGTGGGGGGATATCGTGACGAGAGATCGTGAATTTACGAATTTATTTCGCCCCGAACGAACGCGTTTCCGTTTCCATCGAACGCCCGTAAATTCGCGCGGATTCTTTCTAATCGTTTCCGCTTGTTTATGCCGCGTTGCTCGTCCCGTGATTCGGGAGCGTGTTGCGCTCTTCTCCCTTTTTTTTCCAATCGATAAACGGGACCGCCGCGAAGCTCTGTTTCGATCGTTCGAAAAACTCGCGTTGAAAAACTCGCGCGTTGAAACCGGTGACGGGTATTGGAAATAAGATCACGAAAAAACGATAAAATTCTCTCTCCGTCGAACCGTTTACCATCGCAAAGTTTCGCGATAGAGAGAGAGAGAGAGAGAGAAGGTAGGGAAAGGTGAAAACGGATTTGTCGGTTAGGTGTTCGCGTTTCTCGAAAAACGAGGCGTGGTTGTAAAAACAAGGCTCACAGCTGTTTAAACAGCTTGCATTGTATACGGGATAGCGAGAAAAACGAAATTTTCCGCGAACGTTTACGAGAAATTTGCACGGGAGTGCAAATGTGTATATGTAAAAGAGTTGTGTGGAATTTACGGATTTATTCGACGGATCGATTCGAAAAATGAAGAGAAAAGAAAAAGAAAAAGAAAGAAGGAAGAAAAAATGGGGATGAAAATGGGTAGAACACAATCGCGGAACGGTTTCGACGGTTCTTCTCATTTTCATCAGGTGGATGGTAGCGATTCGCGCGCCACCGACGACGAAAAGTCGCAAAAAAATCCGTGGCAACCTCGATTTATCCGACGTCCCGTCGTCAACCCTCGTATACACGGCCAGGTCCAATCCACGCTTAACGATAAATCTTGTTACGTCCCTTCTCGGCTCTTCCGCCGCGTTGCGGAACGTCTCTCCTGGCCTGCCATCCACGCGTTTATCACTCTGTTAAACCTGAAATTGATAATAACAAGTGTCTCGTTAAATTATGGCGTCGAATGGTAAACAGGGGTCGGATACGAAGCCGGATACGTGGGCCGTTTTCCATGGGAAACGAGGCGAGGAAATCGCGTGAACGAAAAGGAAAGTGGGAGAGCGGGAGCGAAGGAAATACGAAAGGATAAAAATTATTCCAGCTCCTTCGATTTTTTCTTTTCTTTTTTTTTTTTTTTTTTTTTTTGCATAATTCATCGAGTTTACCCGCGTTGTTACCGTTCTCCTTTTCCCGGTCGGTTACGTAATTTACCGTAATCGTTGGTTCTCAACTTCGAAGGAGAGGAAGAACTTTCCACCTCTCCTCCTTACTTTCCGTTTATTTTCTTGAGAAAGAAGCTTCAGAAGCTCGGTTGATCGCGTCGCTTTGTCAACTTCACGCCTCGCTTGTTTCTTTCTATTCCTTACACTCCTCGCTGGTTAATCCAATCTCGAACAATCGAGTGCAAATACGATGGAGAGGGGGAGGGGGAGCACGGAGGAAGGGGAAAGATAAAAATGGAGCGTCGATTCGATCGCGATTTAATTAACGGATCGGACGATGGGTCACGCGGACGTTAATAACTTTATCAATTTGTAGTCGAATCTCCTCTCCCCCCTTTTTCCTCCCCCTTTGAACGCGACCAGCCGTGAAAATGACTGTCCGAAAAAGGGGGTTGATCAAGGGGAAGGTCGATCGTAATCGAAAACGACCTGTTTTCCTCGCCGATTCCACCGACCGCGATCATTTTTTCCGATTGTGATGGATGATCGCTTCTGAGGATGATTGCACCGATCTCCGGGTTTATTTGCCAATCGATATTAACCGGTCGGTGATTAATCGCTCGCTCGGATTCGAGGGACACGCGGTTCCCCGGGGTGTCTTTCGGTTATGCCTCCCTTCAAGTGATTTCCTCCCTTTTCTTCTCTTTCTTCCCGAACCTATTCCCACAGCGTGGCTCGAACGATCGGGACGGTGATAGAAAAATACGTTGCTTCCTCTCGAATCACTTTCGAATTCCGTCCAACGATTTTATTTTTCCGTCGTGCGGAATAAAATTGGATTGGACGATAGATCGAGGGCGGATGTCTCGAGATAGTAGACGAGGGGGTGTGTCTACAAACGATGATCGTTGAACGAGTTACGCACTCGAAAACTGGGCCTCGAGAACCGTCCCTCCCGCTCCTCGAGGGAAAACGCCACTTCGTCGAACGCGTCGTCAACACGCGTTTAGAGGAGGTGGTTTTGGAGGGTGCGTGAAAGAATGGCGAGGATTGTCCCAATATTTTCGCCGATTGGATCGAGGAAAATTCAACGAACGAACGTTTCCTCGAAAAAGGTTGCTTATTATAACGCTTATATTAATTATATCCTGGTTGGAATCGCGGCCCGCACCGCGAACCAAGGAGGAAATCGAACGTTGTAATTTTTGTTTCGTAAAAGGGGAAAGTCGAAGTGCCTCGTAAAAAAGATTCTTTTTTACGGAAGAAATTTTTATCGCCGTAAAAATTGCTGTCGACAATCGTGTCGAAGCGATTACGACTTCAAACTTCAAACTTCGTGGAAAGGATCGATTATTATTCTCCCTATCCACGACTAGATCTGTTTACTTTCATTGGAACAGGTCTGTTCGACGAGTAAACAATCCGATCGAATAAACAATCATCGACGACGACGACGATAATGACGAGCCTTGAAATAAAACGGATCGTTCCTCCTCCAAAGTAAATTCATACGTTGCATACACGCGCACAAGATCACGTAACACGAAGGGAGGAGGACTGTACTTTCTCGTCGAGCGCAAACACGCAGCCACGTACTTTTCTCAAACATGTCTCCCGTGCTCATCCCCTTCCATCGCCTCAACAGCGATGGATCACGAACCTGATGGAACAAGGAACGTCTCAGGATCGAGACGATATTTTTCCTCTCTTATCCATTCACCGCAGGCGTACAGCTTCGCCACGCCTGTTATCTTCATCTCGCCGGCCTCTTCACGCCGCTCCCACCCCCTCCCCTAACTCGATTTCGCCGCCAGATTTAAGCACGTCCACGGCGCCAAATATTCCTTACCCTCCCCCACGAGTCACGAGTCTCTCGATTTTCTCTCGAATCGCAGTTAAAAGACTCATTCGACGTGGTATCCTCGCGAGAGGAAGAGGAAGAGGGAGAGAGAGAGAGAGAGAGAGAGTTGTTTCGAGGGAAAGGAATCGTGTGCAAGATGGCTGTTGCTGGGATGGTTTCGGGCTAAGTTTTCGAACTGCTACGAACACGGTAGAGTGAATTTACTTCGTTAACCGACGAGATACGTACGAGAGATACGTAAATTGGATTCGTTCGTAACGTTTCGTTGATTAAAGTTCGGACGGAGATCGTATCGGGTGAAAATGGGAGCGAGCTTCTTATCGGGTATTGGAACAAATAGTGGGAACATGGTGCGCACACCATGGGCGGCGGGTATATTATCGATAATTCGGCCTATTCCTTCGTTTTCGATTCGGTTAATTGGGTACGATTTGTTGGGGTGGTGAATTGACTCGAGGAAGGAGGGAGGAAGGTGAAAATTCTGGGGAAAGGATTGGTTTGCGTATTCCTTCCACGCGATGATTCACGCGTGGAATCCCAGCAGGGCTGTCCGATTACGTATTTCCGTTGGATGAGGGTAGCCCTTTCAAATTGAGATAAACGCGCATCCGCTGACGCGTTTCCTTTGTCCCTGAAACGGAAACGGGTCGCGTGAGCTCCGTCGTATCGGCCGATACGACGAAGTCGTCGTTAACCGACCAACTTGTTAACCAACGATTCTCCTAAATCCAATTTCCAACCCACGGATCCACTTCCGAATAATCGATAAGTTTCCCACCAATTACCCCCCTCCCCCCCGCTCTCTTGTCTGTTAAACTCACCTCTTGCGAGACTCGTCGTAAGAAACTCGTCGATGGTAACTTTTTTATCAAGATAAAAATAGCAATGGAATGGAGAAGAATCCCCAGCCAATTAATTTCGCGTCGTGTAACTAAGCTCTCGAGCTCTCGGCCAGATCTCTCCACCAACTTTGCCCGCATTACCATAATGTTGGAACTTCCATTAGTATCTTATTTCTCGTGAACACTTGGTGCGTTGCATTTTTGCTTAACCACGTGTCGTAGAGGAGGGCGTAGAAACGGCCGAGGGGATGGCGTGGAGAATTGTGATTAGCGAGAAACGGTGTACATTTTTTGCGTCTTTTTTTCGTTTCGTTTCGTTACTCGAAAAAGGAGTTGCGCGATTACTCTTATACACGTACGGGGATACGTCGTAAAATTTCTCTCGACCTACTCCCGTCGATCGAAAAGGTTCCGTCCGTCAACGTGCGTCACGATGCGCGAGGGGCTTTTATATCAACGACGCTCGGTGTCGATCGTTAAAACGGCTATCCCGTTAATCCGTGAATGGCCGGAGGGTAATTTGGCCCCGGCAAAGCGGTTTCTTCGTCGGCCAGCCGATCGTTACGAAATCCCCGGGAGCAACCAAACGGAACCTTCTAATTTCACCACGGCCTCTTTTGCTCAAGGCTGCGTGTAATCGACCATGCAACGCGCCACGAGCACCTTCTTCTCCTTTTTCTTCTTCTTCTACTTCTTACTCCTCCTCTTCCCACCAACCACGAATCTGATCGATGGAATTTCAACTCTATCGATCGGTGCAGGCCGATCTTTCGATCATGGAAAAAAGATGGAAAAAATTGATTTTATATTTTTCGATTGTTTAAGAAATTCGCCCCTTTTTCTCGTTGGAAGAAACGTTTAGAAGAAACGCGCCATTTCGTACGTTTAAATTTTGAACGGGTGCGAGAATGAAATATTGCGGAGGACGATTGGAAATAACGAGGCTTATGTTCGGTTCCGCGATGGACAGCCGAGATGTTTTCCTTATTTCCTATCGAACAATGGGCCGATTTATCTCGCGATGACCCCTCCGATCGGTGTCGACCACGGTCCGATAAAAGTAATTATATTTAATTAACGAGGGGAACGCGTGGCGTCAGGCAAAGATTACCGGTCGGTACCGGCTATCGCGTTTCATCGCGCCCCTGTTCCACACACGCCAACACCCGTCGCGCGATTCAATTTGTTAAAGAACAACCTTCGTGCAACAACATTTCACTTATCCCTCGTTATCGATATATATATATATTGTTTCTCGTTGTTTCTCGTCTCTGATTAAATTGTTCGATAGCGTTGTCGAGAACAAGCGAATAACGACGAAACGTGGTTCGAAGAGTTCGAAGGTTTTGGAACGATGGTCGAGGGAGAAAGCTGCGAAAAGTGAAAAGAATTTCGCTCAAGAGAGCGAAAGAGGAGAAGTGTACTCGAGTTTATCGAGCGTGAACGAGAATTCGATCGGATATCATTTCTCCATATATATATATATGTCGATTGTACGAGATTAAAAACAATCGTTCTCTCGTATTCCCTCTAATTCACTCGCGAGCACGATGAAAAAGAACACGAATTTATCCTCTTCTACGCGCGTGGCTACAAGATTTCCAAGCCGTTCCCTTTCACAGCCAAGGTTTCCTCTTTCGAGAGGAAAAAAGAGAAAACGAGAGAGAATTGCGAGGAGAGTCTCTCTCAAAGGACATCGGGTGCCAGCCGGTGAAAGAAAATCGGGGAGGAGAGTGGCGGGAAAGGAAGAAAAAAAAAAAAAAAGAAAGAAAAAAAAATCGGTGACTTAAGTTCCGGGTATCTTAATTCCCCGGGTTTCTTTCGAGGGGTGGGGAGGGAGCGGCTGCTTCCCCATCCCCGAAAGCCAAAAGGACCGGTAGCCTCCTTTCTCGTCCGCTGTCGTCCGTGTCGTTGCGGCGCAAAAGGCGTAATTCGCGCCAATTAACAGGCACACGGTTCCTCCGAGTTTCGCTGCGTCAACCCTCTTTCATCTCCTGTCGACGCCTCGCGTTTCCCATTCCTCTTTCGTCCCACCCCTTCTCCATTCTTTCCGTCAACCGTCCATCTCCCCCTCCTTCCTTTTTTCTCCACTTTCACTCGCGTGATCGCCGTTTCGTCGCTTCGTTTCTCGGTTAAACGAACCCTTGGATGAACACCTTGGTGTAACATGATATGAACATACGTAGGGTAGGGGAGAAAGGGAAGGGAGAAGGGAAGTATATCTTTTGGGTGTAGATGTGTGGAGGAGGGAGGAGGAGGAGGAGGAGGAGGATCGAAGGTGGTTAAAAGAGAGAAAAAGTGGCTGTTAAGATGGGGAGAGGGGAGGAGTGAAATATGGGGCGGGGCATAGGGTGGATGCTAATAACAATAATAAAGGCGAAATAAAGGGGAAATGGGGCTCGGGAGAAATTCACGGGTCTCGTAATAAATTCAAGGCGAAACAGCCGTTCCATTTGCGGTCGACGAATGGCGAGGAGGACGAGAGGCTGTGGATAAGGGAAAATGAGGGGGAGAGGGGGGGGTGGTTGCCGGTGACTTGATTCGTGGCCGTGCGTTGCCTGACCCACGGAATGAAGTTTCCCTTCGGCACGAACAATCGGCCGCTCGAAGATTTAAAACTTTTCTTATCGGGACTCGATTCTTCTTTTTCTACGTTTCGAGCCGTTTCGTGAAAAAAAAAAAAGAAAGAAAGAAAGAAAGAAAAGAAAGAAAGAAAGGGAAAAGGAAAAAAAAATCTACACTGAAAAATTTCCTCTCGCGAAAAGTTTCATCGTCTCGAGGACGGTATTATTACTATTATTATTCCATTGGTAAATTGCGAGAATTCGCATGGAAACGACGTCGTTTATCGTGATTTTCTTTCGTGCGTCAAGAATGGCGGATCGCGTGGTGATCGGATGATTAATTAAAGAATCGAGAGAAAGAAGAAGGATGGAAGAAAGGCGAGCAGAGGAGAGCAAGAATTTCGATTGTAAATTTCGAAAGCAGCGCGAAGCGGGTCGACAAAGGGTTAAGAACAGCTTTGAACGAAGCACGGACGGACGCCCCACAACTGGTGGTCGGTCGCGCGCGGATACATGGGTGCGGTGCGGGGTAAATTTTATCGGATTTACATGCGGTCCCCGAGGAGATATACGGTGGAAAAATTCGCTCGAGCGAATTTCACACGATGGATTCTCTTTCTGCGTGGTTAAACCGAGGGAAAGATGTACGAGGTGCGTCTTTATTCCTTGAGAAAATCGGGAGAATCGGGAGAGAACGTCTGTCCCTGCGAAACGCTTGGCTAACGTTGACGTTTCGCTGACTTTCGTCGCAACTTTGAAACTTGAAAAGAATTCCACCAAGATGAATTTTCCACCGATTTTCGGAAATCGCGATGCCGTTCTTTGGTTATCTAATCTCGTCCACGCTTCTCTCGAGCGTGACGCGGATTTCGTTTCTCGAGCGAGTGAAAAACTTTCCTCCTCGCGACAGGGTGAAAATCTCCCTCCCTCCTTTCCCTCCTCCGTTAAAGGTAAACGAGAGTTACGTTCGAGTTGGCGACGTCGCGATACAAAGACGAAAGAAGAAGAAGAAGAAGAAGAAGAAGAAGAAGAAGAGGAGGAGGAGGAGGAGGAGGAAGAGGAGGAAGAAGGAAGTGGAGAGGAAATGGTCTCGCGGCTACGTAGCGTTATCATTTATTCAACACCCTATTCTCTCGACGCGATTGATGTACCGCCACCATTTCGCCCAAGAACTAACACTAATCACGAGAGAGAAGCGACCTTTCTCTTCCATCCCCTTCTTTCCTCCTTACCCCCTTTATCCCTCCCTCTCCTTCCCCCCCCCTCATCTCCCTGTATCAACCATCCTTCCCAAACCCTTATCCGCGCGCCGTGGCGTAATTTTAGATTACGTCCACGAAGGGACGACGTAACGGTGATTTTTGTTTAGGGGCGTCCAAGACGCCTCGTTTATTCGGCGGAAACTCCATAAAAAGGATTTTCATGCGGCGGAAGTGGCGTCGCGTCGTCGAAATGCCTTTTCGTCCTCGTTTCGTCCTCGCACGGCCACGCTTTTTGTCTCCTCCATCCCTCTCTTTCATCCCGAGCGAAATGTTTGGGTTGTAAAATTCCCTTTTAGTGCCCTCGGGGGGTTTTGTGCGGAGGCGCGAGCGCCGTGGGACGAGAAAACGGGAGCTCTCGAGATAGGGAGGAGGGGTGGGGAGAGGAGGGACAACGGACGTCTGAAATATTTAATATCGCAGGGTCCGGCAGGTTGAAAATCTGGCTGGAGCCGTTCCTCCCTCTTTCCTTTTGTTCTCCCCACCCTGCGTCCTCCTTTCTTCCCCCATCTTCCCTCCTCTCGCTCCGCCTCAGTTTTAAACGTCGTCTGATTTATTTCGGGAAAAACTCGAGATGCTCGCTCCACCACCGCCGTCGCCGCCGCCTCCTTCTCTTCGTTCCGCGATGTCGCCTCGATTTCTTCGTTCCTTCTTTTTTTTTTCTCTCCTCTCCCCCCCCCCTCCACCTTCACTCGCTTTCTCCTCGAGGCTTTCCCCCTTCTTGTTTCTCGAGACAATGTTATATAATTTTCCGCTCGAGTCAAACCTTACGGTTGTCGACGATTGCGTAAGTGTCGGGGAAAGCGACGCCGTGCGAGCGAGAAGAAATTCTAGTCCGAAGAAACGGTATATCGTCTCTGTCGTTTTCTTTCGAACCCCATCGAGGATCTCTTCGAATTAATTTTCGATCGATCGATCGAGAATCGTTCTCGAGAGACTTGGACAATTTCCCGAAAATGCTTCATCAATCGGCTGTGTTTCCTTTTTGTCGCGAACCACGAGGCCGCGAATCTCGTCGGTTGGAATTCAATGGAGAGCGCCGACGTCACCGTGGACAGGGCGCCGAGTTCTGATTGTATCGTATCCAACGCGACGATCCAATATGTTGGCCATAACGTTTCGTGGCTGTACAACCAGCCGGAAGCTGGTGCTTCCAACGTATTTCGCAACACCCTCTCGATCCCCGAACGACATTTCGCCAGATCACGCCAATCCCCTTGATTGAATACATCAGCATTCATCAGCGTCGGGTTTCACGGGCCGCTACCGCGTTTGCCCGTCCCCTCGTTCGATACATCGAGGAAAACCAGAAGCGTATTTTTCTCCTAATCGTCCCCTGCCGCGCAGGGAAAAGAAGCGAGTAACTTTTATATCTCGAAACGTCTCGTTGTTCCCAGTGCAACGACGAAACGAACGAGCGACGGATCATGGAGGTGTTCTATCCAAAGGGTCCCGAGAATAAAGAGGCAAGACTTACGTCGTCCTCCTCCGTGGTATCTGATTTCCGATCGAAGAAATACGATATCGATATCGTTCGCTGCGTGTTTCCACCGATCTAAACATCCTCTTACGTGGAAAATTCGAGAGATCCAGTAACCATCGTCGGGCGTTAATGCGGTGAGCAAGAAGAGAGGGAAGGGGGGTGGGATAAACTTAGCGGAATCCATGGAGGAAAAATTCGTGGAACGATGACGTTGCTAGCCGCAGTATCGTCGCCCACGTACGTTGTGCAACGCCGTTCCTATTGAATTTATTTCGGAGTTGCACGTTGCTGATTGCAGCCATGCCAAAGGGGTTGGCGAGTTCGGCCTCTCTCGCACGCTAGCTCTCGTTTTGCTCGCCGGTCACGTATTCCTGCATCATTTGCTATGGGTTTCATACCGGCCATAACTCCACGGATATATCCTCCACCCGTGTCAAACCTCATCCCCTCCCTCCATCCCCCTTGACGCAACTCCACAGTCATCGTTTCCATTGCGCGCGTTGGGAGGAGGGGGTATCTTGCTGACTCTTAATCTAAGGCCCATTCATCGAAACGAATCCAAATGGGGAGGGAGGAGGCCGGGAGGCGCAAATTAATCAATCCTCAGGCAGGGCTCCGCGTCAATCCCCCGATGTCGTCGCGTCGACCTTTTTTGATTCTCATTCAAATCGGCCCCCCCTCCCCCCGTTCCGCGTGTTATTAATCCGCGAAGGGGGTTTCGCGATGATGACGCGAATCTGAAATCTCCGCCGTCTCTGCCCGTCGTCTTTTTTCCCTTGCTTGCCTCGACTCGTGTGTATCTACGGGGAATTGTGTTTCCCCGTTAATTTCCACCTCGCGTTTCGTCTTCCGCCCGTAATCGTTTCGCATGTTTGCCGGATAATCCGGTTATTAATCGGCAAGTTATTAAATTCTCGATGAGGGATCGAATTAAGAAAATTTTAATATATAATAAATTTTTTGGATTTCGGAAAATTCCGGAAGCGTAAAATGGGATAAAATTGACTTTTGTAACGCGAGAAGATGAATTTCCGAGTTTATGTAATTATGGAGAGTTTACATTGTCGTAAAACGTGTAGAACATTCTATAGAATTGTAGAATTGTAATAACGAAATGAAAGCGTAATAGAAGATTCGTCGTATTATCTGATATTTCATTTCGATTCTTTTTCTTTTCTTATTTCATAATTGATAAAATGTTTCGTGATAATTATTAATTATTTAAGAAAGATATCGATCGAAAATTATACGTACGACGCGATAAAAATTATTTTAGGGAGCAACGAAGAATTAATTTGCAAATTATTCGTAATAAAAAATGGCAGAATAAATTATTAAATTAACAAATTATGTCGATTTAACGATATTTATATTTGATGCGTTCATCGTTTTTATTTCTAATATCGCGCCACTCGAGAATGCGTAACCCGAGTCACGTGACCTCCTGAATTGGCGCCAGTGTGTCACCGTACCGCAAAAGAAGCTAGATTGTCGCGCGTCGTGCGTCCGTAAAATTCTCGGTTTTTTACGCGTTATTACCTCGAATTTTGCTGCAATTTTTCGCTATCCAAACTCATCGTGCCACCAGTGATAGTGATAGTTAATCAGATTCGAGCAATAATCTCGATATCGCGTAATTAACAATGCGAAAATCGATTACGGTTATGTGTGACGTGTACGCGAAGCGCCGCGTCGCGCCGTCTCCTCGAACGTAAACAAGGTTAACGTTCTTTCCCCGTTTATTTTCGTCGTAATTTGATCTCGTCGGTTGAAATATTTAGTCATTCGTGTTTCGTACGTGTCGTAGTAATATCGCGTGTCTCGAGTGAAACGAATAATCGCGTATTTCAACTTTTTCGTAATAATTCGAACAAGATGTTCGTGCATCTTGTTACTTGGTTACTCGTTACGTTAGCTGGTGCATCAAGATTCGTTTATTGCATTTGTTGGACGACGATGGAAGTTTCGTAGGCGCATGTAAGTAATTTATTGAGCCAATATTTACGTTAACCGTTCGAACGTCGAGACACGACGAAATGCATTTGACACACGAGAGGCGCGAAGTAGCTTGCCATTTAAGTTGTAGACGTATATTTTTGTCGAAATTCGCGAACTATTGATATTTCGTATACGATATAAATGCGATATTTCGATCGTTATTTCAAATTATTTATTGCATTCGTGTGTTTACGACGTATTATGGCATCATATTTAAATATATAGGAGGGAATAATATTTAGTTTTGAAGCAATTAGAGATAGAATAATTTTTATCTCTAATAATTTCATACTCGATAAATATACATATACGTTTATCGGCCAATATAATCTACATATTAATCGCCCGATAAATGAATATATTTATCTGGAATGATAAAAATTTTTAAATACGTACACATTACGTATACAATATTTACTTTTACAATTTCATATATACGTACGATGTTTTTATTTCCATTTTTATTATGCATATTTTATATTCCTGTTACGTTGCGTATCTTTTTCATTTTTTCAAAAAATTCCGTACCTTTATCGCAAAAATAATATACATAAATAATATCGCGAAAAGAATTCTAAATTCACCAATCAAAATTTCATTCGTACATTTTTATTCCGATTACATTTAAGATCGATTAACTAACGTTTCGTTCGTACAATTTTCAATCGTGACAAAATAAATAAATAAATAAATATTGGCAACGGTTTCGATTTCCGTCCGTTTTAATATTCATCCCCAATATCGATCTGGAAACCGATCCACTCTCAATACACACACGCACGCACGCACACACACACACACACACTATATATACACGAAACAACCATCATACGAATCAATCGAGCGTGATCCTTCCTTTCCCCGGATTTCTTTCTTTCCTTTCCTCTCGATCCTCGTGTTTTTCACTTTACCCCTGTCGATCGCATCTCTCCCCCTGGCCCGGCCACCTCGATCGAGAGAAACGACGCGTCCATCGAATATCAATGTCTCTCTGCGAGGGGGAGGAGTCGCCGCCTCGGGATGCCTTCTGTACCAAGAAGGATGGTTACATCGTCGTTCGGTAGGTTGCGGGGGAGTTAATAAGCCGGAAGGAAGGCACCGGATAAATCGAGCGTGCCTTAAATCCTCAGTCAAATTTCGACGTCTCCCCTCTCCTTCCCACCCTCCTCTTTCGGTTTTTAGCATTCCTCGCGCGCGCGTTGATCCTACGGTTTAACGGAATGCAAAGTTCAAACGTGGAACGAATGGCGGGCGATGCCATGGATGGAACGGAGAGGAGAGGAGCGGTGTGAAAGAGAAAGAGAAAGGGTGTGTAGCGAAACGACTCGATATATAGGATTGCGTGAAAAGGGAACGGACACGCGCGAAGGAGGGCAGTTTCTTTTCCCGAACGTTTCATTCTCGTCGGCGGCGGCGTTTTTCCGTATTCACGAGCGCGTGCTCCCCGTAACCGTGATAGGATTTAAAGGATGGTTTATTAAAACGGGGCCGGGTTACGATCGTCGCGGATGCAGGGAGCGTGCGCTCGGGCACGAAATTTTTCGCCGATGTAACGCCGCGTAACGATACCAACACTTGGTAAATCCTTTCGCGGGGTAGTACGTGCTCGTCGAGGAAACAACTGCAATAACCGCGTAATATCGTAAACATCGAATTATTGCGGTTGCGCCAAGATCTCGGCTGTCGCCGCCATCTCTATAAACTCGAGCCGGGAAAGCTCTCGCGTCTCTCTCTCTCTCTCTCTTTCCCCTTCTCCCTCGACACGATCCTTTATGCATTCGTTCGCAAAATCGGATCGTCGACGCCGACTTTAATCGAAGTATCGCGAGCGTTATCGCGAGCGGCACGAAGATTTCGTTCTCGTAACGATTTCTACGACTCCTTAACCCTTCCCTTAACCCTCCTTCATTCCTTCACAACGTGAAGGCAACCTTATTACAGCGTGCACGCGATCCATGGATCATGATCGACGAAACGCGTACACACGCCCTCCTCCTCGTGTATCGTTCTTCTTTCTCTCGCCGTTTATCAACGGCCACGCGACATCACATCGGGTTACCTTCTCTATTCCGAATGTGAAGGGCGATAAATATTAATGAGGCGGGACTCGTTGCAGCGGAGGAGGATCGGGGGCGTCTACGTGCGTTTGCCGAGCGTGCGAGGCGATACGCGGATGGAGCAGGCACGCGCGTATATATAGCCCGAGCAGATGTGTACACATAAGATTTACCGTCTTGAAACGCAATCTCGGTTAGAGAGACGGTTACCTGTAGCGGAGACGGTACACGAACCGCGCTGTCTAAATAATTACAGTTTCGTGAATAGTTCGCTTCAACTTCGATCCCGTGTCAACCCGCGTTTTTACGCCCGCGTTTCGTTTCGAGGAAGCGGAGAATCCGTTTTCAAAGTCAACTCGTTGGATCGTTGACCCTTTTCGGGATCCGTCTTTCAAAGATTTGTATGTACACACACACACGTGTATTTATCGCGTTTTCCATACTATCCTTCGATTTTCCTGCTTTGATCTTTATCCGAGATTGAGACTGTTGGTCTCAGTCGTGGCTTTCTTTCACAGCTTCGCTTTTCTCTCTTTTGAGAAAAGCGATCGAAGCGGTGGAAGAGGCGGCGCGGTAATGAACCAAGTCTGGGTTTCTCGTTTAAAAACCAAGTTTTCTTTCTCGAACGGAGGGGCGGGGAGCCAATCTCTTATTGCACCGGCCATTTTCCCTTTTGCTTTATCAATTTCCGGCGAATTTTTATTTGAACCCCGTCCCCGAACTGTGTTGTATCGATACGTGATCAGCATTCCTCGAGGAGGGGGAATTTCGATCGTTAATGCATTTCCAACGAACCTGGCCGCGAGCTTTTCACCAGCCAATGAGACTCGTCGAGAAACAATGCAATTAAGAAATATTCCTCTCTTCTTCTTCTTCTTCTTCTTTTTTTCCAAAAATCCACGAACCTCCCCCTCCAATCTCCTAGATTCAACACCGCTGGTACTCTTCCCTTCGATGTGTAAATTATTATACGCTGGCTCGTCCCCTTTGTTACGTTTCTCCCTTGACAAAATATTTAATAACCCTTTACCCTCGTGGAAAATTAATACATCTCGCGGCTCGCGCAATGAGGGAAGGGATGAAAAATTCCAAGTTCGGTTGACCAGAAACCATTATTTCTCAAAACGTCGGAACTTGGCGGATCTCCCTCCCTCGCCACTTTTGTATCGCCCCACAACGGTTACCCACCGCGCGAAATAATTCCACCACCGTCGTTCTAACGGTATGTACATACATATATACATACATACGTGTATATATATATATACGAAGCGACGCGTAACGACGAGACGAAAAAGCGAGACACACGATCGTCGTAGGTCAGTGAAATCGTTATTCCGCGGCGGCGCCGTTCGACAATTTCCTCTCCTCTCTCGGTCGGTGCGGCGGGCTCGCGGAGGAAATATTACGCTCGTCCGTTGCAGCGTAGCTTCCGTTGAAAGTGGCGGCGTCGCCTCTCGCATACGATACGAGCCGCCACGGTTATTTCACGCGCTCGCTTCCAACCTTTTTCCATTCGTTCGCACCCGCAAAGAGGTGTTGAAAGAGGACAAAAATGAAGAGAGAGAGAGAGAGAGAGAGAGGGACGAGAATTGCGACGAATTAAGGGTGACTTCTTTGTCTATGTCGGGTCACGATCGTATCGATGGTGGTTACACACACGCGACGTCGTGTCTATCCCCTTGTGTCGAATGCAAATAACATTTTAACATTCGTATGCTCGAACGGGCGTGCTCGCGACTAGATTCGATTTCCTGGAAGCTTTTAAGCGCGCCGCCTACGAACCGTTACCGCGCGACAAATTTCCCGATCGGATTAATCGGGGAGCCCGGCGCGGGGGATATAATTGTTCGATCGTGCGCCGAGGTCTCGACTCGAATTCCTTCTCGAAAAACATGGATGGAAACGGAACAAAGAGGGGCAAAAATAAAGGGAGGGGGATACGCGTGTATAAAATTGCGCAGCCTGTCGGAAAGTGGTGGAAATGGATATAAAAAGACGGATGGAAGGGAATAAAGAGAGAGAGAGGGAGTGGCGCGTTAAAAAGGCGCGACTGGGTTACACGCGTTTTTTTTCCAACGCTTTCCTAACCTATTAAACCCTCCATCGAGAGCTATTACCTACAGCGAATTCCTCTTCCTTTTTTCCCCCTCCCCCTCCTTTTCTTCTTTTTCATTTCGAGCACGAAAAACTCTTCCTATTGTTAGAGGCGGCTCGCTTTTTTGCCCATTCGAACGCACCCCCCTATCGCGCACGTGTCGCGATAACTTTTGAAAAATCCTTTTTCCCCCCCTCTCCCTTTCTCCCTCTGTCTCCTTTTTATAACGCCCTTCCGCTTTGCGGAAATCCAGAACACCGATATTCCACAGTTTTATTCGTGTAACGAATAATTCTAGCCCTGTTTCTTCTATGCGCGTATAGGTTATGCAAATAGGCGCGCGTACACACGACGCGCGAAATATATAGAAGAAGGATATGCTTTCGGTCGCTGAAACGCGGTTTCTCTCCGGTAGCTGCACGGTTTCGGCCGTAACCTGGCGGAAAACCCGGGTAAAGATTTCCGCGTGTCCCGAGCGAGGCCTGTGCTCGCTTCGAATTTTCGATCGGGATTAAAAAGTCGACATTGGAACAATCTATTTGGACGGTATTCGAAAAAAAAAAAAAAAAAGGAAAAAAAAATAGCCACGACGTATCTGGCTCGGTCCCATACGGCAGCGATTTCGGTGGTCGAACACCCATCCCCCTCCCCCTCATGCGAGGGATCGTTTAGATAAAAGGGAGGGAGAGGCACGATATTGCCACTCGGTATCTCGCCGCTCGTCCTGGGACCAATACCCGTTTCCAACATTTTCCTGCGATTCGCAACGAGATTCGAGCCCTTATGGAGAAAGAGGCGAGAACTCGTTTCTCTCTTTCGCGCGTGGGTTTTTTTCGTGTAGTCTCTCTCTCTCTCTCTCTCTCTCTCTCTCTCTCGATGAAGCGATCGTAAAGCCTGGCGCTCGTCGTCGAACGACATCCTCAAAGGATCCTCGCGCGCGCGCACCACGGAGAGATTCCTCGGGACAGATCTCTCGGGCAAATCCTTTCCCAAAGCGAATCGTGGAACCTCGTTGCGGGAATTCGATGCTCGTCTCGACGAGTCATCGCGATTGTTCTTCCTTCCCCTTTTTATCCCACGATAAGAATTTACGAAACGGTTGGAAATGGTATCGGTCTTCGTAGTGGTGGTGGTGGTGGTGGTGTTCTCGTTCGACGATCCTTTTGCTTTTTTTAAAACTCGAATCGTGAAAGGATTGTTCGTTCTTGAATTTCGGATTATCGATAGATTCCGATCGTTCGATAAATTTGATTCGTTTACGGATGGAAGGGATATTATTTTCTTCCCTCTTTCTCGTTTGCTTCAACCAATTACACTGGCGTTATTAATGCATTAACGATATTTTAAATGTATCGGGAATTTAATGGAAATATCGTTACTTATTTACAGATAATCGTTACAATAATTTTGAGCAAAAAAATTCGAGCAATTATTTTATATTTCGAGCTTTGTCGATATTTTAACGATATTCTCGATGTATCTAATGATATATAGGTAAGGTATAGGTAAATTTTACCGGTATTTATCGATAACGGTAGTCATGCAAATTCCCCGCTGGTATATTTTCCTACTAATTATTTCCTATTATATTAAAAAGGAGTAATAATAATAAAAAGGTAATAATAAATAAATTGTAATTGATCGCTGTATATATCTTCTGAGCAAGTTTATTTTATCTAATACAGCAAGATTTCGTGAAAATCGATAAACAATGTATCCATCGACTAGAATTAACTAGAAACGAAAGAATCGAATTTATGAATTTTCGAAAATTATTAAAACTTAAAAATTCCTCTTTTTCTCGAAAACCTCGAAAACCTCTGGAAAGAAAGAAAAAAAAAAAAATAATAAAATAAAAAGGCCACGAACTCGAACGAAGCCATTGACGCATATTTATGAATTTTTGGTCTCCAAGTAAAATTATTAAAACTTAAAAATTCCTCCTCGAACCGATATCGTTTCTCATCACAAATCTTACAACAACGCTGGAAAAAGAAGAAGAAGAAGAAGAAGAAGAAGAAGGCCGCAAACTCGCGTGGTAGAAATGCGTTAAAATGCGAGAAAAAGGGAACGTTCGCGCTAATTTAACCAAGATTGAGAAAACACCGTTTGATGAAAGGCGAAATCTTTGCGATGCAAATGACAGAACGTGGAGAGCCAGGTTCGAAACTTTAACCTTTCTCGGCTTCTCTTCTTTTTCCCCTGCGTGGTGGCGGCGGCGGCGGCCCTTTTGAACCCGAAACAATGGTCGCGATTTAATGGAAACGGAATTGCGAGGGGTGGGGCAGAATTGCCAGTCGAGTTTCGGTTAAACGGATAGATTCAGCGCGCACCCTTCAACGAAGAAATTGTTGAACTCGAGGTTGGGGCCCTCGGGATCAAGGAAACTAGCTTTTGTCTTTTCGTATACTTTTACCACCCCCTACCCCCGTTTCCAATTTCCCTGAAATTTTCACGGTTCAGGCTGGCCGCGCGAATAAACGAAAATTTCGCTCGCACGTTGCACAAACGGCGACGTTCAAACCTGCCTAACCAACCCTGCGTTAACTCTTTACCAAAAGGTTAAGGGGGTGCTTCAACTTTTCAACTCCTAATTTCAACCGTTCTTCGCTTCGTTGCTGTAATTATCTAACGGTGTGTGTGCTCCGATTCATTTCTGCTTTTTAAATATATTACCATTTTCGAGCTTCCATATTTGTACGCCTTTCGAATTCGATTGTGCTTGAAATGGTCTAATCGTTGTCAGTATCGTTGACATCAAAATTTGCAAAAGATTCCAGGCTGGTCTCGAACATTTTCTCGTATTATTTTCTCAGGAAAACTCTTCGTTTCTGCACCTGTTTTCCAAATTGTCAAAAATTCAATTGAATTTTTAAATATATTTCCATTTTAGAAGTTCGATATTTGAACACCTTTCGAATTCGATTGTATTTAAAATGATCTAACCATTGTCAGAATCACTGGAATCGCTTTGCAGAAGCTTTCAGGCTGGTTTCGAATATTTTTTTTTTCGTGTTTTTTTTTAGGAAAAATTCAATTAAAAGAACAGTATAACAATTTCGTACAGTTTCTGAAGATGCACACATTTCTTCTAAATATTGAGTGCAACGGCTCATGAAAGACTCAGAATACCGTGGATCCGCACTAATTCCATCGACTTTAGAAGGAAAAATGAGGCTATCGAAAACGATCGTAAATCTCGATTCTCGGTGGTGTCGCGTCGAATTTCCAAAAACTTTGCGCGACGAAAATGGAAGTTGTGCGCAATCAACGACTCTCGCAGATGCATCGGATCTCACGAGTCGACGAGGTGTAATCTTCGGGTTCAAGGATGACGATTATCTCTCTCTCTCTCTCTCTCTGAAGTTGTTGTTCTGAAAACGAATTCGAATTAATCGAAAATTATTGGCGGACCAATGCAACTATCTTGACAACACTTTTCCAAGCAGCGAAGGGAAAAATGGAAAACGAGAGGATGAAAAACGGTGGTTGATTTTTGAAGAACTACCATCGAATCAAAGTTTTCTTTATCTCGTAGAAATTTAATCTTTCTTCTGCCGGTACAACAAAGAGATAAGGTCTCGAGAAGAAGCTCGGAGGATAACAGCATCTCGACGTATTCGAAACATTCGAACACCGTGAAAGTCTCGAAACGAAGGAATCCGGCAAGAACTCGAAACACGCCCGGGAATATTCTTCAAATTTAAAGAATTTCACGGATCGTAAGGGTGTTCTCAAGATCTTTCATCAATCCTCAACCCTTATGGATCATCTTCTAACGTGTTCAACGCGGGCAACGATTACGGCGGAAATCACGGAATAATTTGTGAAACGTACGTTTCGAATCGTTATGAATCGTTACACGGGTTATTATTCGGATAAATTGGATAAATACCGGGGCAATTCTTCGACCGAATATCACCCCTCGAATTATGATGCATAATCCGTTCTCTCGAGCGTGTTAATGAGAAAGAAGCTCGTGAATTTCATCGGCGTGGCGGGCCGGCTTGTTGCGCGGAATTCATTAGAAAATACGCTTTTTCATCAACGTCCGACTACCCTTTTAATTGCTACTTTCCATGGTTTCTCGATGCCTGGCAACTTTTCCAATATGATGCGCTTCCCAGCCGCCGTCACGCTTCATCCCCCGCATACGCGGACTTTTGATTCCCTCTCTGCTCTCCTCCTCCCCCCGGAATTTGCTTTGGTTTCTTCCCTTCTCGAATCGTTATTCGAGAATTCAACGCGTTAAAAATCGCGGAACAAAGATGATCGAACTACGATTCACCGATTTTAAATATTATTTATCGTTATACGACGAGTTTAAAATTTTCTCTTTCGTCTTCAAAAGCTAACTAGATCGAAGTCGTGGACTTTTGATTCCCTCCCTCCCCTCCCCCCGAAATTTGCTTTGGTTTCTTCCCTTCTCGAATCGTTATTCGAGAATTCAACGCGTTAAAAATCGCGGAACAAAGATGATCGAACTACGATTCACCGATTTTAAATATTATTTATCGTTATACGACGAGTTTAAAATTTCCTCTTTCGTCTTCAAAAGCTAGCAATCGATCTCGAACCTCGTCGTCGAATCGAAGTCTTCAAACCTTTTTCTTTCGACTTCCCCGCTCGAGAAAAATGGTCAGCGTTTACGCCTCGCTGCGATCCGAGTTGCTTTGACTTTTGACGTTTATCGAAAAAAAGAATTGTGGATAAAATCAAAATATCGATGCTATTTCGTTTCGAGAGAAAGATACTCGATGCGCAAATAACTCCGATCGCTCGTCGTAGCGTACGATACGCGGCATCTTGCACATAGCGACTATAGTCGCTCGTAGTAGCGAAAGGGTTAATAAGAGAGACGGAGCGAACGATTCCCGCTTCGTTTCACGTCTGGTATAAGGAAATAGGTGTACAAAGGAAGTCGAAAGTTTTGATCAGAGGCGGGAATGCGTTTCAGGAGCTCGTATATTTGATGCACCGTGTATTCGTAGCCAGCGAACCGTTCAACTTAGAACTCTCGATTTCTCTACACGAATTCTCCCGTTGGCGTGTAATTAAAAAAGATTCCACGACACTGGCGATCCCTCCAGTCGATCGCTACACACGCGCGTTTTTGCCTTCCCTCGTGTCGCTCTCCATTTTCAATTCCACGAGACGCCATCGATCCACCATCCATCGATCAAACACACGGCGCCTTTTTCCGCTCGCAATCGAAGCGAAACATCGACACCCTAGCCTCGTTTGTCCACCAAGGTAGATGCGAGAGAGAGAGAGAGAGAGAGAGAGTTCCCCTTAGCCTAGCCTCGTGAATCACTCGTCCCTGCCATATTCCTCGATGTTCAACCAAACTGAACCCGTCGATCCACGATTTATATTTCTCGTAGAGAAAAAGAGAGAAGTGGGGGGGGGGGGGGCAGAAAAATTCAAGCGTTCCAAATAGATGTGCCACAATATAGCTCCCTCCCCTCCCCACGCTTGTCATTCGAACCGAAGAAAAAGCACCCGTTTATGGTCGTTTCGTCGCCCTCTTTTATCCCGAGAAAATTCGTCGAGACGAGCCCACCAGTCTCTCTCTCTCTCTCTCTCTCTCCTCTCTCTCTCTCTCACGGCTCCTGAAATTTATAGTTTCTATAGCCACGAGGACGATGATACGCGGACGATCGATTTCTCGAATCCGCTCGTGCGGACGGGATTTCATTATGCAAAGTCGAAGGAGAATTATAAACGTTCCGGGTTATAATTGAACGGCATACGGACGGCGCATGAAAAAAAAGCTCAATTTAAGATAACAACGTTATCGCGAGCATTCTCTCTTCCCCTTCCTTCCTTCCTTCCTTCCTCCCTCGTTCACGCGACACTCGCTCTTGTTTACGATCAATGAAACGATACCGGGCGAATTTACATTTTAATACCCGTCCGCGAAACGAGGCCGGTTGCTCGTAAAGCCAAGCCTCGAAGAATTCTCTTCTCCGCGAGAGCGTGTAACAACGGCTCGCCTCTCCTCATTTATCGGCCTCCGTGAAGCGTTTATCGGTGTCGCGCATACAAATTAGACGGGAGTTCCGTTTTCTTCCCCCTCCCTTTCGATCTTTCACGATCGAATTTCGCGCCTAATGCTCGATCCCGTTTCCATTTAAATTATCTCGAGGCTAGGTCGGGTCGAGATTCGATTGAATATCGGCGGGAGGATCGAGAAGAATCGAAAAGAACAGACGTCAACTTTATGAATAATTGATGAGAGTCGTTAGAATTCCCGCGAAACCTTGGTCGACGCTTTATTCGGCGACGCTTGGCGGATTCGAAATGGGATTTAGGCTCGAGGCTGTGGAGCTGCTCGATCGATACATTTACACTCGTTGCTCGATGAGCAATACATTTTTTAAAGTGGTCCTTCGGTCTTTCATCCCGTTTGGTGATCGAAACCGAAGGTCGAACTCGTACGTCTTACTCGATTCGAAAAGATTCCCTTCCTGGATATCTCGATCGCGTAAACTCGAACGCTCGGTCGATTTTTATTTTACGATTTTGTTAGGTTGCGAGGATCCGGGAGTTTTATCGCTCGAATATTCGATATCTAAATTTTATTCGTCCTTGGATCGAACAAAGCTTCGCCATTTTTTCCTTCCCGTGATCCAAGAATATATCCGACCTGTCGGATATTTCTTCGAGCCGGTTTCTTTGCGTCGTTTCGCGAGAAAAGGGACACACCGCGTTGAATCGTGATCTTGAAAAAAAGAGAAAGAGTTTCGTAATTATTCTCTAACAATTTCGCGAACCAACTAACATTTTTCCCCATCAATCTTCTTCGAGTTTAATCCCAATTTTTTTTTTTCTTTCTCGACGACGAGCTTCTTCAAATGTGGAATAGTTGTTCGATCGTGAAGGCTAGGAAATATGGAAGGGCGCGAAGGAGGAAATAAAAGTTTAAAGAGGATGGCGTTCATTTTCGTTTTTCCTTATTTCCTTGCTCATCGCGGACGTGATTCGTTCGAATAAATATATATCTATATATATATATATATATACCCTGATCGAAGAAAACGACCCCCTCCTTCGGATTTTTATTCTCGCTCGAACAGAGAAGTCTGGCGATTCGGGTAAAATTCGAGCAAACCCTCTCCCCCTTCCTCTTTAATTGCGCGATTTCCGCTCTTAGATTGCTCTTTGTCCGGGTAACCAAGTCGCTCGGGTTTCTCAGATTTCTAAAATGGCTGCCACTCGTGTTAGCCCTTTTCGTGAAGTTAGTTGATTAAATTTCTCGATTAATCAGGATGTTAACGCGAAGCGTTCTCTGTTTCTCCCTTTAATTGGTCGAAGGACGAGTACTCCTTTGACGTATCACATTTTTCCTTCGGACGAACATCCGGAAAAGAGACGAGTAGATAAAAAGACGGAATGGATCGAAAGCAAAATGTTTGAAACATGGATGGAAATCGATCAATCTCCACGTTTTAATTCCTCCTCCTCTCGACGAATTTACATAATATTACCTTTGTAAATTCTTCGTTTGGAACGATCTGGAATTAATGATGTGAAATCTTCGACGACAGTTATCCCCTCTCGGCTACTGTTCCATTTTTAAATAATTTCGAATAATTTGACAAGGGTTTGAAAAAATAGAGACATATCTCAGATAGGATTTTACGTTCCATCTTTTACGATATAAGCTCGAATCTTATCCGGATCCAACGGAATAAATTTGGACGAAGAATAGGCCGTATTGCTCGCGGAGGAAATTTGAATGTAAATCATACGATTACGCGAGAGTTGCGAAAAAGGGGTAGATTCACGGATCTTCTTCTCGCCAGGTATCCGTCCGGAGAATAAAAATCTCGCCGAGCTAACCGTTTAATCTAACGAAACTTATCCCGAGAATAAGGTTCAGCAATCTAGAAGGGATAACGCTGTCTTATTTACCGGATCTGATATTACACTCGGGGAAAGAAATCTTTGGCCTCGATTCGATAATTGGATCTTTTATTATTTTATCCAACGAAATGCAAAGAGAAAATTTTTCTCCAAATTATCGAACCTCAACCATCGGAACCAATTTCTATCTTCTTTCTATTCTAAACTCTCTCTCTCTCTCTCCGTGAACAGTGATTAGATTTATTATCAAATTTAATAAAATCATTAGAAAATTATTACGATTTTCAACAATGTAACAATGTTGTATTCAATACGACAGAATTAATTTTATTATATATATATTTTATTATATATATTATAAGTTTTTCGATTCAATTTCAACGATGGCGATCTTCTACAACGTGATATCGAGAAAAAAAAGGGGAGGGAAAAAAAAAAAAAAAAGAAACTTAAAATTCACGCACATTTGACACGCTTGTTCTCGCGTTTCGCATATCGTTCAATATTCATAGGCGCTCGTTCATGGGAACAAGATCATCTGTACATTTTTACCCGCGGCTTGGAAATGGAATAAATCGGTGTGCGTAAGGAAGAGGAGAAAGGGAGGGGTCGAACACTCGTAAATAGAGAGAGGAGGATTCTCGTGGTTGTAAAAATTTGTGTTCTCGCGCAAAGTGGCGTTTACCACGTGTTGTTGTCGATCGCAAGATCGGACAGCGCGAACGCTCTCCAAAGCGTTCACGTTTCGCGTCTCGTTTATACGGTTGGAACGACTTCGTTTCGACGTCGATCGCGCATTGATTCGAGTATCGATTCACGCGCGATTGTGCGCCTGAATAATGGCACACGCCAGTTACACGCGGATTTCCCTGAGCTTTGGCGGCTGAACGCTTTTGAAGGTTACGAACTCGTATCGAGGATTATTATTCCGTAGGCTCTGAACGTTAACGGATAGCTTGGATTCGAGTTTTTTAATTTCCACCTCGAACAACGATGCTTTTCGAGAAGAGAATTCGATCGAATTATTATCAGGTGAAATTTGTTCAACACGGAACGGAATCGTTCTTAACGATCCCTCTATCAAATTCGATCTGTCGTTTATTATTAAAAAATTGAAGAAGAATACCAAAAAGCTCGAAAAAAAAAAAAAAGAATGGAAAATTCGGGCAAAACGAAAAGAGGCGAAGGAAAAAATATTGCTTTTCATCGGGATCAATTGTTCGCTTCCATAAATTCGGAACGATCCATTTTTCATCGGAATTCGAACTTTGAAGGGGTACATGGATGCATGCGGGTTACGATCTCGGATAAATTTCCGTGCAATTTCAATACGAGATGATTCCTCTTATAGAGGCAAGTCTTCTCCCTTTTCTCCTCCTCCTCCCTTCTTCGATATACACGAGAGCTGTGTGTGTGTGTGTGTGTGTGTCGAGGGCTGCGGGATAAGACGAGCGGATATTAAAAATATCTTCCGTCGAGAACGGACAGCGATCGACTTCCGGTTTATCCGTTTCACTCCATTTCCAAGCCGTCCCTGGAGCTCGATTGGCCCTCTTTTCGTCCCCTTTCGGTTCCTCTATTTTTCTGCACCCGATTCTCCACGATTCTCTTTCTCGACCCCCTTTTGTACATCGCTTCTCCCCGTAAATCTTGACGCAGACCTATCCGTTTCAAAAACGGATTCGTAAGTGTCGAACGAAAGTTGGGAAAGATTCGAGCGATTTTAATCGGTCCTAACACGAGAATTGATTCGATTCCCCGTGGAGAATCAACGTTCCATCTATCCAAGTTGTTCTTGGACAGTTGTCAAAGATTAGATTAGAGGCGGCGTGGTTATTCCTGTTGTGAATGTGGTCCCGTTTCCGAGTATCTCTAATTTTGAAGCTATCCCAACAGACGATATTCATTTTGGACGTATACGATATAACAGAAATTCCAATTGTTCTCAGCAGTGTCGCTAACAAAAGGTATCGTTGCAAGATTCTCTTCCCTTTCGAAAACCTTTCCAAACCGTAAAACAAGTAGAATTGTACCGCAAAAATTGATCAACATCCCGGCCCGCGCCCCGCGCCCGCTTAATTAATTTATCGTTTCGTTATTCGGTGGTCCACAACTGGGCGACAAGCGCGCGTAGCTCCAGTCCAGCTTTTTCAACCAGGCAGCACAGCAGTTTCAGAATTTAAAAAAAAAAAAAAAAAAAAAAAAAAAACACGATACATTCCCCGCATTCGAGCTTCAGCCCGGGTATTCGCATTTTCCCGGGCGAATCCTCTTAATTACTTTAATGGTCCGTCGAAAAGTGGCGTCAACGTTGAACGTCATCCTTTGACCACCTCTCTCTCTCTCTCTCTCTCGAGATACGGCAAATAGAAAAAGCGTATTTCACTTTCTAAACATCCTCTCCCTCCTTGACCTCTTCTCCGAGACGAAACGAAGCGTCTTTCTCGGAACAGACTTGGCTGTTTGCCCTCGTCGCCCCCGGAAGGATTCATCAACCTTCGTTCCTTCGTTTTCTCGCGGATCTGTGGAGATCGGTCGGAACACGGAATATTCTCGCTTCACGCGGGAAAATTGTCGCGAATTTCGTTAACGGCCGCGTGTTCGATCGAGGGGGATGAAGGGGAGGAGGAGGAGGAGGGAAATTACTGGTCGGAAGAATGGAAGGGCCGATTCGCTCGATCGAGGCTTCGAACGCGCGTTCGAAAATTATGGGCAATCGTTGGATTCGAGCTCGTCCGCCCGCGTCGTCCGAAAATTGCCAACTATATTCCCCTCGAATATTTTCACCCACTCCCCTCCTCGACGATTCTGCACTGGTCCGGCGCAAAGCCACGATTCGGGTCTCGAAAATACTTCGTTTCGCCGGTCGAGATATCTCGCGAGAAGGGAGAGAGAGGCATAATCGCGACGACGTGACTCTGAGAAGAAAGAAAGAGAAAAGTGTTGGTTGGTTATGCAGTGGTGAACAATAAATGAGAAATATACTGATTTAACTGAATGGATATATTTTATAACAACCGGCGATCGCGTATCGAAGATAAACAAAAGAATGTCATCTACGGAATAGTGACAGCAACGTTTAATAATAAAATTATAGGTAAAATTTCAATGAACTTTTATACCTTATAACAAAAAGATAATCGAGAAACTACTTTCTATTCGTTGATCTTGCGAATTGTCTAAGAGCCATCCCTTCCATCGAGCGAAACCAACGTGAAATTTATTCGAACGATAGGAACACAAGTGGAAATTCTGCGGTGGTAATCCAATCGGATGGAAATCGGGGACAAACAGTCGGATCGCGTCTAATTATTAATAATGCGACGAGTCAGTGATCGGATGGATGGATGGATGGATGACTGTTTGCACCACGGGATTGGTTACTCGCATTACGGCGCGTTCCTCGTCGCTTATCAATGGGCATCGTTGAAATTGGAACCAGCCGTTCCCTACGGTAAAGAAAAGTCGGCCGAGGCCGATGATTAGAGTCTACGATCAATGGAGCGTTATCAATGCTGCTACGAGCATCGCTGATCATCGACGACGACGAATTTCGCGTCGAATCTATCCACATAAACGAAGAACGGCTGCGTTGTTGGCGCGGAAACAACCGTCGATCCCCGGATTGCTCTTAAAAGCAAAACCGGTCGTAAACCCGCCATTTGCTCGACGAGTGGATCGGTAATTTCGGTAACTAGAATCCTAGAGCAGGAGGAGGTTGGAAATTTCGATCGGTTCGATATTAAGCTCTCTCTCTCTCTCTCTCGGAGCACAAGTATCCCGACTTTACGACCGGGATTTTTACGATTTCCCTGCCGTTCGAGGCTGTGTACCTGTGCACGTTTCGGTTAGCTCTCCCAGGATTGCACCTCCGCGTTCCTCCCCCTTTTTCCAGCCTCGCGTGTGTCTCCCTTCGAACTTTAACGAGTTTGTCCTGTATGTAATCGCATCGGTGGCGCGGCGACCGTCGAAACATCAACGACAAATTGGATTCTGAAACGGTCTGTACGTGACCGCGTACGTATCTCGCAGACGCCTCGATGGCGAGACGGAGATGATCCGCTACGATTTACGAGGCGAGATAGGTGTTCCTCCTCTCTGTTCAACGGCAAATTTCGTGGCTGGACGCCGTAAAAGCGACGAGAAATCGTCCGTCTTGATTTCCGGATTTCGAAAGAAACTTTTGCTCGCCACTCTGACAATCTTACCGATTTTATTTACGCCCCGTCTCCATCCGTATAACGCCAAAGCTTCTTATCTAAAGCTTGTAAATGAAAAATTCGATCGACGGAACCACCCTCGTTTCGAAACTCTTGAAATCCAAACATCTGCGCTCCACATCGTAAAAGCGATCAGAAATCGTCCTTTCTGAAGCTTCGATCGACGGCCCCCCTCTCCCCTTTCGTTTCGAAACTGGCGAAAATCCGAATTGCTCTGATTTATTTGTTTATTTATTTTTCGTTGCAGTGAAGTATCTGAGGGAGGTGACACCGTACTTCAGGAAGGCGTCGATCATCCAGGAGGTGGGGTGGGAGTTGCAGCGCGGCTTTCTCAGCGCGACACCGCCGCCCCCGAAATCACCACCGCGGGCGGATACGCGTTATCTGCCGCTGCAACTCTGCAGACTCACCAGGGCTCATCCTTCCTCGGATCCCGGTAAGTTGTTCCATCGTCTCTATCGCTATCCGTTTAATTCGTGGGGCGGCGGCGGCGGCTTGCTCGACCGAACGTCGCCAGGGTAACGGGACGAAATTCCCGAAAACAGAGGAGCGTGAAAGCGGAAAACGCATCGACCCAACGACTAACGCGAGAACGTTAATTAACGCTGTCCCCGTGAAACGGGGGATTCTCGCGTCGACTGCCGCCGCCTTGCCCTTTCGCGATGCCTGTTCCGTTGGCTGACTTTATTCCGAGAACGTGTCGTTTTTGTCGTCGCCCGCAAGATGGATCATCGTGGTGGTGGGTGTTAAAATGTCGCCGAGCCGTGATATCTTCGGTCGGAATGCGTAGATTAATAATCCTCTTTGAGCGAAAATAAACATTGTCAGTTAGAGTCGAGAAGAAGATTATGGAACTTGGGAGAATCTGTGTTCGATCGATCGACGCGGTTGGAGGATCTTTTAAAAGTCGGATTGGGAGAGAAATGTTCTTTTTTCTCGAAGAGGGTGATGAACGTAATTGGTGATTGAATTTAAAACTCGATTAAAATTAGGAGAAATTTGAAAGGTTGTATTATAACTTCGATCATTCGAAATCGCTTTTTTAAATCGCTTTTTTCTTTCTATTTCTACGACACGTTTTCCTAGATATAAAAAGAGGGATTAATTTTTAATCATTCGTATATATATTTATATATCTCGTCTCACTGGCCTATTCCAGATTCCGGACAGGGCGTAGCAGTGCATTTCAAGCATCAAAAAAAAAAAGAAAAAAAAATGTAGGTTAACGGATCGTGAGTCCATTTATAATCTTTGCTACGAATACACGGACATTTAATTTAGTTATAAATATCTACGCTTATAATTACATTTAGTAATTACATTTATAATTAATCGCATTTATAAAGATACAATTAATAATATGTATAATTACGTTTCCGTTTTAAAATAGGAATTAAAATTAATTTTGTCGTAGGTGTGGCAATTTCAGGAATTTCCCCGCGTCTGTCCCGGTAAATGTGTTTTGCATTTAACCGTGAAATTCGACGAGCGGGGTTTGTCGGTAAGAAAAACCGAGTTCAAAAACTGATCGATCACAAAATCGAATAAAACGTGGCGAAATTCCTGTTGTCTCTCGTTGAACGTTTAGCCGAACTAAACGTTCCAACGAAACGTAACCGGGATTACGTGCACAAGCCGCGTCTCGTGGATGGCGCTCCTCTCGAGAGCTGCATGCTCAGCGACCGAGATAATGACAGCCATAACGCAATTAACCCGTTTCTGGCATTACAGTCGAACGAGCCTGCGCGGCGCCGGCGTGCCACGAGTTTGACAGTCAATTATCGTCTAATTGAATGACGACTAAACGCGTCGGAGAAAAGCCTCGCCGCGGTTACACACGTCGCGTCGCGACACGCTCCCTCTTTCCTCGATTTCAATTCTCCAATTTCAATTTCCCTCCCCTCGAAATCTCTCTCTTCCTCCCCCGATTCCTTCGTCTTCAGAGATATAAATCTATGAATAGAAATCGTTTCCACGTTTTTTTCAGGCTAAATTTCCCCTATCTCGAACGTGAAGTCTCTACGTATCCTCTCCTTTTAAAGAGCAACTCTTCAAATTCTCTTCGTCTTTCCTTAGCTCGATCGCCGTTTTTAAATCTGAACAGGCTGTCACGTTCGCAACGCGATCTCTCTTCCCTATTTGGGAAGAGAGACAATAGGGAAGGGGGAGACTCGTTCGCGTGTACACCAGATGGTGGTAAGTGGCTTGGCGGTGGTTGAATGGATCCAGTTTTCATCGAGACGCTGCTTCCCCTCTGTCTGCTCGCTGCGAGGGACACGGCCACAAAGAAGGGGTTAGAAAAGAGTATCCCTCCGCGGATCCAACGTCGAGTTAATGAAAGGCTAATGGGCTCTTAATTCTATAGAGCTTCTTCCTCCCCTCCTTCCCCTCGATAACTGTCTCCGTTCGCAGATCCTCCTCCCCCTTCGCGAACGAAACTCGCCTTTCGTCCGACCTATTCTCTCTCTCTTTCGCCGCATCTTCCAGAGAATTCGTAAATAAAGCTCCCCCCGTTATCTTCCCCTCCACCGACGAATCCCCTCGACGGGACTTGGTTCTCGTCCCTCTTTCCTTATCCGGCCTTCGTCTTCCGCCGACGAAGGAAAAAGGAAATCGTGCCTTCCCTTCCCGGGGAACAGAACAGCGCCGGGGAATACGCGCGCGAGAGGAGGGTAAAAAAGGGAATCAGAAGCGTGGCGTGTTCTTATCTTATCTGGACGCAGCAGCAATCGTTGGTCGCTCCAGTTTTTTTCAATGGTATTTTTCGAGCCCCGCTCCCATTATCCTGTATTGCTTGTAGCCGTGGACAGTTGACGGGTCGGCCTAAAAATTGGCAGGGACGCGGTGGGCAAACAGCGGGCGCGGGAAAAGGTCGTTAAATTCATCCGGAGTTTGCTCGTCAAATATTCAACGTTCTCGCTCTTCCGCTGTTTGTCGTCCTCGTGGCGACCGTTTATCTTCGAACCCGGCGCACATCCATCGTCGGAAATTAAAGAAACCGGTCCACGGGAGAGAGCAATAACAAACAGGTACAGCTTGTTTCCAAGAGGGGGAGGGAGGGGGGGAGGGGAGGACGACACACGGTGGCCCGTGTGTAAACATTCTTCCCTCCGTGTTCTTCTACCTGCAAGAGCCTGTTCCTTCCCAACTTTTCCTCGAATCAATATCCTCGAAGGAGTTCAACTTTCGCAGCCCCGCTTTTTTACCCAACTTACGTACGTAGCGTGTT
Source organism: Apis florea (assembly GCF_048593485.1). Lineage (NCBI taxonomy): Eukaryota > Metazoa > Arthropoda > Insecta > Hymenoptera > Apidae > Apis > Apis florea. The sequence goes on along the minus strand of NW_028256777.1, from coordinate 64,038 downwards.
ATCGACGGCTCTTTTTTCCAACTGGAGAAATGGTGCGTTAAGGGTAGAAAAGGAGAAAGGTAGGTGTAGAAGTAGATACTTTAACGGCTAAGTAAAGCTCCTGCTCTCGTGGCGTGCGAACTGGGTTGCATTCTAATAAGAATGCGTTTCTTAACGCGCTCTCTCGATTCGCGTTAAAATTTCCTCGACGGATCATGGAGGAATTTCCATCGATTTCAAAAACGCGTCACGTTCGATCCAGGGAATGTTCGGATGTCGATAGAAAGCGGAAGAGATATTTACGATTTATCGAATGCGTAATTCTTCGTCCTCCATCCTTGGTGAAAATGAAGACTTCCTCGCATAGTGAGAGAACATCTGTGAGAGAACATTTTACTCGCGGATATCCTGGCGGATAATAATTCGATATTTTCTCTTTGTTGGCGCGCTATCCGCTCTTTCCCCTTCCCCTTTCCCCATTCTTTTGGCAATATATAACGTATAAAGATCGATTATTCCTTAGTTTTCTCTGGGTCTCTGCCTTCCCATCCATTATTCCTTGCGTATCTTTCCTTCGCGTATCGCTCCTGGCTAGATAGAATAGAATTTTTCCACATTTACATTTACTTATTTCCTGTTTAGCTATCGAGAGAAAAGGAAAAAGAGAGAAACGAAAAAAATTGGAAAATTTTTCAGCCTTGAATTTTAAGCGTGGTATTATGCCCGCATTTTACTCGAATAACGGCGCCGCCACCAGATGGAATACGGCGTGGCCGTAATACAGTAAGTTCGTGGAACGAAGAGGCTCGTAGTTGACCGAGAGCAAACACGAAATGGACGTACTCAGACATTAGAAGGAGAGAAAAAAAGGGGGAGGGGAAAAAAAAAAAGGAAAAAGGGAAAAGGAAAGAAAGGATCGGACGGTGGAAAAGGATATCGTTCATGGATTCTATCCACGAATTAAAACAGACCGGTAGACGCGTGAACGGTACAATGAAAATTGGCTAATTGAATTAGCAGACAGCTGAGAGCGACCTGAATAGATGGAGGCTTCCATAACGCGAACCGTCAGGTTTTAGGATGGGTTCCATTAAAAGGAAGAGTGCACCGGTGAAAGAACCGGATCCGAATTATCCAATTAAAATCACCTGTTAATTGTACGAATATCGAGGAATCACAATGGCCCCCGTGACGCGTTCCCCGGCTCACTCTCGTCTACCATTCGACCGTGAAATTAGATACTCTTGCTTGCTTAATTATTTTTCCGTTACAACAATTGAATACGTATACTTGTCGCGGCATAAAAATTCCCGACAAATCTTTATTCGAAGAAAAGGAGAAGCATGATCCGATCCCCCGAAGTAAATATATACAGTGAAAATGGTAAAATTAATCGCAAACGACGACGAGAAGGGAGAATTTTTAAAAACATATCGATAAAGAAAAATAAGACATACGAATGAAGGTTAAAGACAACAAAGGGGAGGGGGAAAAAAAACATCAAAGAATTCAAGCTATTAATCGTCAATCCAAGTAAACGACGCGAGGCATGAAAATCCTCGTCAGGACAATCCTCGCCAAAAGAATTACGGATATCATTTCATTCACGCTATAATTTCATCCGATATTCTGGAATCGACTTTATCAAGGAATCGAGCAAAAGCGAGACGTCCCTTTCGATTACACCTCGCGAGCCCTTTAATTAATGCCACTCGTGGATGGCCACTCGAAACAAGATAGCTCGCAATCCGCAACTGCTGCGGATCGAGTGCTTTGACCGGATCCATGACACACTTTCCATTCCCTCTTTCGAATGTTTCGAACGAAACGCGCGCCTCTGTACACCGGTATACACGCGATATGCTTACCTTTTCCACGACTCGTTCCGGGTTTCGATTCATTCGGAACATAGACACATCCCACCCCAGCGAGCCCCGGAATCTATACGCGAGAGATGAGCAGGGAAGGAGAGGGGAGAGGTTGGAGATCGTCGATGGGGGAGGTTCGACTGTGTGTTGTACGCCGCCCCCCATTGGTCGGCGGGGAGAGAGGATGCGAGAGTTAAATTAGTTTCCGGAGCAAAAGCTGGCGGCTGGTTTTCAGGGCTAACCCCCGTGTATAATTCCAGAACAGCTCCATCAGGCTGGAACCCACCAAGAACCTTCCATCCGGAGGCCATCCACCATCCGCTGCTGCTGACGCCACCACCACCGCGCGACCCTTACCCGCCATCAACCATCCCTCCCTCCCCTCGCCGACCCTTCCCCCTCCATGCGCCTTGCCAGACTTGCAGGCGGGGGCAGTTTGCGAAGTTAATTACCGTCGGATAATTGCGCCCTATATGCCGGCCGAGCTGATTAATGAGCCCGAATCAACCTGGAAGTCGGTTGTCCTCTGTCTTTTGTTTCCTCGTCCGGAACAGGACGATTGTCTGCGCCCGGTGATTACGGAGAATCGCAAGGAGATGTCTTTCGGCCTGGCTGTCCGATTTTCGAACACGCGTATAATCCCTTTTTAATCCCAATTTCGAATTATTCCACCCAGGTGGAGTGGACGGATAATTACAGTTTCGTTAACGTTTCGCGATATTAATCCACGAGTCCACGTAGCTTCGTTTTCAATCTGCTCTCCCGTGGGTAAGATTCTCCATTTAACGCGACCCAAAACTATATCGAAGATGTATGCAGCTATAATTACTCATTCCAACGAAGGATCGAAGTGGAGATTTTTCACGCGTGGACAAGGAGCTCGATCAAATTATGCCGATGGAGTGGGTGGATAATTACACGCCATTTTTCGAATATTAATTCCGGTTCACGAGTCGTAGCTTCGTTTTCAATTTAAACTCCCGTGGATCGCGTGGATCGTGGATAAGATTCTTCATTTAACGCGACGCAAAAGTATATCGAAGATATATACAGCTACTAAATTTATTTATACACGTTAAAGTCATTGTCGAAATTTTTCGCGCGTGGAGAAAGAGTTCGATGAAGAGGAAATTATATCGATGGTCCGTGGAATAGGTGAATAATTACACGTCATTTTTCGAATGTTAATTCCAGTCCACGAGTCGTAGCAAAACTATATCGAAGATATAGCTACTTACTTATTAACAAAAGAATTGAAGGCATTCCATTTCCAATGGAGGGTTGAAGTCGTTGTCGAGATTTCTCACGCTGAGCGAGGAACAAAAAAAAAGGGGGAAAGTATCAAAGGGTTGAAAAAAAATTCTCATTTCTCGTTAGTATCGAGCCGCGAGTCGCGGGGAGACGAAGTGGCGCGTGCACGAGCGGTGGCCGCCGCTCAGGGCGGCTATTATCAGACCGTGTAGACGAAATCCACGTCGTCTAGGTCGTCGTGTGGAGCAAGCTTCCATTATCCTCTAATATCGTTACACCAGGTCGCTCTGCTACGGTTTGTCGAACCGACAGCAACGATAATGCCCGTTACGTTAACGACAGGGATATCGTTGCGACCGTGTACGTATCCGTGACGTATCCATCTCGACCTCTCCCTCGATTGTTTCCTTTAATAAAGGAAGTCTGGAAGGTTGCTTTATAACACGCGATTTACGATCTTTCAACAGTTTTTCTCCTCGTCCGTTTACGTTTTCATTTTCGTTTCAATCCCCTCGATTTTTATTTAACGAAAAGAAATCCTCGAAGCTTTTCTCGCTACTTGGAGAAGGAAATTCTAAAAATCTAAGAAGGAATATTTTTAGAATCTGTCAGGAATTTTTGCTTGTTTATTTGTCTACACTGCATTTGTTTATTTACATTTTGTTGCTTTTCGTTTCCAGACTTGTTCTCTTTGTTTGGTTTTATTGTTTGAAAACTTGTTTTGCCTTTGTTTTTATATATATTTATTTTTCCGCTTATTCATATCATCACGCAGCCCAGTGACTTAGAATATTTCGGAATACATCTCTACAATTATTAATCGAAATGTCACGAAAAATCTTGAACAAACAATCGTTCCTTGCGAAACGATTCGTCAAAATAATTTGTGAAGCATATCTTCTGTGATCTTGTCAAAATTTAGTAGAAACAATTTTCGATTTGTGAAAAAAGAACAAAAAAAAGAACAGAGGCAATGCACCGTATACAACGTATTTAAAATACGTTCCGTCAACCACCCTCGACGAGGCAACGATTTACGGTAATGCGTGGATGTAGGTGAAGGAATCATACACGCGTGGGCGTAAAATTTATCACACTATAGGACTATAAAATTTAACGCATAACCGCTGTCCACGCGATCGTTACCTGTGACCGATGCCTCGGTCAGGTAAACGCCACTCCGCTACAATCTGTTACCACGTTCGGGACGTAAAGTTTGCATCGATGAAACGTAATTTCGTCGACCAGTTCCGGCTGTCGGCCATCCCTGATGATCGATACAGCCTCTGTCGGCCGATCGCAGAACCGCAACCTTCTCTCCCTTCGATATCCGCCGATCGATATCCCGAAAGTTTTCACCCCCCTTTTGCCGCCACGAGCTTCTCCGTCCCCTGGAATTCAAACCTTTCAATCGCATCGTTTTCCGCCGTTCTTTCCTCCGACTAAGTTTCCTCTCATCGTTTAGAATTTTACTTCGTTTCGAGCGTGAGAAAGGATTAAGAGACAAGCGACACCTTTATGAGAATATGGTAAGGAGAAAAGTGGAGAAATTTTTTTTACATTTTTATTCGTAAATTTCGATTCTTATCAACGTGATTTGATATTCTGATATTTTGTGCAACAGTTTTTAATAAAAGTTCTTAGCAATTGCCGGTATATCTCATGGAGAAAATCAAATGGACGGATGTAAAAGATCGGTGAACGATGTCTAGAAGATCTCTAAAGTTTATGCGATATTGTCGAGTCGATGTAATCGCATTAATTAAATTATTGAAGAAAAAGTTGGTTTCCTAATTTGTTAAATTGCATCATAAATTTTGCTTGCGATTCGAAGAATTTCGCCATAATCAAATTTATTCCACGAACAAATTGATTCACTCACCTTTCGACCGCAACTTCAACAATTGCATTAATTTTCATGGGTCGGAGGAAAGAAGGTTCGGCAGATAAAACTTGGTCGATGGTCGAAGCGGGAAAATGGGCGCAATCACGCAATTTCGCCGGTCGTGTATCATTTTATGGAAAAACGTTCAGTGACACTCGTCGCAGGCCGGTCGTCAATTTCGTCGGTCAACGGCTTACTGCGAAAGTTATGAATTGCGAAACGTGCGCAACTGCACGCCCGCCTTTCGTAAATTACCAGATGAAAATATACAGTGGCCGCCCCGTTGTTCGATCGCCACTGATAATCGAATAAAACGACGGAAATGTGGCCCGTGGGAGAGATATTTACCGCCCACGAGTTACGAGATTAACGGTTCTCGAGAAAAAAAAAAAAAATAAAAAAAGAAAGAGAAACGAGGGGAAACGCGCGGAACGTTTGATAAACGCCGCCTTTTCGTCGCTGCTCGAACCGCGTGGAATATCGCCATTTTATTCTGTTCGAGTTGTTTCGACGCGACAAGTTTAAAATTCTATTAATTTTGAATTCTATTGTTGGATGATGATTCGCTTTTAAACGGATAAAAATTTCTTATTCTACAAAAAAGATGAGAAAGAATTTTCTATCTATTAATAATTTTTCTTTTACTTTGGCCATTTCGAATTTTGTTACATTTTTACTTGTTATGGAGGAAGGAGTATCTTCTATTTTCTGTCTGATTTCTAATTGTGTTTCATCGAGAAATTCGGGTCAAGATAATGAGTTTTCAAGACCGTCTCCGTTATGTCCTTAATACGTCGTATCTTTGGAAACGAGACAGAGGTCTTGCGCTATAGAAATGCGCTCTATATTACGGAGGTAAATTGGAACACGAACGGTTACTTTGAACGTTCTCGCGTTTGAGACGCACATACGTAATCATCGTACTTACATCTTCGCTTACATTGGTAACAGCAAGGTTTGCGATAATTTGACCATAGACGATAAATCATCGCCATTTCCATAATCTTTCCTCAAAAGAGGAAATCCACTTCGAGACTCGTAGCATTTGTATTCCCCTTTCTCTTTTACACGTCTCCTGCATAACGAAAATTTCTACGACGCAACACTTCGAACGGATTAAATTCGATCAGAAAGTTTATGCCTCGTTTTATTCGCTCGAGCCGAGGAATGATATAATATTAGCTTGGCAAATCATCGTCCAGAAATATAAAACTCGGCTTCGTTGTGAGAAATATATATATATATATATACACACCACGAATATTAAAAGATCCATCCAGGGAATGGGTAATACATCCGTGACGCTTGTTTACCCGTAGCGAAATAAGAACCGAAAATCGATCCACGGCTGTTCTCTCGCGTCCTTCTCAATTTTTTCTTCTTCTTCTTCTTTTTTTTATGATATTTTATTCGAGAAATCTCCGGAATATCGGAGAGGAAAATATCGCTGAAATATTCGCGAATTCATCCGGCTTATAGCCCATTGACGATTCGGATGTTTAATTAGCAACAGTCACTATTTGAGGAAGAGTCTCTTCTTATTATACCTCTCGACGGATTGATTAGTCTTTCCTGAAATATCTCTCGATATTTTCAATTTTGCTGCCCAGATATCGTAGCCAGGCAACGATCAGGCAAGGATCCTTTGTCCTTTCAAATCAAAATCCCAAAAGATTCGTCGTTGTAATAAAAAAACGTGGAACGTGTTTTTTGAATACTCCCCACATTCTCAATACCGAAGTTTATCAAGATTGCTCTAACGAATAAAATAATCAGATATTCAACGTCGGATGAACGTCGTCAAAGTCGATCCTCGAATGAAAGAAGATCACCCTCACTCTGACGATAAAAATTCAACGCGAGACATTCTTTGAACATCCGAAACATTTTCACAAACGTTCGTGCAACACGAATTGGTGACACATTCGCCATATATATATATAGTCGTTGAATAAATCATCTCGGTTAACTTTGATCTCTTGTCTCCTTCACCGTCTCGACGTGACACCGGCGGTCCTTTCCCCAGGTGTATCGGTGCCAGCTGACATTTCGCTCGACTACGAGATCCAACGTCTTAACCCCGTCGAAACGAGGACAGCTTTCATCCCACCGCGACTGCACAAGCTTGTTCCCCGCTGCGTAAATTGTGGTTACGTATCTCTAGCAGAATCCCTCGAAGGGATGGATCGTTTTCGCATCCGCAGCTACCACGAGTCGAGAGCCAAGCGACGCGGCAATACCTTGATTGCACGGATATTAATTAATCGGGATCCAACCGGGATGCAACCATTCCTCCTCCTCCTCCTCCTCCTCCTCTTTCTCGATCCAAGGAAATCAGAATCGGCTTTGCCCGACGACGAATCGCGCCAACGTCATCGCGTTTCTCTCCTCGCGTTGGAACTGTTCCCGATTCTCCGATTTTTCCGAAAGAAAAGAAAAGAACCTTTCTTTTCGAAACCTCTTTCTCTCTTGTTCTGTTTCGCACGAATATTCTTTTTTTTTTTTTTTTCAGACACTCTGGTTGAAATTGGTTTCTTTTTTTTTCCTTTTTTTTTTTTTTTTACGTGTGTGTGCGTGATTAATAGAGGTGTGCGAGATTGAAGATAAATTTAAATTTTGGATCCATAAACAAGTTGACCATTTGACAGAGGAGAAGATTAATGGAGCGATTTGTTTTGTTGTTGCAGATTCAAATGGACAATTGTGTTTTACACGTTTGTCGGAAATTTGTGGAAAATTTTTTCCAAATTTTTTTGTCTATTTTTCTGAAAGTTTTCGAAGGAACGTTTCACCAAGGCTTGAACCATTTGTATCCGAGATGATTTTCTCGCGCATCCCTGTTAATTAGGAATTAAATTACGGGATGGACGTTTTCACGTTTACCATCTCTCTATCGTAGAAGGTCTTTCATGAAGCTGAGTAGAACAACTTCACGGTGATGATAATATGCATCTCCACGAGAGTCGAGTTGAATCGCGCAGCATTACAAAGGAGGCGAAACTTCTTAATATAAATTAAGCGATATCTCGCGCGCGAGCTTAGTCATTAGAGTAACCTCCCTCCCTTCCAAATATACCGCGTGAATTGTTTCGATCGATTAACATTAGCATTTCGAGATAGAAGATGGATTTTTCGAAGAAAAATTGCGAAGGAGAAGAGAACTCTCTTCGATTTTTTGACACGATCCATAAACGAATTCTCGAGTTAACTCGTCCACCCCATTCGGCGAAAACGCTTAATCAATCGGATCTTAAATCATGATAAAAAAGTAAGGAAAATCGTTTCGAGCCGGATATATATATATAAAATATGCGTGTATTTGTAAATTTTTTTCAACGAAATTTCCACGCGGACGTTTGCACAATCGAGAAAGGCTCCTCCTCGAAAGGATGTCCATTGTGTCGCAGAAGGATCTCGTCCGGGAAAGCTGCTTAAAATTCGATAATCCCTTTGGGGGATGAAACCGGAGACGAGGAGTTTTTACTTTATTAATTAGCCGAGGATTCGTAGCCGGACACGTTCTCGAGGATAGAGAGGGAGGGAGGAAGACGGATGCCGGTCTCCAAGATGTGGACTAGCAATAAGTCAGTTGGCCGCTCGCGCGCGGCTAATTAAACGACCCGTATCGGCCGGTGGCTTTGCTCGACTTAATTTGAATTAGCGGTAAGTCGGTGCACGCTCGCTTAAGTTGCCGCGTTAATGAAACTGCGAAACCACTCTGCCGAGTTTATGCACGCCGCACAAAGCCATCTCGCAACCACCTCGGAGTTGTGCGGGTGAACGAGAGAGGGAGAAAGTCATCCGCAACAACGACGGTGTATAACGCGATGTTACTCTCGAATTTTCGTGCCAGGCCACTTGTCGCGAAGTCTCTCCCTCTCTCGCACACACGTTTGCGCCACCTGCATCGAGCTCGTTTTCTTACGTGTCGTGGGCAAATTCGCCTCGAAACTTCTTCTGGCCCTCGTGTTGTTCACTCACGATTTAAAAAATCCTCGGATTTCGCCCCGGATCTTGTTCAAACTCGAGAATTTAAATCGGTAAAATCGAATTGGAATCGAGTTATTGATTTTTCTTTTCCTTTTTTTTTTTTTTTTTTTTTTAATCTACGGCTTCAAAGTTGGTCTAATCCAAAGAATATTATTCCCGTAATGTGATATCGCGAAATTGGGTTTCCATGGAATCGGAGATTGCAATTTCGTGGACGTTTCATCGTTGGCTCGCTCTTGAGCGCTTCCGGTAGCGGCAACAGTTTCGACAGCCGGTTGTTGGAGCAGCCGTGGCTCCGATATGTTTAGCGGACGTGGTCAGCAAGCGGGAGGATATATATCTCGCGTAGTCGGATCACGCGTGGATCCCGACAATTAGGAGCAGAAGGAAGATGATGCGGTCTGGCGACGAGGAGATACGGGGGTGTCCGGGCGCGTCCATAGATTGGGGGAGAAAAGGGACACGTTGTGGAAGGGCACGTCGTACACGAATTTATCGACCGGGTGGTGGGTGTCGCTTTATTTGGATTTAATGGAGTGGAGACGTGTCGGGGGCTTGGCTTCTCCTCTGAATACGCGTCGCCGCGAGAGAGAGAGCTTGGAGAGAAGAGAAAAGAGTGGAATAATGGTCCGCGTGAAGAAGTAAAGATTTGAAGGAAGAGGGGAAGGTCTCGATGGAAGGGAGGAGAGGATATCGGGGGAATGCAGCTCGAGTAACCGGAATAGGAGTTAGGTTTAGGTGTCCGGAGACGGTGGCCTCTAATGTCGTCCCATTGTCCCGCACTCTGTCGCGGATTCGAAACCTTGTTAACTCCCCGGAAACAGTTAACAGCGGCACGTTCGACTGCCAGTGTCGGCCCACTACCACCACCACCACCACTGGTATCTTGCTTCGACCTGAATCACGGACCCCTCGGCCGAGCGGATGTTACTTTCTACAAATGGAACGGCCTCGACCGTACATACAAACGAGACACTCGCCCCTATCGTCTCGTGGTCACCCGTGGCTGACACGATTTTTTTCCCTTCTTTTTTTTTTTCCCAGTTTCCGCTCATTCCACGGAAACAGAAACGTGACGAGATTTAATTACTCGCGGGTCGATGATGCTTTCTCTCCACGGGTTGAATCTAATTTTTCTTTTTCTTCCTACTTTTCTCGTTTCTTTTTTTTTTTTTTTGTCTCCCTCCACATCGAAAACGAAGGGATGGAGAAGAAAGGTATTCAAAGATGGAAGAGGAAACACGTTACGTTTTTTGATCGCGAGGTTTGTTTAAAGGGTGGATTCGTTGGGTGGATTATTTCCCCGGCGAATAGTTGAAAATGTTTTTTCTGTTTATGTTAAAATTCAACGGGGGGAGAGGGTGAAACGTGTCCGGTATTAGTGTCTACGTTTGTCCGAAACGCTTTGAACCGAACCACAGCTACAGCTATTTCCGCGAGCAGCGTTTAAATCGCCCCGACTGTGATAAATTTTTGCTCGCCCTGCCGGTGATATTTAAATAGCAACGGCCTCGAAAACGTTGAAAATGTTGTTGAAAACCGTAAACTGTCCGCTCTGTGTACTGTGCTCGCGATCCCAACTTTCCTTCCTGCTTCTTGTTCCTCTTCTTCTTCTTCTTCTTCTTCTTCTTCTTTTTTCCATTCCGTTGCAACAAAATTTTCCTCTCTCATTATTATTTTTCACCACCGCTTCGTTCTATTTTTCTTCCTTTCCATTCGGACCGAACGCGAAACTATAATAAATAACACTCGAAATTCCACCCTATTTTTTTTTTTTTTATATTACTCGAACCCGCGATTTATATATATTTTCACCCCTCCCGCGGCAGGATCGAACGAGTGGAAAAAGTCGGGGCTCGAAATTGACCGAACGAGGGTTTGCGCCGCGATAAAGGCCAGGGGGTTGGGAGGGGTTGGCCGCGTAATACGCTTAAAATACACAGGACGGGCGAAGGTTAGCCAGCCGGGTTAAGCTAGGTCGCGGCCCACGCGCGAGCGCGCGCAGATTGAAATCTAGTCACAGTCTATCCGCCCCCCTCTCTCTCTCTCTATCTTCATCCATCCCCTCCCCTCTCCCCTTGGACAAAGGCCGAGTATACAGGATGTACACGGTGTATACACTCCGTACGATATTACGATTGGATGGAATCGGCGATTGGCCCGGTGGGAAATCGGCATTCAATTGTCCACCCACCACCGATATGAAGCTAGGCGGCCGTGGTCGCGTTCCAACGACTGGAACAACCTTGTCGCTTTCGGGTCGCGAGTTTGGCGTTTCAACCCGCGGTCGACCATGTTGTCTGGATTCGGCGGGGAATCCCGCACGAACAACTCTCGTTCTTGTACGCGCTTGTACGCGCGTTCCAACGATTATGTAAGAGCGATTTATTTATCGGCGATCGATCCTTTTTCGACGGTTCGTGTTTGTTCGCGACGCGAGGTCTGTCGTACTTTTGTTATACGCAGGGAACACGCGATGAAAGGAACATCGTGCGGATCGAATTCGATTTCACGAGCAAGATAAGGTGGTAAAGTGAGTACAGTCGATATTTTTTTACAATACAATCGTGGCGAGCAATTTTTGCAAATAGGAGGAGGAAATTTTTTTTCGCAGAATCGTGAAGAAACCTTCCTTTTCGTTCTCTGTCTAAATAACTCTGTCTAAACAATTCTAATCGTTCATTCCCGAAACGAAGCATGGGCCGACAGGGATTAAAAGAGACAGATAAATCTGTCGATTCTTTTCATCGAAATTTCTTGTCACCGGTCGAGTAGTATATCACTCCACGAACGATAGAAACATTTTCGCTCTCTGTTTACATTGTATCTCGCCGCGCGAGGGTTATTAACGCGTTGGCGTCAAAGCGCGAGAATTAAAAGCGGGTTCCAGCTTTAAACGAGGGGTGAGAAAGGTGGCGGGGAGTGGTAGGCGGGGTATGGAAGGGGCGAGGTTTTACCCTCGGCAAACGTTCACATCAGGTAACCGCGTTACCTGACCCCTCGTCTGGCCGGATACCTGGGTGAAAAGAGCGCGTTCTCGAGTTTCGTCTCGGCCATCGACGTCGACCGGGGCGAATAACATTCGAGCGAGTGTTCCATGGAAAATGCTCGTTACTGAATTCATATTCTATGCGAGCGAGCGCGCGCATCACACACACACGCGCACACACGGTGGTTAAATGCCGCTTATAAACGAGAAATTACGCTCTCCTCCGCCTTGCCATCCCTGCGTTCCAACGCTGTTTCTAATTTTCTAAATAGTTTAATAAGTATGCGGATAATGAAAAAAAAGAGAAAGAGAAAAACGAAGATGCGGATACGAGGAATTAATTATCAATTAACGGTACGTTTAATCATTTCTTCGTCCTATTTATCCAATATATTGAAATTCGTATGTAACGCGTAAGTTATGTGTATTATGAGGATGATTAACAAGGAATGTTTCACACTCGCGTATAAAAATACGATCGTAATTGAATTGTGAGATATGAGAAAGTAACTTGTACGTATCTCGTTATCGATAAATTGGAATGTTGTAATCTTGAACCAAGGATATTTTCAATAAACGTTCTCGGTATCCGTCATTTCGTTTACACAATTTAAACTAATTGAACTTAATAAGATTTCTTGCCAATTTTTAATGGTAACAAAAAATAAAAAAAAGTCTGTTCGGTTCACCAATTCCAATAAACGGAATAAACGTGGCTGGTAAATGGTATTAAAATATATCTTAACAAGTTTTGAATCAAATTTCGACGGACATTACAATCGTTCTCCAGCGGCAAGATCTCTCGGTCGACATTTTATTTATCGCGTTTTGACAGCACAACTCGAGCACAAACTCGAATCGAATCGCCGAATTTATTCGGTTTCGCATTGGACGGAACGACCCAAGGGTACGTTAATTAATAAAAGTTTCCACGCTCATCTAATTACGACGCGGGCAAACACGAAAAATTCTCTTTTATTTCGTCGGGGATCGAACCGGGGCTCGCAACTGGGCAACATTAAACCGAGTCGAATATACATCGCGTTAATTGGACCGGGGAGGAGCGGATAAACATCGAATCGAGCAAATTTTCCGGCGAAATAAAAAATAAAGTAAAAAAAAAAAAAAAGAAGAAGAAGAAAAAAGAATAAAAAAGTTGCCGGAAACGAGGAGGCACGGTTCTCGAAATTTTGCATGAAACGAAATTCGAAGGGAAGCGGGGGCGCCTCCATGGCGAAAATTCAACAGGACGCGCGAGACGGTAAATCGAGCAAAAAGGTAACCAGGCAAATCGTTTAAGCCAGCGAAATGGTTAATTGACCGCATCGATATACCAGGCTCGAAACATTAGCGGATTTAGCCGACCAGCTCTGAACCGGTTAAGCGGTTTAAACAGTCAGCGGCGTCGCGGCGACGGAAATGATGTCGAGACCGATCGAAACACCTCGTTTCGGCATCCGATGCGATCCGTGTTTGCTTTTGTTTTCACTAACGAGGGATGTAGAATTCGGAAAAATTTCGTCTCGAAGCTCGCGAAGATGGAATTCGATCGATTCGATAATTTTGATGTCGTAGCTCGAAACGAAAAATTTTAAGCAAAAATCATCGAAAGTTATTAAACTTTTCTACATAGATTTGTTGCAAACCAAAGTTTGTCGAAAATTTCTTTCGAGCAAAAATATACAATTGCTTCTTCAAATATTTGAACAGTGCACTGTAATTTGAATGCTGGAGGAGTAGCTTCTCGAACAAAGTTATCGATAATAATTAAGAATCGAGATCGTGGTATGTGCCGAGATCCGTGTATTTTTGAAATAGAATTAACAGAAGGGAGAATCTAGAAATTAGTCGATTTAACGTGATTTTGATCATTCTCGCGCCCAGCTTGACAAGTTAACACGCGAACTGGCTGGAATTAAATATAACAGTGTGTCATAAAAGGGCGCGGGATTTAAACGTTCCGCAACGCGGTAATTCGCTTTGACAATCGGGACGACTCGCCGCGCCAGCTGCACCCGTTCTGGAAACTAGTTAGTAGTTGGACAAACAATCTGGAATTACATGCGCCGTGTCCCTCTGCCTGTAACGGATAGAGAAAGAGACTCCGGGGAAGAGTCGCGATCCTGGAAACAAGAGTACATATTTAACGGAGCCGGCGAGAGAGAGAGAGAGAGAGAGAAAGTAAAATTGAAATTGAGGATTAAAATTACACGCTTTAACGACGAGATCATCCTATCCTATCCTGTACGTCGATCGATTGAAAGTTGGCGGCAACCGATGCATAAATCGCAAATCATTAACAATACGAATCTTAAAATACCACGTTTTTTTTTTTTTTTTTTTTTGCATATTAATGCAACATGCACGAGGGTTGGTTTGGTCTTCGACAACGATTCGCTCGAAGCGATTAAAAAAGTGATGAGGAGGTGATTAGGTCGCGACGAGTTTCGAGATATGTAAATGGAGCTTGTGAAAAATTGTTAAGCAGGATGTACAGCGGATTTTTCTCCCTCGTTTTATGGAGATGGTCGATGTTTATCGCTACCGCCGGGGTGGGATAATTACGGTTATTAAGGCGAGAATCTACTTTCTCGAATCCACCTTCGGTGGATCATCTGTTTCCATTGCACGGTATATTCAAATTATATCCCCCATGTATCTAAATCGTACTACGTCGAGAGGAGGGAAGTTTTTTCCTAACCAACAGGCGGTGAGAAATTAACGAGCGGCCACCGGTAAGGGTTGTTTCCTTCTGCCACGAGGAACCACGCTTGAGAGAGAGAGAAAGAGGGATAAGAGCGTGGAGTCGCGTGAAAACTTCATCCCCAACGAGTTTTTCCGTCCACCCCATTAATGTCACGCGGCCGTGAACTCGCGCACGAAAAACTCAATCGTGGCTTTATTTCCTTCGCTACTCTTCCTCCTCTCCCCCGTATGGTCGAGCGAAGGAGGGATGAGTGGCCGGACGAATGATCGAGGAGGGATGCTTGAGAGGGATATATACGGGGAGAGGGACGATGGAGCAATTATTTGAAGGAGAAGAAGGGTCGGCCTGGAGTGGGAAAAGCTGGACGGTCGTCGTTCTCGTTCTTCCTTGTGCGTTATTGTGTTTCGAGAGTGGATGTTGGAGTTGATATTGTTCGATTAAGGGATAGTTTGGGGATGGAACTGTTATTTCTACGGCACAATACGATACGACTGATTCTTAGCAGTTTATCAGTTTGCTGGTTCGAAAGAGTGGGGCTCGGAAATATTTATTTGGCGAGCGAATAATAGTACGATTATACTTGAAAATAATACACGTTTCGTTTGAAACGTATCGAGTTGATCGATCCTCGAAGGAATTTAAATATGTAGGGAATTAGCGGGTCGGGAAATTTTTTAATTAAAAACCTTACGTTCGGTTTTGTATACGAGTTTGATCTCGATGGAATGGAAGAAGAGGGAAAGTTAAATTAAATTGTCCGAATTGATCGAAACGGAAAAGCACGAATACGATACGATGATCTATCATCACATTTCTACGAATTAAAACTATTTCGTATATATAATCGTCCTCAAAATC
The DNA here is from genome assembly GCF_048593485.1 of Apis florea. Classification (NCBI taxonomy): domain Eukaryota; kingdom Metazoa; phylum Arthropoda; class Insecta; order Hymenoptera; family Apidae; genus Apis; species Apis florea. The sequence goes on along the minus strand of NW_028256777.1, from coordinate 48,511 downwards.
ATCCCTCGAGAACAGATGTATCCGAATTAGAGCGATAATTAGAACCTCGACCCCAACCTCTCGAACGTTAAACGTGCACTGTAATCTTCGCGGCATTAGCCACCCTTATTACTTAACCCCCCGCGTGACAACAGATTCGATTGATACGTGGCCGATTCGAGGGATCCTCCTCTGGGTTAATTAAACGCAGAGAGAGAGAGAGGCGGTGGACGTGCGTGGAAGACGCGACTAAAAAAAAAAAAAAAAAAAAGAAAGAAAAGAAAAGAAAATGTATAAAGGGATAATGAAAGGAAGTGGAAGTCGCAGGGGAAATAAAAGCGAAGGAGCCAACGTAGATATATATATATATATATATACATATATATGGAACGAGTCGCAGAGCAATCCGGGGAGGAACAAGTGGAAGAGGTCCGACATTGGTACGGCGAAGTTGGTGCGAATTCAAGGATCCTCTCCCCGTTTGCAACGCGTGGAAAAGTTGGAGCGGCCGTAACAAACCGGAATGGATCGTGGAAATGAGAGGGCAAGAAGGGGCCAGAGACACGAGGAGAATCACGGCCCACACCCTTTAACCGCAAAAAGTTGGTACACAGCGCAATTTCGGTCGTGCTATTCCACCTTTCACGGCGGAGAACACCGAACTAGTCTCGTTTTCCAGACAATTTTGTGTGTGTGTGTGAGAGAGAGAGAGAGAGAGTGGAATCGAAACAACACGCGATTCATTATGCCTCTATCGGAGGGATTATGTGGAGGGAGCGGCAATTGGTCGCCGGAGGGTCGAACCACTTTCCTCAACTTCGTCGTTTCGATGGAGTTTTTGCGTGGAGGGAAAAGTTACGCGATCCTACGTGGACATGAATTTTCGATCTTATTTCGCCCGATTTGACGGCGATTTTATCCCACGGTCCGGCAACGAACCGATTGGAGAACGGTTGGGTTGACTTCGTGGAGGGAAATTTATGCGTCTTACTTCTTTTTTTTTTTTTTTTTAAAGATTCGAGGAAACTTGAATATCGTTCGAAACACGAATTCATAAACGCTTTGATTTTCATTTCGCTACGGTGTACCTTGCGTTGAATTTAAATTATTATTTTTTTTTTTTTCTTTTTCTTGTAAATTTCTATCGAGCTATTCGATCCTCCGTCCGACGAAGAAGTTTCAAAGAACTTGTGTACATTTGGAAGATAAACATCGTCTATTCGAGGCTCGAGAACGAGTGTTGAACTTGTGATTAAATGAAATAACGAGGAGTTGTGATTAAAGCAAATATCGGAAACTTTGGAAATCAAATGATCCAATTCATCCAGTTTCTGCATAGTGAACTTTCAACTTGGCCAAGAAGATTCAAGTATTTAGAGTGAATCGAAGGATTGAATGGAGCGAGGGAGAGGGGGGGGAGGAGGAGGAGGAGGGGATATCTTTCCTTTCCGGATCAAAGCTCGTTTCACGTCCGCCTCGTGAATTCGAACGAAACGAACGTGTATGCAAATAGCTGTTTCGTGTGGCGTTTCCCTCGTCGGTGTATCCACGACGTAACTCGCATAACAATGGGGCGTGTCTTACAGCGTGCCTCGAACTTTAACGATTATTAAACGCGCCGTCAAGGCTTTGAGGTAAAACGGCTTCTCAACTATTCACCGTGGCTAAGACTCACCTTCGTTCGTTCGCCTTCGCGTTCCAATAATTATCGGTACACGGGCGGGAAAGCTAATCGACCGTTTCACGATCGTATTCACGTTCAATTCAATTTTTTATCTTGTTACCTCGCGTACAAAATTTCCTTCGAAATTTTTCCGAAATTATCGAAATCGCATTTAATTATACATACATTCGTAACAGCAAAATATCGGAAATAAAATGAATAAAACTTAATTCGATCGAATTTAACTTCAACCGCAATTTTGATGTTGGTCAAACGTGGATGAAACGTCGAAATTGCATTGCAAACTTTATCCATACCCTCTCCATATCCATGGAATTTAAAATCGAAACAGGAGCTTGGAAAATAAAGAACGTAAATAAGGCGTAAATTTCTTCAAGAAACATTTGCGACAACGAACGCAGCGAGCGAATATTCCCTTTAAACGAGGATCCTTGTTTTCCAAGCGCAATCCAAGGCCTGTTCCGGTTTCGAAATGAACGTTCGCTCGATCAAACGAGTCGAAGTCACTCGTTTCTTTCTTTCTTTCTTTCTTTCTTTCTTTCTTTCTTTCTTTCTTTTTTTTTTTGCCTCCACGAAAAGCGTAATGGAAAACACGATCGTGGCAAGTTTTCTTGGCGAAATTGTCGTGCCATTGTCCCAATGAGAGGGCGCGCGCGCACGGAAATTCGCGAACAGCTGAAACGTGAATTTCCCTCGCCAACCCTCTCGAGACACGCGGCGAGGTAATAAGAAGCGGGGCTAGAGTGCGCAAGAGATGGCTTCGGATGGACCATTTACCGAAGCATCCTCTCTCCCCCTCCCCCCCTCTCTTTCTCGGTTCTGGAAACGGAGGAAGGAAAAGGAGGGCTTAAAGACTCGCTCCAATCGACAGCTTTTACACGACGAATGAATGGGAAACGGGCGCTCCATGGATCGACTCGGTAATTGTGTTTTCCTGCCTGCAATTCTCCTGGAAACAAGCCTCGAGTTTCTCTTACGGTACACAAGATTGTTCATAAAATGTGTCCCCCTTCGGCTCGAGTGTTTCCTTTGGAATTGCGCGGGAAAATTGTGGATTAATTAAAATTGAATCGAATTAATTGGTGCACAGAGGGATTCTCGAAGATTATTTCGGCGAAAATGTGTCTTATCGGAGTACAGTAACGAATACTTCATTTCTTTTTCTCGTTTCTTCTTTCTTTCTTTTTAAACACATTTATCGAACACGTAATCGATGAACAGTACGTCCCAGTACGTCCAATCCAGACGAAACGAAACTTTTATCACCGTCTTGCGTCGCTTGCAAAGTTTCCTTTTTGTGTAAAAATCGCGTCTCTGAAACGCGATTTTCCCGTCTTTAGATCCGCGGCAGCCATCGAAATTGCCGCAGTAAAACACCGGCGGTGATGGAAGAAGTATCTCGCGAGGAGAATTCTCGGGGAGAGACCAAGTCTTTCCAAGGGGAGAATGGGGAGCGAAATTCGGCTTGCTGCTTTAGGATCGGCCCTAAGTCGTTATTGTTTCAGCTGACCACGCGCAGTGCACGCGTCGCTCGAAATAATATGTCGGGACGAGGATTCTCCGGGCTATTTGGTAGACCGCTCGGATTACCGGACCGACCCCCAACACCCCCCTCGTAAAATCCCGACCGAAAGAATCGAGTATTTCTCTCTATCTACCTCCTCGAAGCTAGGATACGATCGCGTTTTCTCTGTAAAATTGTTTTCGTTTATACCGCCATTATCGCGTGTCCAGGAATCGTCGTGTCGTGGTCTTGGAAACTCGATTCCTCCTCCTCGTAGAAATCGACTCGTTCACGGAATCCGAACAAACGCCGTAACGTTTTTTTTTTTTTTTTTTAAAACGCCGTTTTACCTCGTCCATTCTTTCTTCGAGCAAGAGTTCAAACTCTCGAGGCATCTATCGAAAGAAGATCCATCCATGGCCGATTTATACGAAGGAAGAAAGTTAGCCTTGGTTGGAAAGTTATTCGGGGATTTCGCTCGGTTCCACGCGCGGCCGTTGCTCGCCAGTCGTCGCAGCGAAACGCCCGAAATGTTTTCCATGAATACCGAATGCGCGCCCGTGAATTCGATCTTCCCTGCGGCTGGTTCGAACGGTGTGCATCGAACGTCGCCGCGATTCAGCCTCCCACTTATCAATCGTTGCTCCCCCCATTCACGAAACGCCGAAAATGAAAGGTGTTGGGGAGAGGGCTTCCACCATTCTCTCTCACCTTTCGTCCCCTCCTCTGTTTCTCCCTCTTTCTCGTTTTCTTTTCTTTTTTTTCTTCGATTCGCTTTAGAAATCGTTCTCTCCAAGACGATAGACGACAATGTACAATGTTGGCGCTTGTTGAACAGCGGAGAAACGAGGTTGTTTGCGCGGGGCTCGATAGAGAGCGCAACGTTGGCGGGACAGTTTGAGAAACGGACGGGTAACGAATGGGGGACGCGTCGCGGCGACGTACGCGCATAAATCATCCGAGCGAGCCGGCCGTCCGGATTACTCCCATCGTTCATCCTCCCAAACGGTCGCGTTTACCTTTTTCCCTAACGCCTTTCTTCTCCCCACCGCCGTTTCCATTCCTTTCGTTCGTTCAGAAGTTTATCGTTGGCGGGGCGAAAGGAACAAACAAAGACAATTCGTATTGCTGTTACACGCCATTTTGGATTCTCGATAGTTTTTTTTTTTTTTTTTTTTTTTTTCCGAAGCTGTTCGATATCCAGTTACAATACTATCGTTCGTCTCGTCCGCGTTTCGCGGAAGGATCGATGGAGAGGATTAACATAGAAATGGATGGGCCGCATCCTGGCCCATTAACCTAATCGAGAAACGGTTTTCTTTACTTGGCTTCCCTTCACCCGCCCGCCTTATACCCGAGACGTACGTCCTCGCGTACGCAAGAAGCGTTATTTGAATAACAAATTAATTTCTTCTCGACATCGTGACGACAGAGTTTATATCGTCGGGGGGAAGGCCGATAACGAAACTCGAAGAAGAAGGATGGCGGCCGCCTTTGTTCCATCGGGGTAATCGGTCTTCCGCCTCGATCTAATGAGCCGGCGCATTGCATATACATCGCCATTTAAATATTTATACGCGGCTTAATATCCCCTGTAATTGATCGGACGAAGGATCGGTCGGATGAAGAAAACACGCTTGCGTCTCTTCGTCTCCTTCCACGCTTCTCTTCTTCTTCTTCTTTCTCTCTCTTTTTTTTTTTTTTTTTTTTCATTTATTTTTAGCGACCGCTTTAAAAGCGAGCTAGCCTCGTTACGACTAGTCGGTCGAGCGGAGAAATCGATACGCGAGTTTGCCTTTGGCGATCGCGGTTAATTTTCATCGACGCCGTCCGACAAACCACGATCCTATTCCACTCGGCCGGCTTGCCACGCGCCCGCTCTACTTATCGTTCCGTTTCGATTTTAACCCCGTTCGACCGACGACGATTGTTTCGGTCGGTCGAAATGTATCGTCGACTCGACACGTTTTTTTCCGCATACGTCTTGCTTGGATAACTGTGAAATCGTTATTCGGAGATAACGAAATGTAACATAAATCGCTCGCCTCTCGAAGGGTTAAATTATTTAACCTGTCACGATTCGATCGTTAGTTGTTCATCATTTAATTTCTAAATAATACCATCGGAGATCTATCGATTTCTCTCGCGCATCTTCGAGTTTATTTTCCTGATTTTCGAAGAGAGATCGAAGATTGGGTGTATAAGTATCGTATATCGCAAAGATTACTCCTTGAGCCTTGTGTATGATAGAGAATAAAAATAGTTGATAATTGGAAGGAAGGAAGTGAATCGAAGGAGGGAAGAAGAGATATTGTTGGGAATATTAAATTCGTTATTGAAATACGTTCGAATCGGTTATTGTCGGTAATTAATTAGATGATCAGATCAGCCGGAAGGACGGGTATCTTCGATCTTTACGACCGAGTTGCATCATGCATGAAAGTTTACCGTTTTATCGGGGTCGTGAGTAAACGCGAGGGGGAAATCGATAGTTCCGTTTGCCTTCGTCGATCGTGGTTAATTTTCATTGACGTCAACGGGAAGCGGGGAGGGGTCATTAGTCGTGATTCGCGCAACACGCGAGCTGCGTGAGAATAACAAAGACGTTTTCGACCCGAATTCGTTTGTTTTCCTCGATAAGATCATTGTTCCTTCATAAGATCATTGATGAGATATAATATTGACAGTTTCGGCTCGACAGTTCGAAAGATAGAAGTATATCGTTTCAATATCTTTCCTTTCCTCGAAGGAAGAATTTCTTTCTAAAGATTCCGAAGCTTTCTAAACGAAGAATTCTGAACATATTCGAAAGATTACGTTTGAATTGGTCTCGAATCGAATTTCAGTATCGATTTTTTGTTCCACTAATTTTCTATCCCTCTTTCACGAGGATAGAATGTTAGGTTTACAAGATTTTTTTTACGCGGGCATTAATCACTCGCGTATAAAGTGATAAAAAAAATCGTAATTTCTGTTTTTATCGCGATCACGAACGAGGGATGATTAGGGAAGGATGAAGCGCTCATACTTGCGATTAAGATGCATAGGAATAGTGACGATAGATCATCCGGCGTAAAATAGGAATAGTTTCGCGATAACGTCTCTCTCTCTCTCTCTCTTTTTTTTTCGCCTGATTGCCGCAATTTGATTTCTCCTCCAAGAGAATTACCCGATGCACTTTTTCAAACGAGCTCGACGAGGTTCGTAGGCTGTTGTTTGTCTTCGCCTGATAAAATCGCTCGGGAGAGCGTTTCAAGAGTCGGTCTATAAAGGTCGGTGGAAAATTGCCGGTGCAAAATCGATACTTCTCGCTTCGGGAAATTCCCTCTTAGCTTTCTCGCCACCTTCGTATCGAATATAATTATCGCAAGGGCCATTCTATATATTTTTCGAATGACGAGAGGGAAAGGGGATAATTATTGGAAGAAAAATTAAGAACGCGTCGCTGATCCGAACGGTTGTAATGCAATTGTAAAAGAATAATTCTTAATGAGGCGAGGGAAATAACGAACGAAATTGCGTTGGGGGGGAAGGGGAGGGGAGGGGAGGGGAGGAAGAAAAAACACGAGAAAGAAATTTGCATCGCGCGGATGCAATATAAAATAAAAACTTCCAATAAAGCGATTTAATCAATTCTCTTTTAAAGGCCGTTTTTCCGGGAAATTGTTGTTGAGCCGGGGAAAAAATTAGATATCGACGATCTGCTTAGAAAATTTTCATCGATCATTTTCATCGATCGACGATAGTCGAGGGACGAGAATGATTACAAAATTACGCATTAATTGAGAGGCACGAAACGGCGATCCTCTAATAACACGGCCCGTTTGTTTGAATAAATATTCATTATTCAAATTTGCTGATGAACCGACACTTGGAACTCGCGAATTCGATTGTTTGAAAATAAACCATTCTCTCTCTCTCTCTCTCTTTTTCTCTCTCTCTCTCTTCCTTCCCCTTTCTCATTCATTCAGTTTATTCATCCATCATTGTTGTTTCCAAAGTTTCTCCATTTGTTCGTTATTTCTCAAGCTTCGAATATCCTCTTTGCTACGTCTTGGTCCATTTGCATGGAAACTGGAATATCCATTTAAGGATTTTTAAATCCTTACTCGGTCGTATTACGAGGCAAGGCGAGGAAGGAAGGAAGGAAGGAAGGAAGGAGTATTTCATCCCCCTGATGAAACGAAGTTCGCTTATTAAGGCGCCTCTGATTTCACTTCTTTTGAATAAAGTCGTCCGTCGTCCACCGTCGTCGTCGTCGTCGTCGTCCCGAGTTGAAGCGAGTCAATGTTTACTCGTTTGTCCCGAGATTTCGAGCTAGAATTCTCGCGGAAAAATGGTTATTAAATACGAAGTAAGTAAGAGAGGAGTGGAAGAATCATCTTTATTTTACCGTACACCGAGAAAAAGAGAAACATCTCTCTTTAAACGGAATAATAAATCGAAGCATCGAGCCAGAGAGAGGCAATTATCTTTCTTTGAAAAATCGATGACAAACAGGGAGGAAACCGATGTTAGGGAAAAAAATCAAGAGAGAAAGCGAGAGAATCGTCGACGAAGAAGCTTTCGTAGCAAGTTTAATTTTCCGCTTAACGCACCTCTCTATCCCTCTCTCTCTCTCTCTCTCTGCAAACTTTCCCCGCGCAACGAACTAATCATCGCTCGTCCCCGTGCTCGTTAAAGCCTTTTCAACCGGGTGGCAAAGCCGGCCGCCGGAAGTGCCTTCTGTTTTCCGCCAGTTTCGCTCGATTGTCTTCCCTCCCCCTTCTCTCCTCCCTTCCAAGCTCCTCTCGAGCTCGAGGAAAAATACACGAGGAATGGCGGAGGAGTTGGGACGGCGTGTCTCAAAGTCGCTGATGTCGCTGTATTTTGTCAACATCGCGAGAAAGCTGTCTTTCCGTGCCGTTTCACGGCGCAGCTCTTCCGGAAGAGGGTGGAAAGGGAAGAGGGAAGGGTGAACCGGAAGCCAGGATAATAGGATGAGAAAAGGCGTTCGTAGAAGACGTCTTCGTTAAAATTTTGTTGCCGCGTAAACTTTCGTACCCCTCCTTCTCCTTCTTCCGCTACCACTACTCGCTACTGTTCGCTCCGCAACGACAATAGAAGGACGACAAATATAAGCTTGTCGATAAGGAGGAGTACAAGTGTATATCGAAGATATATCTCGTGTGTATTTTGTTTCATAGAGATGATTTTTTTTTCTTCTTCTCTCGTTTCGTCTCTCGATGTTCGATTCGTTCGAGATATTTTTTTTTCCGTTCTCTCTCTCTCTCTCTCTCTTCTTTTTTGCTGGAATTTCATCGACTTCAAAAAGGGAGAGGAACGTGCTTGTGATCTGTGCATAGAGGAGAGTACCTTAATTAGAGTGGTTTAATGGGAAAGAGCATCGCGGCAGAACGAGTCTGAAACTTGTCGAACGAGGCCAAACTCGAAAACGAGGCAGGGAGAGAGGGAGGGAGGGGCAGAGTGGATCGAGTTGCGAACCCGTTTCTCGATTTGTCAAACACCGTTCTCCCTCTCGAACGTATAACACGACGAAATATATAACGAAGATCGTGAAACGCGGCTCGTCATCCATCTTGCTGCCGATTCTTCTCGATTGTTTTGTTTGTTAGTTGGGATGGATAGAGAATCTATCTCGATGGGTGGAGTTGGATGGAATTTTCATCACCATTGACGAGCAGGTGTATGATGATTGGTCCAATATTCGCCTGAATAGGGCAGGGAGGGTAGGTGGAGGAGGAATAAAGAGGGTGAAAAAGAGAGAAAAAAAAAAGAAGCGCGATGAACTTTGTCCCCTTTTTCTTCGATTCTCCTCGCATCGTTCGCGCCGTGGACGGCTGGGAACGGCCGCGTGACGCCGGTTAATTGGTGCACGAGCTTTATTGTCCGACGGAAGTTCGTTCGAAACGCGCGAAAGTGGTGGATACCGTATTGATGCCACCCGCCATTGTGACGCGCAGCGCGGGAAATCCGGGGGTTTGATTAACTTTTTATTGGAATATCACGAACAATGCGGCCCGGCTGTGTAGAAGGAGGTGTAACGAATTCGTCGCGCGGAATGATTCGCCGCGCTGCAAACGACGAATTTCCTTCTCTTACTCCTCGTTCCTCGCTCTTACTTCCTTTTCCATTTCGATATCTTCTTCTTTTCTTTTCTTTTCTTATTTTCGTTTCATCGTTTCTCTCTCTTTCTCTTTCTCTTCCCCCTCCCCCCCCTCTATTTCTTTTTTATCGTCGAAACGTTTTGTTCGCAACGCGACGCGGCCGACCATGGCCGCGACGAATATATTTCATTTCCACGAAATTCCACGAATTATCCGGAATTTCACGCGCGAAAAAGTATCATCCCGGCTCACGAAAATTTCGACGCGACAATAAAGGCAGATGGAAAACACTTTGTGTGTGTGTGTGTGTGAATAGGGCGCTGGCGAATTAATTATCGCCTCGCGTTTCGCGGTTATTCGCCACGGTTATTGTCGTAGCGCGGCAAATAACAATCGGGCGGATAATTATCGGGCCGCGATGATTGGTCGGGCGCGGCGGCTTTAATAATCCATCCACCGTGAAAGAAGCGTATCAAAATCCGGATCGTTGTCGAAGCGGCGTGAAATCTCCTAAAATTGCAACGAGTTTGGGGGAAGGGGGGAGGATTATCGTTCCCGAATCGGAACCAATCCACCACACACCGATCTGGAAACGGATACACAACCTCTGTTTCGCTTCTCTGCTCCGTTGAAACATACAGGTTGAAATATACAAGTTGGAAATCGTATCGAATCCTTTCTCGGGGAGAGGAAGGAGAAGGAGAAGGTTCGCGATCGAATCGAATCGGAGGAGGGGAGGAGAACGGTCTACTAAATCTGTGGAAACTGTTTTCTTTTTTTTTTTTCTAAAAAACCGCCGCCGTTATCCAAGGATCTTCTCGTTTTTCGTTCGTTCCACCCCTCGAAATATAAATCGGGGGGAGAGGATTGGCGAGTAAAGCAAACGAAATAATCGATTCGTTGGCTTTGGCCCGATCCAACTCTCCTTCAAAGGAGATACGACGAAATTAATCCGAAATTCGTCACTTAAATATTTGACGATCGAATCGAAGCGAGCGGGACACACGTAGCGACAAAGGGATGGATAGGCGGAAGGGGTTGGTTGGACGAGCAATCGCTGCCTGGATGATGGGGTGTCGCGTGCACGCGTTTAAGCCTCTCGGTAATCTCCGCCCGCGTTCGCCCCCAAATCTCTTCCGGCAAGAAATAATTTATAATTCCGCGCATAAATCTCGGGCTTACGGGCGGTGGTGGTGGCGGTGGTGGTGACGGCGGCGGCGGCGGCGGCACGTGAGAGAAGCGCGACGGAAAAGCGCGCGCTCGCTCGCTCGAGGGCGCAATAACCGGTATAAACAAAACGAGAACTCGCGGAGGAGGAGGAGAAGGTTGCCTCGTGTTCCGCGGATGCAATTAAACGCGTCACTTTTCCCCTCCCTCCGGTATCGTTGATTTTTTTTTCCCCTCCTCTCCTCCCCTTTAACCCTTTTTTCGTTCGTTCCTCCCCCTCTTCCACTCTTTCTTTATTTGTTCTGTTCCTTTTTTTTTCTTTTTCTCTTTTTCCCTTTTTTCTTTATTTTGTTCACCGTGTTTTGTGAAGTTGGTGAACGGGTGAAGTTGATCGTAGAAGAACGTATTTCGTGGAACGAGATTTCGAGGCGATAATGAGTCCGCAGAATTTTCAATTGTGCGATTTTTCGATCCAGCAACTCGATAATAAATAAATCCGATATCAATCGAATCACTGTCACTTCACGCTACTTGGAACGACTCTTGAATTCCTTGAAATCGCGCTTCGTCCAATTTAGAATCAATACAATAATTGCAATAGCCGTGTTCGACTTTATTCGACTTTATCTAACTCTACTTGTCTCACCAAAAAAAAAAAAAAATTCGCTGCCCATTCTCCAAAGAGCAGAATCTCCTCTCCCCTCCTCCCTCTCTCTCTCTCTCTGTCTCTCCAAGCACGAAATAACATTGGACTCAGCAGGAATTAGAATCCTCTCCCTGCCCTCGTTTCGAATCGATCGCGAGGCACATTGTGCCGCCCGGTTGATTCGTCTCCGCTCGCTGCCAACGATTATCCCTCTCCTCCATCGATCGATCGATAATCCCCTGTGCCTCGTTCGCGTTCCTCCTTGTCTGCGTTCGAGTGGCAAAGAGTCGGTCGCGAACGGCACCGATTCGTGGTAACACACGGATTCGGATTAACAGGCTTCTAATAAATGCTGCCCCATTCGAGCCGCGCCACAAAGTGTGCCGCAAACGGGAAGCTGGCAGCGACGGCGGTCGTTTCCGACACAACGAAATCGCTTACCCACCCCCTCCTTTGTCTACGCTATCGCACACCTCCGTCCTTTATTCCATTCGTTTCTGTTGCGTCAGCCAAACTCTGGTGTGTCCCGGTTACACGGTGTTTACACGGAGGGGAGTTTGAGGGGAATCTTTTTTTTTTCTTTTTTTTTTGGACGATCTTCGAACCGTTGCGACTAGCAACTGTTCTCGTAAAAATGAATGAGAATTCGAAGCGAATCATTTTTTTGAAAAGGGGAGAAAAAGTTTGAAAAGCAGCTGATTCTGATTCTTCGATGACGAATTAACGCGTGGAAATAATTATTCCTGGCGCACGATATTCGCGCGATAGATTATTGCAGTGAATTTTTTATTCTTTTTTGGACGATCTTCGAACCGTTGCGACTAGCAACTGTTCTCGTAAAAAAGAATGAGAATTCGAAGAGAATAATTATTTAAAAGGAGGGGGAAAAAAAGTTTGAACCCTTCGTTGACAACAATTTTCTAATTCTTCCGTGATATATTTTCGACAAAATTAATGCGTGGAAATAATTATTCCTATCCCCTAATAAAGGATTACACGTGGAATTATCTTAGACGAATTAAAAAAATCTTAACGATCCGAAAATGTTGTTCACTCTCGAAAATAATTATTCCCATTCGAAGTAAACACCACCCTTAACAAAGACAAGACTCGCGAATTTCGACGAATTCGTTTTCCATCCTGTCAAGAATAAATCTCGAGATACTTGGAAAAACTCGGTTGCAACTCGTGTAATTTGACGTTTAAACGCGTACGTGGCCTTTCCTTGGACCGTAACTCTCCCTCCTCTCCCCTCTTAACCCCCGTCACAGGGAATTTGCCTGGGTCGGGGCAACGTGTGGCGATAGTATCGAACGTGGCATCGAACGGGCCGATTCGGCGGGGCGCCACCGCGAGCGAACCGCACACAAGGGCGGCACGGCGCGGCGGAAAAGCGTAGCGATTCGCACGGGAATGCGAGCAGGCCGCAGATGTTGGCGCTTGCAAAGCGTCGCTCCTCGGCCGAGCATCACCACTCGGCCAGAGTCAATTCGATCAATTGACCCGTGTGCACCCTATTTGCATTTGAACGCCGCCGCCGCAACAGGCCAACCGGAAATTAACGCGTTAGATTTTGCTAATTGCTAATTAAAAACATGATGGAAACCATTTTCTTCGAATGGTTGCGCTTTTGTTGCGTCCCGTTTTTCGCTCGAAGAGAATGAATGAATGAATGAATTAACGTTGGTTTCGTGTATCCATCTTTTCCTTCTTTTTCTCCCTTTGTTGCCATCGAGTTTATACGGTGATTTCGAACGAAATGGACCAAGTGGGAACGTAACGATTGAATGTGTAAAAGATGATTAGAACGAGAGGTCAATCGTTCATTTCAAATTGAAAGTTTGCGGAAATGTTGTTATCGTTGAAAAATGGTGCTACATATTCTTAACTTTTGCTGGCGATACGAATATTATGAGTAGGACAAACGGTTGAATGGACAACAAGGCAATTATAGTCGGACATGCAAGCCGTGTCACTGTCAAGAAAGTAGAATAAGCCAGTTGTGATCGAACATAGTATAGAATAACCTAATCATCGTCGGACGAGTAGAATCGAGATATGAAATAGAACGAGATCGTGATGAAGAAGAAAAAGAAAGGAGAATAAGTGATCGAGACTCGTTAAAATAAATAATTCTTTTAATATAATCATACACGCAGAAAAGAAATTCCCCTACGATTTTCAACCTTCTGTGACACGTATGGATAATACGATCTGAATTCTAATCATCGGAGAAAGGAGAAGATAATTTACATGGCGGGATCATCAAAGTCTGCCATCAGCCTTTCAATTTCCATTGCCACGGGGTGGAATTCGTGCGTCAAACGTATTCGCATAATGAGGATTAACTAGGTATACATAAACTGTTCTACCTTTGTTAAATTCCATCGAAGGATATCAAAATCCTGATTCGGATTCCTTTGATTCCGGAAGTAATACCGATCCCTTTGACTTCTCGAGAATTCCGTCCCCCATTCCCTAGAATGTTTCATGACAGAATCGATGATTTCGTGATCAGGCAGGCATCTTATCCCCCCATTTTTGTGTATAATCAGTTGTGCGATCTTCGAAAGAGGAACATCTTCAAAAGAGAAAAGAAATCCATTTAATTTAATTTCGCTTAAAAATTCTTAATTTCATCGCGATCACTCATTGATCCTCAACTTCGCCCTTACTCCCTTACCTCTCTAATTTGTGTTTAACGCGGTTTCTAAATGATTTCGAATTTCTCGATCGAGAATCGACTCGTTATCGAACGTCCAATTAGAGACGCGTGTCCACGAAAAGTTGCCGGTCAATTAGTCGGCTCCTCCCGTTTCTAAGAAGCTTTCTTCTAACCGACAACTTTCCCAACTTTTCCTCCGGCAATAAGCTCGACTCCGTCCACTCGTCCGCCAAAGTGGAGAGATATCGCGGCGACTAAGATCGACTCGGTTCCCAGCAGAGGATCATTGTTTTCTTAGAAACTGTCCGTAACAGTTTCAAATCCGATTACCCGGCTCACCGCACAACTGCTCGTTATCGAAGAATTTCCACCGTGTCGAGTCGAACACCCGCTCTTCCATTTTCCACGAATTTTACGTCCGCGTGACCACTCTCGCACAATCCAATTCTCTCTCTCTCTCTCTCTCTCTCTCTCTCTCTCTCTCTCTTTTCGTCCGTGGAGAACCTTCGTTATTCCCGATCTAACGTAACGAGTCGGTTCGAAAATACGTTTCGGGGACAGGAATACGATACTCGAGATACGATGATGGCGATAGTTGCTTCTCGAGGCGGGTGGTCGTAACTTATTTTTCCAGTTTCCTCTCCTCAGACTCTGGAGTTCTGGTTGTTGAAGTTTTCTGACAATTTTCAAGGGATGGATGGATGATGCGTTGGTTGTGGAATCCTCGTGTCGTGGAATCTTTTTTTTTTTTTTTTTTTTCCGTATATATTTTAAACAGGATAAAGAAATACAATTTGAACGATATTCAGGGGCGAATGATTCTTGGATGACGACACCGTGTATATAAACCTCGCGAGGAGGTTTCGAATACGGTATTTCTCGTTTTAGCCAAGTTCTGTTAAGAAAGTTCTTTCGACGGCCGATGAATGCGAAGAACGTAGAAACGTGTCCGCGTTTTATACACACCCGACTAGAGAGAAATGGCTGGTGGTACGACGATAGTAGTAGTGGTGGTGGTAGAAGTAGCAGCAGTTCTCGAGGCGCTAGTTTACCCTTTTAGTAGGGGCGTTAGGTCGTTTTCGAACTTGTTCGAGGAAAGGAATTGGCATCTCTCTCTCTATATATATCTTTGTCACGTGACGGGTAGTAAAAGCTGGATCGTAGTTGCATCGATGGGGTAGTTTCTTCGAGTTCATTTGGTTTTTAGAATCTTGGTTCGAAAGAATGGCCGGTCGGTTAGTCAGAAGCGAGGAGAATCTCGGATCGCGTTGTTGCGACTCGTTCCATCCGAGTAAAAAGAGTAATTCTCTCGGCCAAGTTTCTGCCGAGAGGTATAAGGATCAAGGTAAGACCAAAGTTGGTTTATGGGGTGCGAAGACGGAGCGGGAAAAGAGACGTTTATCCCGCCGATAAAAGTAAAAATCCTGTGCGCTTGTTCGTTCTTCCTCGGTTTACGACTCGAATTCTCCCCGATCGATCCTGTGTAATTACGATTCTTCTTACGAAATCTCTCTTCTTCTGGCCGAAGATCGATTGATTAATTCGACGATCCCCCTTTACATTCTTTTCGAAAAGATTCGAAACGTTCGAATTCTGTCTTCACTTCGTTGCGTTCGAAGCGATTTCGATTCCTAGCGGGGCAAGGACGGGAGCCACGTTTAATTTTACTCGAACAGAATCATTTTCGAGCGAAATTAAATCCATCCCTATTCCGTAATGAAACTCATTCCGCGAAACAAAGCGGTTCGCGGAAAAGAAGGGAAAGGCAAGCGCGAGACAACATCGTTGACGTTCCCCGTTCAACGTTCAATTCGTTTTTAATATGTCCGCCTTCCTTTTTTTTTTTTTTTTTTTTAAGGTCCTCATTTTAAAAGACGCTCGTAAAGAAGATTCTTTTACGCCTGGCCGAGAGAAATATCTTTCTCCTCTGTTTCCCTCCACCGTTTCCATCCCTCCCGTGCCACTATTTTCCATTCTAGCGTGGAAATGGATTGAAGTCATCGGGCCGTGACGCGCCCAAGCACGCACGCACGCACGCACGCACAAAGGTGGAAATATGAGTCGCGACGCGGCCGAGAAAATTGCTCTCGTTCGTTTCCATTGCTTCTTCGTTTCCTTTTTGCCTCCCCCCCTTTTCCACCCTCCGCTCTCATCCACGATGGTTTAATCGAATTTCGAAAAGCGATTGGAAAATTTTCGCTACAATGGCGCCCTCTCTACCGTTTCTATCATCCCTCTCGAATTGTTCGATAATATAGATATAGCAACGAGTAATAATTTATACATATATATATATTAAGAATCTCTCTCGAAGAACGATCACGTTTTTTTTAATCCAGAAGAATTTCACCTCTCGCCGTATCGATCGATGGAAAATTATTTATAAAGATGGAAATCGGATCGAGAGTCGGCGAATTCCTTCGATATGATCTCGTTGCGTGTAACAATTTATCCCGAGAATCCCCCATACGAAACGAATTTGATAATTGCAGCAGAAGCAAAGAAACAACTACATCGCGTAGCGAAGAATTATTTAGGAAACGAATTTGATAATTGCAGCAGAAGCAAGGAAACAACTACATCCCGTAGCGAAGAATTATTCGAATCCTTCGAATTTCTGATCGATTCGAAAGCAGGAGGGAGGATGTTTCTCCAGTATTTCATCGAGGAAGAAGTTTTATCAGCCCTTCTCCCGCGAACAATACCAAAATACCTTTCTTCCCTCCATCCTTTCGAATCGGCTTGTTTTTCCCGATTGTTTCGCTCGAGCGACGCGCCACGGAGAAATGATCGGTGCATCGATCTCTCTCTCTCTCTCTCTCTCTCTCTCTCTCTCTCTCTCTCTCTCTCTCTCTCTCTCTCTCTCTCTCTCTCTCTCTCGTTTCGTCTCGATAAATCCTACCCTCGTGCAATCGACGACGGGAAGAAGGAGAAGAAATCGGATGGCGAGATGTTGGATTCGCCGCGCTAATGGAAAGAACAGAGAGAGAGAGAGAGAAAGAGAGAGAGATAGGCGGATGATAAAGTTAACACGTCCCAAAGAGAAAGAGCGTTTCCGCGAAAGGGTGAAGTCGAGGAGCATTTTTCTTTCGCCGCGCACACTTTCTCTTCCCTCGCCTCGTTTCAGAGGTGTCGACTTTTTGATCGATCGACCGTCTCGGCTGGCCGCCTCTTGATCGAACACATTAATTGCCGGGGAATCCGGGAACTGAACTCTCTCTCGCTCGCAGCTCCACCTTTGCTCCACCTTTAAGATAAACTTTCAGAAAATGGGAAAAATCGAAGGGCAATGGTTCCGCTTGGACGGAGCGAAAGGGGGACTACGAAGAGGAGGGATAAGAATAATTTCTCGCAGGAGGGACGTGTAATTTTTACCACGTGTAATTTTCAAAGAATAATCCCCCGCAAACTTTTCCATCGTTTCGAACGTGTTAATAGCCGAAGTTGATGGATGTGATCGATCGAGATTGGTTGGTGGAAAGCGGCCGAGAAATTCCCCATTCGCGCTCGATAGATGGACAGGATGATGGAGAGTTTATTTCGAGATCGATGAGAGAATGTTTATCATTCATTTTATCTCGATCTTCGTTTCATCGACTTTCAACGAACGAGCCGTGATTTCATCGCTCGATCATTGTGATAATTGTTATCCCCTCGAAAGTAAAAAATAACATATCTAACTAGATCATCTTTTTAGCCGAACATCGAGGAAAAGGAGAAGAACTAACTGGAAGAATTCTAAAAAAAAAAAAAAAAGAAACCCGCGAAAGTTATGTCACGAGCGATTGGTCGATCGTTAAGGAAGTTGGAAGCTTAAGCTGCGATTAAGCTCGGAGGCAATCGGCCGCGGATCGAGGCAAGGCGAATCGAGGGAGGGAAAAACTTGCCTTCCCCTCTCTCCTGCAGAGAGAGGAAAAGAGGATTCGTTCCCGCTCGATCGCGTACACGCTCCGCCCCTTGTTACGGAACTTTTAAGCCGGTCGCATGATCGTTACGTGCGCTCGCTTACCCCCATCGAGCAAAAGTAAAACACGATCCCGCAACCTTCCCGCTCCCGATGTCGCCCAACGCATCGTGTTTTCTCTACCAAATCTTTTTACACGTCTCGTTCATTCGGCAACGAACGTCCATTAATTACATGCTCTGCTCTGCAACGCTCGTTATTACGGATATCTTCTTCCTCTTTCTCTCTTTCTCTCTCTTTGTCTGTTTATTAAGGTTAAAAAGAAGGAACGAAGATCCGTAGGAGATAGAGGAGATAGTTAAACGAGTCACGAATCGAGGACGATCCATCATTGGAAGGAGAGCAGGTGTTCAGGTGTGGATGGACACGGTGGACGGCGGCACGTGTCCTGCAAGCGGGAGCAGACCTCTCCTGCCTACTTCCGGAAGCCCGATTATGGAGCTTGGAAACCCGATCCCCGCTCTCTTTTCGGGGGGTTTCGACACTCGACATCCGAGTGTCGAACCAGCGTTTGACGTTGGAACGAGGGTGACGTACGATTTGCTCGTTAATCTTCTTCGAGAAAGAGAGATACCACCCGATCTTGTTCTTCCTCTTTCGAGTCGCTCGGCTGGCCGACAGGTGTTTGAGAAGCATGCGCGACGACGACGATCGAGACGGAGAAGGAGTAAGATTGTTTGCACTTGCTCGTTCTTTTTCTCTCTTTTTTTTTTTTATTCGAAGAAGAGGGATGCTGGACGCGCGACACCTTTCGTTCGTTAATCGGTTAAAAGAGGAGAGGTGACAATTGTAAGGAAACTGAGAAAGATCGGCTCTTAAGATACGATCTTAATTTTCAAATTGTTTTTTGCGACATCGGTAAGCAAGTGGCGAGAAATTTCGCAACGAACTGGGGGGCAAGAACCGGGACAAGAAACGCGGAGTGAAGAAAGATTACGGCGATGGAGCTGGGGGAGGCACAGGTGCCGCGGCGCAATTAATTCCGAATGGAAAACTTTATAATCCAATCCCGGCGATATTGCGGGCCGCGCGGCTAAGCAATTAACTGACGATTGGATCCGCCCAACTCGCGCCACGCTCCAACTTCCGCCGAAAATCCGCGCATCCGCCGATCTTCTCCGGTGATAACGTCTCGAGAATATCTCGAGAACGTCTCGATCGTGTTATTCGGTAAACATGTTTCGGGAATAAACTGGTTCAACAACAATAACTAGATCGTAGAAAATAAGATGAGAATGTATATAAAATAGATTCTATTTTTTTTTTTTTTTTTCGTAATAGAAATATGAGAAATATATCGATTGAGAATCGATAAGTAGATGTAAGAAGTCCAATCGATGGAGAATGGAATTTGTTATTATGTTTCACGCTACTTCAAATTAGCTGACACAAGTTGTTTCGATATAGAAATTAAAGCTTAGCCGACCATCGAAATCTCTTGGAGGATATAATAACATGCGAAGAAATTTCTTCTTTAAGTACGAACGTCTCGAAATAATTTCTAATTAAGGACAAATTAATTAAACACTTTTGATCGAAATCTCTTGGAGGATGTAAAAATATGCGAAGAAATCTCTCTTTTAAATACGAAATAACTTCTAATTAAGGACAAATTAATTAAACACTTTTGATCGAAACCACAAAATTCTCCCCTTATATATATATTTCTTGGCGAAAACTGGAATCAACCTCATCAAAGGATTCCCTTCGACCTAACATCCATCTTCTCTCGATCGAACTTGAGCGATCGAAATTAAAGAAACGACTCCTCCCCTCCAAGAAAAATAACCGAGCCGATCGATTTATCCAGGGAGGACAAACTTGGAGGGGTAGTAAACGTTCCACATTCGATCCCGACAGAGAATCCAATTGATATCAATTCGTTGTCGGTCGAAACGCACTCCTCTTCCCTCCCAGCCGACTATTAAGCTCCGTCCGGACCGCATAAACTATTTACACTTGGCATAAATTTAAAGCGGAGCGGAGGCGGTCCGTTCGCAATCCCGCTCGAATTTCCCGGAATGGAAAATTCGAAAATTCGCCCGTTTCGTCGGGGTTCGTTGAACCGGTGTGTTGGCGCGATCGCGGCCGAGTTGGGAGGAGCCGGTTCGCCGAACCGCCGCCGCCATTGCGCCGCAAATCGCCGCTGCTTTTCACGTCAATTCGCTCGGTTTCGCCCTCTCCCCCCACCAATTCTCCATAAAGGCTTTCGAACGATAAATTATTCCAACGTAAAATCCTCTCCCCCTCCCCCTCCCCTGCCCCTCGTTGTGCAACCATGATCGAAATTGTTGGCGGGAATTGTATCGGTTTTGTTCCGAAACCGATTTTTCTGCCAGCGTAATGGAGGAATATCGGCTGGATCTCGGATCTCCATTTCGTCCAGCACGGTTCCATCCAAAATTCCATGATGAAACGGCGAAAGGGAGGGGGAGGGAGAGTGGTTTCGCGGGTCCGCGTCGAGGTGCACTGCGACGATTCGAAACTTGTGTGAAAACTCGAAAAACGGTTTCGCTCGTTTCGTTGGCATTTCGCGCGCAATCCGGGGCGAATCGGCAAAGCGGAGTTATTCCGAAACTTTCGTCCGTTCGAGTCGCGTAACCATCATTTTCCTGTACCATATTTACGTATGTATTTATACGCACACGAGTCCACGGTATCGGTGTTGAAAATGTTGGAAAATGTCCATCGTCAGTGTGTCCTGCCTCGGTAAGAAAACGGTGCAACGACTGTACTCGCCTGTAAATTGGTGTTGCTTGATATAATCCGGAGTGTCCCCTGGTCGATCCTCGGGGATCGTTGGAGCAGGTGTCGAAGGTTGAAGGGGAGAGAGGGAGGGAGGAGCGGGAGATAAGGGTGGAATCGAGGGGATTGGCTTGGGTAGAGGCGGGCTCCCATTGGAAGATAATTAGGTGCACGAGGTAATAAAGGGTGCAGGTTCTCGCGCGGCGAAAACAATACTGGTGTCATCGTGTTTATGGAAATCCGTGTTAGGTTGGGTCGCGCGCGCGTTAGGGCCGCGATAACGCTTGCAAATCGCATTACATCGAGGCTACTACACCGGGCTGGCCAACCTATCCTGACCACGCGCGCGCCACCCTCCCCTAACTAACCTGTAACACGCTCCTCCAGGGTTGTAGCGCGCGTGAGGGACGACCCTCCTCACGACGCTTGTTTACGACCCGACCAAATATCCCGCGGATGTTGCACATTGCACACGCACGCTACGTTTTGGAAAATTGTCCGATCCTTCCTTCCTAACCTGTTGTCCATCTAGTCTTTTAGTCTTGCGACGAAACTTTCGTTGCAATGCGTTTCTTTCCTTCCCGTTCTCTGCCCCTTCCGATCGTACGCCGACTTATTCCACTTAATTGGACGAGCAGGAATCGATTCTCGGAAGAACGTGTGCCCTCTCCTCTCTTCACTCGTTCTGGCGGATGCTTGTGGTGTATTTCGAAGAGTTCAACTCGTTTTGCGTCTTCTTAACGATTAGATGTAAAAAAAAAAAAAAAAGAAGAAAAGGATACGCCAAATAATAACCTCGCGGAGGGAAATAAGAATATAATATAAAAAGAAAGATGTATTGCAACAATTTTCAATTCGTCGAGAGGAAGTTTACAACAACAACGTACGTTTATCGTCGTTCCCATCGATCGAAGTTTTAGAATTGGATGGCACGCACGAGGATTACTCGACCTCTCTCTCTCTCTTTATCGGCGAATGCAGCGATCCCAAGAATGTGGTAAACGCGGCGCGGTACAAAGGGCGCGGCCGGGTCCATTTCCGTCATTGTTTGCCCGGGGAAATTGTGCTCCGGGGTTATAATAGATAGCGTTTATCGTTGCGTCTGGTGCGGGATCGTGTTCGAGGGTAATGGTTCGTTATAATCCCTCCCACCGGCGCCGCTGAAAAGATGCTTTAGCAGCGCGGGCTGAAAGTAATACGAGCCATTGTTGCCGTGCCGTGCGAGAAACGGCGGCCAACCGGCGGCTGGTATCGGGATCGCCTTACGGCAGACCAGCTTCTTCTTAAGCTTCCACCCCACCTCGTTTCGCCCCTACTCCCCCGCCGCCCTTCCTTTTGGATAATTTGTGACCACACGCTTTGTTGTACCGCGCCGCGCTTGTACATCCTCGTGTATCCCCCGTGTTTCCATCCGTCGGGAAGGATCCTCTGGGATCCTCGTGCCAGCCAACCTTCCACCTCCTCTACCTCCCCCTCCCTTCCTCCCTCTCGTCGAGCCATGATTTTCGACCGGATGTGGGGCGGACAAATGCGAGGTCTCCGTGGAATTCGTGTTAACAGTGACGACGGAGCTTGCTCGCCCACCCCTGTCTGTCTACCTACCTCTCCGTCCTGTCTACCGTAAGCTTACCTTACTTACCTTCCTTTCGACGTGAAATTTGCAAAGAGACGGCTCTTCGAGGGCTCGTTGAATATCACTGCAATATTCCCTGCAACTTGTGAAAAACTTGTCGTTAAAAATTTGCGAAGCTCGTTTCCTCCGATATGAGGAAGCCGATGGGGGAGCTGCACGTGTCTCTAGGAGGGGAACACGACATGATACTGATTAACCACGGCAAAGATGTTGCAAACATCGCGTCGTTCACTATTCATGCGATCCTATTAACCAACGTCGTTCCACTTCCCACCGGAACCTGTAACTAATCTATAACGCGTAATCGATAGCGTAACACGCGTCTACCGTAAGAGACTCGCTTCTCCTCCTTTGATTCAGCTTTATCTCTCTCCCTCTCCCTCGTCCCTTCCTTCCTCGAGCTCGCCTCCATCCTCGAGAGATCGATCGTCTTTCAGCCGCATGTCGATTTAGCCCCGTGAACCTTGTTAAAAGTTAGCGGACGTCTTTCCATCACGGGGCCGGCCCCTGGATACGGGCGAAATCACCGACCGACCGAGTTTGCCCGGTAAACAAAACGTCGACGTCGACACGGCGCGTCATTAGTGGTCGGGCGCAAACGGTCGGCCACCCTTTCCGCACCGCTTTCCACGCCGCTACTTTGTCCGCGAGTTCTCCCTTCTTATTGAGCCGTGCAGTGTGCACAGGCAGGCAGTTTGACATGCAGATCGAAGCAGGGGTTGCTTGCCCCGGTCGAATATGAGCCGAGAGGGTAATCCGAGGGTGAACGATGAGAGATGCGCTTCCAAAGTTTTCCAAACGTTTCCAAACATCCGCTGTGTTTTTAACGAAACGCGAAGTAGACAATGGATACGACTTGATAAAGATGCAAACGTTTCTTCGAACGTGGGGGGAGGGGGAGGGGAAATTACGAATTCGTTACTCGCGTATACTTGCACGATGCACTCGAGAACTCTTTCTCACAATCGTTTCATCCGTAGATGCGTTTCGCATTGACGAGAGTCTTATGTTGTTCAACGGCCGATATTACTTCATTAACAATCTATTACATTGTAATTATCAAATTATGGCGTTTTGAAACTTTCGCGTCGATGAATAAACAGTATATATTGGAAAGAAAAAATGTTTGGATTTGTTTTCGAGTGGACAAAGCAATCGATAATCTATATTATAATAGTTACATTATAATGTATTAGTATCGCCGACGAGATCCACATTGCGTGAAAAAGTATTCAGTCCCCAGCGAGTCGCATGCCGCCCAAGCGAAGCTTCTCTTCAATTTTAGCAGTGAAAAGAGTAATCACCTCGAGAAATATATCAAGAGGAAGGGATAATATTCG
Source organism: Apis florea (assembly GCF_048593485.1). Classification (NCBI taxonomy): domain Eukaryota; kingdom Metazoa; phylum Arthropoda; class Insecta; order Hymenoptera; family Apidae; genus Apis; species Apis florea. The sequence goes on along the minus strand of NW_028256777.1, from coordinate 25,077 downwards.
GTTATTTTTCACGTAAGAAGAAAATTTCACGCCTGTCAGGTGTGATTTTTTTTCCACAAACAGAAACTATTTAACGATCCTTTCTTTCTTGGCCGACGAATCACGCGCATTTTCGCGTGGCAAAGGGGCCCCGCACGAGGATGGGTTTCCGGGTGGGTCAAAGGATGTCGTCAGAGGATGGACATCTCCACGGTGGTAGACGAATCCGTGATATTTACCTTGGAAACGAGAGGGCTCGGGCTCGGGTTTTTTTTTTTTTTTTTTCGCTAGAGCTCGCGAATCCAAATATTTTGTGAACACACTCGTTACGCGGCCGCCGCTGTGTTACGCTTCAAAACACCGGACATGCGTTTCAACGGGGTTTAATCGTGCGCCAAGTGCCACTATCAGAATTCTAGAAGCTTATTTACCCGGCCAACGGTGGTCACCGTCCACCGAAAACTCTGCACCCGCGTTTCAAAGGCCGTTGCTCCTCCTCCTCCCCTCCCGCGGATTATGAATCGAAAATATTTGCGTGGGAACTGGGCTGATTTTAATTCGAACTTCCAGGGAGAGGCAGGCCGGCCGGCGGTGTGTTTGCGTTGCCGGTTGAAAAGGGAAATTATTACGGTCGACATTTTGTTGAGATGTCGGAGGGGGAGGAGAGGAGGAAGGGGTGAGCCGCGTTTCTACGGTACGGTGTGACGTGGAGTTTTATTTGCACGCATGAAAAATAAATCGCGATTAATAACAGTTTGTTGCTTTAATGCGAAAAAACAGGGATTGAAAAATAAATCGTTTATGGTGTATAAATGAAATATATATAGGAGAGAAGGGTGGTGGAGTAACGTGCAACTCTGAGAGTTTGTTTTTTTGTCGTGTTTTCTCTCTCTCTCTCTCTCTCTCTCTCTCTTCTCGAAATTTGACGCGATTTAAATTTGATTTAAATCCGAAATCCACTTTTACATCTTAAATTGATAGAGAAAAAAAGGGGGAGGGGGATTTAAGGAAGGAGGAATTTAATCGGGAAATTAATTAATCCATCCTTGTTTGAATGAACCAACACTTTTCCTAAGCAAATTTGGAACCGAAATTTCCCGGCCGAAAAACTTTCCGTTTTTAATGAAAATTTTTAAATTATTATAAATAATACTTTTAAAATTTCTCCCTCGTTTTTCCCTTCTACGAATATATTTTTATAAAATCAAGAGAGATGATGGGGGTGGAGGGGGGGGGGGATTTTTCAATTTGCCAGGCCAAGATTTTACCGGTTTTTTTTTTTTTTTTTTCTTTTCTCCACGATTATAATTTCGCGAATTTAAAAAAGATGCGACGGAAATGAAGATGGCGGATGGAATTTTTCCTTAAAAAAAAAAAAAAAAAAAAAAAAAAAGAAAAAAACTGCAAGGAAGCTAAATCTCTCGCTCTCGGGGAAAATCGAGGCTCGCATTATGCCACCTTGTTCGACGGCATTGTAGCGAAAATGCACTTAGCGGCCATGCACTCGCAACCGCCATCGCGGCCGATTACCGGCGAAAGAGAAATCTTATTAAAATCCCTGGGGTGGCTGTCGCACCATCAAGATGGCCCCTCCGCGCCCGTTTTAATCAAATTATAATAAGTGGAATGGTAGGTAGAGCATCGCGCATTCACGTGCGACGCGCTAATGGAGAGACGTAGAGGTGACCACCGGCCCCCGTATTTTAACCAAGCCGCCGTTGCCGTTTGCGCACGGAGACGCCTTCCCTCACCAGGGATTCCCCGAACCGCTTCTGCCTCATCGAGCGCACCCTCGCCGAGAGATTGGATTTTATTTAATTTCCACCGATCCGCTTGCCAACCAACCAACCAACCAACCAACCATCTCTTCTCCTCTTCCCCTCTCCGCTAATCGAACGAATCAAATAACGACGATATCCAGGGAACGAAATTAATCGTAAAAATTGTATGTACACGCAAACGGGGATCGGTTAATAACTTTCGTCGATCGGAGAAAAGTTTGGCGGGTTGCGTTGCGATGAAAAGGCGGGGAGAGGAGGAAAAAAAAAAAAACAGAAAGGGAAAAAAGGCAAAAAAATGGCACGACGAGGGAGAGAAATGGCGTACAGAGGTTGTGGAAATAGAGGTGTGAACGAAAATTTCATTGATCGGCGGCAAACGAGGGAAAACCAAAGATTAGATTTACTTCGTATTATGTTGCAAACCCGGGGAAAAAGCGCGACTGCACAGCGGAGAAAAAATAGAGAATCGGTGCAGCGGGGTGGAATAAATGTCCGGGCCGTGAAAATTCCATCGAACGGCGGTGAACGTTGGACGATGGCCCGTTGGTGATGGTGGTGGTGGTGATGGTGGTGGTGGTGGTGGTGGTGGTGGAAAGAGGGAACGTATCGTTTCCAGCTCTGGATATCGTGTCCGCGGGCCTCTGTCAGTTCCATGTTTCAAGAGCTTTCAACGAATTTCGAAACAACTCGAAAATTGACTTTCGGCCGGCCGTAAATTGATTCCATACCCGGCGCTCTCCGCTTTTGGTTAGATATTTTCGTTCAGACTCCGCGGACTGGTGGAGTGGACGGCGCGAGTGGGAGGAGCGAAACGAGGAGGGGTGGAGGAACGAATTCATCCGAAGTGCATCATAACGAATTCCCGACGAGCGAGACAACCGCACAACCGGCTTTTTTTTCCCTCTCCCCTCCTCTCCGTCCCCAGGATATTTCTCAGTTTGCCAACTGTCAAGTTTCGAGGATCCAAACTGGGCGACGGATCCTTCTCTCCTTCTCTCTCTCTCTCTCTCTCTCTCTCTCTCTCTCTCTCTCTCTCTCTCTCTTTCCTCCCGTTCGTTTGTCAGACCGAGAAGAAAGAACGGCCAGCCAGAGAGAGAGAGAGAGAGAGAGAGAGAGAGAGAGCCTCCCTTTCGATCGAACCAATTTCTAGGCGGGAAACTTTCGAACGATGAACGTCGTCTCGAGTTTTTTCTCATCCCTTTAATCGGAAATCACCCAAGTTTTGAAACATCGATGGATGGAAATTTGATAAAGTTTCGACGAATTAATATCGGATGACAAACCGGGGGATGGTGGAAAAATTCCATCGAACGGCCATCGAAAGGAAGCATCCTTCTTGGGATAGGGAACGGGCTATCAAAGGGGTGCGCGATACGCGTCGGACAAAAACCTCAAAAGAGTAGATGGCCAAATGCCTCGGCCATCGACGTAACCGCTTCGAAAAAAGAAAAAGGGAGAAAAAAAGAGAAAAAAGAGGAAGAGTGAGAGAGGGAGAAGAAGATAAAAGATCGGCGAGGAAAAGAACAGCGGTGGAGAGAAGTACAAAGAGACAGAAATAGAGGAGCATGAGCTCATAGGAAAACGGAAGAAGAAAGAGAAAGAGAAAGAGAAAGACAGAACGACGCGCTACGCTCGCCGCTCTGTATGCCGACGGAAGAGAAGGAGGAGGAGGAGGAGGAGGAGAAAGGGAGAAAAGGACGAAAACGCGATAGACAGATATGCGAATGGACGTGTATGTTCGCACGGAGCCGGCCATTCCGCACATCGGTTTGTCATACCATATTCACCTCCGTGCACGGTGTTCCGATATGTTCGTTCCGATATCCGTTCGTGCGAAAATTCAAACGACCCGCCAACAGAACGCGGCCGATAACGCTCGAAAGCAGATATCAGCGCGCGCGGTGGATCATTGACTCGGCTCGAGCAGCAGGCCGATCGATGCGAGATGATATCGTTTCTATAGTATCGAGCATGGTGCCCACGTCGCTGACCTGTCGGGATCTCTCTTCCCCTTCCTATCTCTGTCTCTATCTCCTCTCTCTCTCTCTCTCTCTCTCTCTCTCTATACATATACGTTCACGTTTTCCTCTTTGTCCCTCGTACGAGATCGTGTTGTAATCTTGCATCTATTATTCCTGCGTAAATGGTAAATCGAACGGAAAATTTCTACGAGGTCGACCAATCGAATTCTGCCTTTTCATCTTCGTTGCGTGAATGATTTTTTTCCCCATTTTTTGTTATTTATTTTTTTTTTGTTTTTTCCGCTTTTTTTCTGTTTTTTTCTTTTTTTTTTTTTTGTTGGTCTCTCTACGATTGTTGTGCTTCGCCACGGAATAAAAATGATTTTTATGCGTCGATGGTCGGTCGTGTTCGATAATTTTATAATGGATTTTTCGAAGCTTTATATAATCGACGGTGTTGAAAGGGGGGACGATCGGTCGTGTGAATGCTGGTCGAAAGTGTATCGATGGTGTTATTGCGAGTTTTTGGTTTAAAACGATTCGAATTTTCTTTTCTTTCGTTTAAATAATTTTTCGTTTTTTTTTCTTCTTTTTCTTCTTTTTATTTATCATTCGTCGATCTACCACTTTTCATCTTTTATACGACGTTCAATGCACGCGGCATCGAATGACGTTCTCCGTCACCGGAGAAAAGAGGAGAGGAACATCGAGGAATATTTTTACAGGCCGCACATTTTCCGCGAGACAAAATACCAACGTACCGTTGGAAAACAGTCTTGAAAGCAGACCGCATTCTCCACCCAGACAAACGTCGATACCCTGTGTCTGTCGAACCGTGCCCGATCAGGCTGTTTTCGAGCCGATACGTCTCCCGGCTGAGAAAACTCCCGTGGTTTTCCTGTCCCAGGAAAAAGAAAAAAAAAAAAGAACCTCTTTGGATCTTCCCTTTCCCTAGCCTTTTCTTCCTTCCTCGTGGAAAAATGTTTCACCCTCGAAGAGATTTTTTTCCCTTTCGGGGAAAATAGATTTCTCTCTCTCTTTCTCTCTCTCTCTCTCTCTCTCTCTCTGTCTCTCTCTGCTCCGTAGATTCGTTTCAATTCTTCAAACCATGGTTCGGTTATCCCTCCCCTTCCCTCCTCTCCTCCCTACCTCTGATTTTTCCAACTCTGATTTTGTTTTTCTGAATTATCCTCGCGAAAGAGTTTTTAATCGATGTCCGCTCAACCGTTTACCTCTATTATTTTCTCGCCAAAGAGAACGGGAAAAAGGAAGAGAGAAAGAGAGAGAGAGAGAGAGAGAGAGAGAGAGAGAGGAGAAGAATGAAGTTTTCATAGTTTCATAACCGAACTAACGAGCAGTAAAAGGAAACGCGGTTGCATCGTTGCGCTCGAGAGAAAGTCACGTTATAGAAACCTAGTTTTTGTCGAGTCATTCAAGCCTGCATCTTTTGTGCTCCGACTCGAATCCAAGCTGTGCCTGCTTCGGGCTCAAAATTATGCCCCCTTTTATTTCCCTTTCATTTCGGGGGAAAGAAGAAGTTTCGCCTCCTGTTTGTACAAACAGATATTAAGTAGCGCAGGTAAATGATATCCCAGCCAAGTCAACCGTGTCGTTCTAACCGTTTACACACGCTACTTAATGGCACGATTTATAGAGCGAGTTATGTAAACCCGCCACCTCGGTTCTTCAGTTCCACTCCTCGCGAAAATCGCGTATATATATTTTTTTTCTTTTCTTTTTTTCACCCACCCACTCGCAGACGAAGTGTGTCCCACACTACTGTGTTTTCACAGTAGTAGCAACGAACGCTAGATGCGCAGTATATCACGCTATTCCAGTGCTTTCCATTCTTTTGTTCGGTCCTGCAGTTATTTATCCAGCAGTTGCGTGAAACGGGGGCGACCGGGGGAGGAGGAGACGGTGTCCACTTCCGGCTCCACGTTTCGAATCCCTCGTTCTTCCCCTGCTCTTTTTCTTCCGCGTCCTCGGTGTAAACAGGGAAAAGACACGACGACGAGACCTTTTTCCCTCTCTCAATCTCCAGATCGCGATTTTTCTTCCACCCTTTCCCTTTCTTTTTTTCTTCTTCTTCTTCTCCTCGTTTCAAGTTTTTCCTCTCTTTTCACACGCCCACTAGCCAACCTCGTTTTTTCCTTTTTTTCTTTTTTTTTTTTTTTTTTTTTCGTAGCAGCCTCGACGAACCTCCGGCGTATTCTCGTATCTGCATTTCTAGCCGTGTTTCCGTTCCCATCCCTTCCCCACCATCGCCACCACCACCACCACCATCACCCCTCCATCTGACCGTCTGCATTTGCATCCGTGTCCGTATTCCTCCACCCCTTTCTCGCGCGCGTTTCTCGCGTAATTATTTCTATCCGCGATTGTGATGCAAATTTTTGCTGTTTTCCATCCCACCCTGTTCGCTCCTGTTCTCCACTCCACCTTCCCCTCCCCCTTTGTCTCTGTTTCTCCGCCATGTGCACCCCTCCTCGTTCAGCTTTCCCCGTACCGTCGTCCTCCCCTCTCGATTGTCCTTCCCCTTTCATACCCTAATTCTAGCCATCGCATCAACCCCTTCCTCCTCACCGTAATTCCGTCTCGAACCTCTCCTCAAAGCCTGTAGCTTTTGGAGACCATCCACCTATTTGTCGGTCCTCTCGTTTGCTTATTTCTCTTTTCTCTCTTCCCCCTTTTATTTCTTTTCTTTTCTTCTCCCTCTTCACGGTGTCTCGCGTTCGTTCTCCTATTTCCTCTACCCTTTATTTTCATCTACCTTTCATCCACGAGCCTCCCTCCCTGCTACAAACGAACAACAGTCGCGGTAACACGCTGTACACTTCTCGTTCACCCGCTATTTACTCGCGTTTTATCGAATTCCAGAGAACGAGTTAGCCCTTTTCTTCGCTTATTTACGCTCTTTCGCGCTCTTCCTCCACTCTCCCTCCCCCTTTCAGACTCCATCCACGTCGAAGAAAAGACGCATTAATTATTTATGACCGGTATCGGGGACGGAGAGATGCGGACGACGTCGTAAAAATTTCGATCAATGATTTCGTATTTCGAAATCGGTGCTATCCTCTCTATCTTACTTATTTTTAATCGTCTATTAATTTATTTTCAAATTCTTATCTCAATTCTTATCTCACTTAATAACGTTAATAATCCGATACGCGTTTCCAAAATATTTCTCTCTATTTCGAACAAAACAAATAAGATCAACCATCGCCACACGCTCTCTCTCTCTTTCCAAACACGATGCTCAAGTCGTTAATAATCCGATATGTATTTCCAAAATATATTTCTCTCTATTACATTTCAAACAAGATTCTCCATCGCGCCACGACAATATAATTCCATGATTCGAACCATGGAATCGTCGTCGACCCGATAAATATCTTCGAAATATCTTTCGTTCCATTCTTCTCTCTCTCTCTCTCTCTCTCTCTCTCTCTCTCTCTCTTCTCTCTCTCTCTGTCGAAACGCGAGCCGAAAAATTCTCCATCGCCATCAAGTAATTCCGAGTCATGGAGTAATTCCATTCGACGCGTCAGATCCACGTCGCCGATATCCACGTAGCCACGGACGGTGGAAAATATAGGGGCGATCTTGGCAAAGAGCAAACAGAAGAGGCGGAACAGAATTTATGCGAGCAATTCCGACGAACGATCGCGCGCGCCTTCCGAGGGGCGCCGATAACGCCGCCGCGGTTCCGCCGACAGTTTCAACACGGGGGACGCGCGTTCTAACAGCGATCTAATCGCCATCGTTGTCCAAACACACGCCCCTCGCCACGTGTAGGATCACGTAATCCTTTCGCGGAAACGCAATTCCTCTCTCTCTCTCTTTTTTTTTTTATTTCTTCACCGCGAAACGATCGATCTTGGACTGCAAAGAGTTATTACTCTGTTTCGATGAAACAAGTAATATCTCGCCATTGTTTTATTATATGTTATTAATTCCGTAATAAAACATTTAACGAGAAGTTTGTGAAGTGGAGTTTTTCGGATTCTTTTCTTCTCTCGAGATCGGTATCGGTTGAAATTTACAAATTTTGCGTAAATACGTAGATCGTAGATTGTTTATGTAGTAATTACGAACAATTGATGTAGTGCAATGTGAGTATATACGTAGAGATTGTCCGTATTGTTTCACGTCTGTTGATGAAAAGAGAAAGGGTTCGTAAAAAGGTAGTAGATGGGATAGGTGAATCGGATTGACCCGATTTGCAAATGTTTTAATTAAAAAAAGTCGCTAAAATCCCAACTCTCGAACCCGATCGAACCCTCTTCATACCCAGACTCGAACACAAAGCAACGACTCTCGATATACGATCAAAGGTATTAACGATTTTAAATTTCGACAAAATTTCCTCTCCGTTTCTTTCCTCTACTCGATCGATGATAGCGGTAATCAAGCGCGAAGTAATCATCGAAAGATCAGCTCTCTCGATAAAATTCGAGCCATGAATTTTCTTCCAATTAATCGGATTTAACGAGACAATAAAGGGTTTATCGACGTTTCGAGGCGGATCGTTGGAAATCTCGAAAATCTTTGTTTCGCCAAGAAAGGAGACGTGATTAATTTTACGCTATTCGCCATTCAGATTAGCTAAACGAGATTCGGCGAAGACGACGATGGTCGTTCGAAATCGAAGAGTTCGCAAGGATGATTTTTGGGGAAGGGGCATGGAAAGGATGGAATCTATTATTATGGTTGTAAGAGAAACTCGGTTAATGTAATATAATTTCTTAAACGATAACACTTCGTAATCGAATCCGGAAAACTTCTCGGGGATATTAATTCCGTTTCTGCCTCCGTTTCTCCCAACGTTCGTTTCAACCCTTCGTTTGCCCTTCGGTCAGCATTGAATCAATGTAGTAATTGACCGATGGAAATTACACGCCTTCTTTCTTCCCTACTCTTTCCTCGAGTAAAAGATCCGCTTCTCTCGGTCGATGAATTTTCTTTAAAGAAGATGGATTTACTTCTGGCAAACTTTAAACCTTTCTCTTCCCTTCCTTCGTAACGGTTTTATTCCTTCTCCTTTTTTTATTTTTTTTTTTTTCTTAATCATCCCGAATTTAATTAAGATTTAAATTTGTTCGAGTTTTGACTCTAAACGTTCGATTTCTTTTTTTTTTTTTAATCCATTTTCAGGGAAATTAGATTCGTGAGATCATTTAATCATCATCTCTCGCTCATTCGATCCAATTTTCAATTCATCGTTTCGAAAATATTTCACAAAGTGAGAATGTAGAAATAAAGTAAACGAAAGGGAATCTTATTGAATACAAGATCGAGTTATCTACTGTTCGAGCCACGCAATAATCGTTCAAAAACCATAATACCGGAATTGTTGAAAGAAACTCGTCGAAAAACCGATCGAAATAACGAGGGTAAAGTTCGATCGGGAGGAGATAAGGGGATCCTCCCTATTTATCCGTCAATGGAATTCCAGAAAAATGTCCAATAGCTCTTCGATAGTTTTACGAGGGTTTCATAGCTTCCTTCCTTCGGATGATGCAGGAGAAAATGGTGAAGCAGTTTCATTCTTCCCTCCAAGTTGTGTACCAAGAATTCCATCCGACCTTTCAAACTTCCGAATTGTACATCCTCCTCCTCCTTGTCCTCCTCTTTCAAAAAAAAAAAAAAAAAAACGAAGAAAAGAAAAAAAATATTCCCATTTCATTCTCCTTTTCAAAAACATACACCCTCTTTCTCCTTTTTCATTTCCTTTCGACGATCATCGAGTCGGAAGCAGACCAGAAACAGCTGTTTCCCTTCCACGGAAACGACTCGGCTTTTAGTCGAATACTCGAAATACACGTCGATTATTCGACTCTCTTTCTCTCTCTCTCTCTCTTTCCCTCTTCTTTACCAGCACGCACGCACGCCCTCAATTTCCGTAACGTCACGTCGTGCTTGTCGCAATCTAACTTCTGTCGTTTCGCTCGATTGTTTTTCAAACGCCCTCTCCCCCTCCTCCTCCAACCCCTTGCTCCTCTGGGAAATGGCGGTATCGTCTTGGACGCGTCACGACGACGAGCGCATCGTCTATCCAGTCGTTCGTTCAATTACGAATCGAGCGAAACACGGTCGAGTGAAAGTAGAGAGAAGAATAAGTTGCTACCGGATTGTCAACGATGTCAACGAGAATCATCGAAACCGAGTCTTTGTTGCGAGAAGATAAGATCTTTGGGAGAAATTGAAGTTTATGATTCTCGCGTTTAAGAATGATCTGTAATCTTAACGAAACGTTAAGTTACATGTTTCTTATTTTAATAGAAATTAGATAGGCTTCTAGAGGGGATGGTATCATTTTTTAGGAATGCAGTTTGGAATGGTAATTCTTAAGAATTTGTGAGAAAAATTTCTGTGACTTTAATGGAGAAAGACATCTTTTGTTTTATATATATTAATGGTTTCAAATGATATTCTTCTTTCGTTAAGTTAAGGTAATATATTATTAATTGTAAGAAAATTTCTGTAATTTTAATGGGAAGAGAAGAATTTTGTCGAATATATATATATATATATTTTTTTTTTTTTAGAACGAATTTCGAATAATTTAACTACGATCTCGAGTCTCAATTTACAATTGACGCGTCCTCGCGTGTGGGATATCTTTTTATACACACAAGGAAGGAACGGAAGTTTGTGGATATATTTAACGAGGCAGAACATCGCCAGACTAATCTTATCTCCTGACTCGATTAGACCACGTTCCTTACGCTCGATTTAAACTTCTCTTAACGGCTCTAGCCGGTAATCCTTGTTTTTTTTTTCTTTCTCTTTTTTTCCCCTCTCCGCAATTTCATCGTCAACTTCTAAACTAGTCAAGCTACTTCTAGCCTCTCTCTATACATCGCGCATAATGAAGCAGCGCGAAGAAGAAACAGAGAATTAATTGCTGCGGGTGGTAATCGAATAACGGGCGACTTACGAGAAGAGCAAGTTGTCTCGAAATTTTTAAATCCCATTAGGAGTTGCAAAAATTCTCTCTCTCTCTCCCCCCCCCCTCTCCTCTTCCCTTTTAGTCTCTCCTCGACGCGGAAGTTCGCGGCTACCCCCTCTTAAATTCTGAGAATAACCCGTGGAGAATAATCCGTGGAAACTTTCCTATTCCCCGGAAGCAACGAAAACTTTTTCCGCGGCGTTTATAAACCGTAAAGAAATTTAAGGATCCCGCCATACTCCACCGTGTCCCCCCCTCCTTTCCTTTCCTTGCGTGCATCTTGTCGAGAGTTACAAGTTGTACGGTGTTTTGTAAGAGAATAACGCTTGTATAAATCTCGAGAATCTGATAGGAGGAGCCCTACAGCCCTTCTTTTCGCGTGCAACTTATCTGAATTCCTCGTTGAGCCCGTACGAGGATGTACAATCACTGTTCCGTTTTGCACGATTATCGAATTTTATCTTATTATTGCCTGTGAATGTTCAAGAGAAATTATCCGGCGGTTCTCCACTCTGTCCGATTAAACGTTGACGAGCTCTACTTAACGAACCTGGCGCGAAGAAGATCGGTTTTCTGGTTCTCGTCGCACGATTTCCCGATCTTCGCTCGACAAAGTCGACGAACTTATTCCACTCGAGTGGAATATATGTGTGTATTTCGATTCAGGATATTTTTCCCTTTGCTGTTTCTCCCCTCCCCCGTCTGAATAGAGTCTAGATTTTTCTACTTACGTTTTCGAGGCACGTGTTTCATATTTCCTATTTACAATGATCAAAAGTCAAACGTCAAAGGATGGAATAATTCTATGTGTGTATGTATGTACGTACGGCTGTTCCACTCGTAACAACAACGTCTCGCTTTACGTTTCGTTCTCGGGCAAACAGACGGTTTTAATAAGAGGAGCACGCATGTGGATATCTAAATTTCACGAGATCGGAGAAAATAATGCTTGGAGGGAAATACGTAAAGTCGTCGGATTACGAGGCAGAAAGAAAGAAAGGAAGGAAGAAAGAAATAAAGGGAAGTAATGTTGTATCTTCTTACACTTGGTTCTCGCTGAGAAGATTTTATAGAAGTAATATTCTCGCGTGCATTCACGATTTTCTCGTCCAGAAACAGAGCCGTTTAAGGTTGCAGAGGTTTATTTCCACGATGGTGCATTTACCTACGTAATCCGTGGATATTTGTTACGTGACCTGTCAAATCGGGAGAAAATGTACCACGAGGAAGCGTTCGCTTCGGCACCACGCTTTAAAGACTTATTCCGCATAAATTTTAAACATTTCCGAAACATTGACGAATATCTCGATGAAAAAAAAAAAAATAATATTCATCCGATACATTTGGTATAATGTCATAATTATTTAGATCTTAAAACCATATATAACGATCAGGGGAAGAATAGATAAAGTATAGATCGCAACGCTGATTTCGTATTCCACGTACGAGATAAAGTTTGACCGTTGTACAGTTTCAGTTGCCATACACTCGATGTTTAAGTCCATACGTGTCTGCTCGATATTAGAACGTTATATCTTGAAACTTTAATACAAATGCGTAGTAAGCAATTAATACGTAACATAAATACATAAAGAACCGATTAAGAGCTTGTAAATCTCTTAATAACGAGTTACTTAAAGGTAGACGTTTGCACGCTTGTAAGCGATTATGCAAATTAAAGGTGAAAAAAAAAAGAAGAAATAACACAGGTAATTAGGTATAAAAATTTTTATTTCAAAAACATTTGAATACATTCGTAATTCTTTATTATTAAAATTACAGCGTTTCGTACATATATATAACAGTCCAAAATAAAAATTATAATTACAATTACGTTATAATTGAAATTTATGTTACAATATTACGTAATAAAATCGATATGTATGAACTGTGCTACTGGCTGTGTACACGATATACACAAGGTAAGTATCGACTTTTTTCTTTTTCCTTTTTCCTTTACACCTGTATTTTAAGTTTGAAACCAACGTGTTTTCAGTCGACGAAATCGGGATGAAAAAACGCGAGGGAGTGGTGGCGGCCGAGTCGAGTCTGGCGCGGATTCAAAAGGGTCTCGCGAGACTGGCCGGCCCGTATCTCAACAATCGCGTTGTCCGTCGAGAGGGTGACGCAGAAATTCGTGGCAGCGTATCGCGATCGTGAAGAGGAATTTGAAAAAGTTCCTCCCGCTGTAAGCGAACCGGCGGCATTCTTCCCCGGGCACAAAGGGCTTCACGCTCGAGAAATGCATCTCGCGTCCATTCCCATCCGATGTCGAGTTATGCGACCGGGATCCCGTCCCTCTTTTGTCGTAAACAACGAGAGAACAAATAAAAATCGACGATTTTGTTTATCAATTTTTATTTATTCTTCCATGTTCTCCGCTTGCTTCGGACAGCGTAGCATCCAGTACCACTTTCTTCCTTTTGGATTTTATAGAAATTTTATAGATATAAAATATCTTTTTATGTATTATCGATGTATACTTATATAATAAAATATATTTATATATTTGTACGCGTGATTTATATTTTTTTATATTCCTATACATTCCTGTATTCCTATTACGCGTATTCCTCAATCCTGTATATTCCTATATTCCTACAATATAGTCATCAATTTTTTACATTTTTATCCTTTTATTTCTACTATATATATTCTTCAACTCCTATATATTCCTATATTATCCTAAATTCCTATATTCCTTCTTTATATGTTCCTATACATTTCCATATTCCTATCATGTACGTGTTTCCCAATTTATATCTTCCTAGAATTCTATATTCCTACACTACATATTCTTCTATCCTATATATTCCTACATTTCTATATTCTTAATGTTTATTACCTAATCCTATACATTCCTGCATTTTTGTTGTGTAAATTTCTTTTATACATATTCCTATCCCTATATTCCTATTATATATATAATCCTTAATTTTATATAATACATTCCTATATTTCTTTTATATACCTCAATCCATCCTATATTCCTATTATCTGTACTCTTTAATCCTTTAGAATTAAGAAAACTGTTGAAAAACATTTATAATTACGATATTACAATGACAATTAAATCTGGTAAGTATTTGGAACGGTAAGTAACATAACAAAGGTAAGTATAGGGTAAGTATTTAAAATAGGATAAAAATTTTTATTTATAAATGAAATTTGCGTGTTACTTCTTTTTAAATTATATTCTCCTGTTACAAGGTCAGAAATTTGAAATTTAGGCAAAAATTTTTAAATTTGGTCGAAAAATCTTAGAATTGGTTAAAAATTCCTAGAAATCATCAAAAATTCTTGGAATTAGAATTCCTGGAAAAATTTCTAGAACGACCTCCTGTCAAGTTATATTCTCCTTATACAAAGTCGAATTATCGGCCAAAAATTTCGTTCAGCTAAGATTTTCGATAATTTCGGGAACGTGACGTCATTTCCAAGATTGTTAGAAATTCCGAGAACTTGACGTCATTTCCAAGAACTGCCGAAATTCCGGGAAAAATTTCTCGAACGACCTCCTGTCAAGTTATATTCCACTAATACAAAGTCGCATTTTTGGACAAAACTTTCGTTCGACCGAGATTTTCGATAATTCCAGGAATTTGACGTCATTTCTTAGAATTTTAAAAATTCCGAGAATTTGACGTCATTTCTAAGAACTGTCGAAATTCCGGGAAAAAATTCTCGAACGACCTCCTGTGAAGTTATATTCTCCTAATACAAAGTCGAATTTTCGGCCAAAAATTTCGTTCGACCGAGATTTTCGATAATTCCGGGAACGTGACGTCATTTCCAAGAATTTTAGAAATTCCGAGAATTCGACATCATTTCCTGGAAAAATTTTTCGATCGATCGTCCTCCTATCGTATCATGTTCTCCTAATACAAAGTCGCATTTTTAGACAAAAATTTTTCTTCGTTCCTAGCAATTTCGATATTCGTCTTTTTTGTTAAATATTTTCCTTATTATTAACAATATCGAAAAAAGTTTCGAATAAAAGTTATACGGTTTCGAAAGGGCTATATTCAGGTGCACTCATTTTTTTTGGAGGTAGTCCAATAAAAAACTTCTCGAGCACAACTTAATTTTTTTAAAGGGCACCATATACTTTCTATGGTATCAGACGATGCACGGTAGTATTTTCTATAAAAAAGTACTAGACCATATGTAGTAAAAAACCATTTTTTAAAAAGTTATTCACATTTTTTTATTTTTTATTTTTTAACTTTGTTTATTTTTTAAACTATTAGTTTTTTGGTATATATAGCTTAATACTTTTTTATAGAGAATGTCAAGAGACATCAACTGGACTGTTAAAAAATATACACTTCCATTTAAAAAAACAACGTTTCTTTTTATAAATCCTTCGCGCTTCTACTTATAAAAAAATAAATGGTATCAGGATATTCCTCCCTCGAAACCACGTAACTTTTATTCGAAACATTTTTTAATATCTCCGCAAACAAGCGAGATACATCGAATTTTTGTCGAAAAGTTTCGATCGACCTCCTATCGTATCATGTTCTCCTAATACAAAGTCGCATTTTTAGACAAAAATTTTTCTTCGTTCCTAGCAATTTCGATATTCGTCTTTTTTGTTAAATATTTTCCTTATTATTAACAATATCGAAAAAAGTTTCTAATAAAAGTTATACGGTTTCGAAAGGGCTATATTATGGTGCTCTCATTTTTTTTGGAGGTAGTCCAATAAAAAACATCTCGAGCGCAACTTAATTTTTTTAAAGGGCACCATATACTTTCTATGGTATCAGACGATGCACGGTAGTATTTTCTATAAAAAAGTACTAGACCATATATAGTAAAAAACCATTTTTTAAAAAGTTATTCACATTTTTTTATTTTTTATTTTTTAACTTTGTTTATTTTTTAAACTATTAGTTTTTTGGTATGTATAGCTTAATACTTTTTTATAGAGAATGTCAAGAGACATCAACTGGACTGTTAAAAAATATACACTTCCATTTAAAAAAACAACGTTTCTTTTTATAAATCCTTCGCGCTTCTACTTATAAAAAAATAAATGGTATCAGGATATTCCTCCCTCGAAACCACGTAACTTTTATTCGAAACATTTTTTAATATCTCCGCAAACAAGCGAGATACATCGAATTTTTGTCGAAAAGTTTCGATCGACCTCCTATCGTATCATGTTCTCCTAATACAAAGTCGCATTTTTAGACAAAAATTTTTCTTCGTTCCTAGCAATTTCGATATTCGTCTTTTTTGTTAAATATTTTCCTTATTATTAACAATATCGAAAAAAGTTTCTAATAAAAGTTATACGGTTTCGAAAGGGCTATATTATGGTGCTCTCATTTTTTTTGGAGGTAGTCCAATAAAAAACATCTCGAGCACAACTTAATTTTTTTAAAGGGCACCATATACTTTCTATGGTATCAGACGATGCACGGTAGTATTTTCTATAAAAAAGTACTAGACCATATATAGTAAAAAACCATTTTTTAAAAAGTTATTCACATTTTTTTATTTTTTATTTTTTAACTTTGTTTATTTTTTAAACTATTAGTTTTTTGGTATATATAGCTTAATACTTTTTTATAGAGAATGTCAAGAGACATCAACTGGACTGTTAAAAAATATACACTTCCATTTAAAAAAACAACGTTTCTTTTTATAAATCCTTCGCGCTTCTACTTATAAAAAAATAAATGGTATCAGGATATTCCTCCCTCGAAACCACGTAACTTTTATTCGAAACATTTTTTAATATCTCCGCAAACAAGCGAGATACATCGAATTTTTGTCGAAAAGTTTCGATCGACCTCCTATCGTATCATGTTCTCCTAATACAAAGTCGCATTTTTAGACAAAAATTTTTCTTCGTTCCTAGCAATTTCGATATTCGTCTTTTTTGTTAAATATTTTCCTTATTATTAACAATATCGAAAAAAGTTTCGAATAAAAGTTATACGGTTTCGAAAGGGCTATATTCATGGTGCACTCATTTTTTTTGGAGATAGCCCAATAAAAAACTTCTCGAGCACAACTTAATTTTTTTAAAGGGCACCATATACTTTCTATGGTAACAGACGATGCACGGTAGTATTTTCTATAAAAAAGTACTAGACCATATATAGTAAAAAATCATTTCTTAAAAAGTTATTCACATTTTTTTATTTTTTATTTTTTAACTTTGTTTATTTTTTGAACTATTAGTTTTTTGGTACATATAGCTTAATACTTTTTTATAGAGAATGTCAAGAGACATCAACTGGACTGTTAAAAAATATACACTTCCATTTAAAAAAACAACGTTTCTTTCTATAAATCCTTCGCGCTTCTACTTATAAAAAAATAAATGGTATCAGGATATTTCTCCCTCGAAACCACGTAACTTTTATTCGAAACATTTTTTAATATCTCCGCAAACAAGCGAGATACATCGAATTTTTGTCGAAAAGTTTCGATCGACCTCCTATCGTATCATGTTCTCCTAATACAAAGTCGCATTTTTAGACAAAAATTTTTCTTCGTTCCTAGCAATTTCGATATTCGTCTTTTTTGTTAAATATTTTCCTTATTATTAACAATATCGAAAAAAGTTTCGAATAAAAGTTATACGGTTTCGAAAGGGCTATATTATGGTGCTCTCATTTTTTTTGGAGGTAGTCCAATAAAAAACATCTCGAGCGCAACTTAATTTTTTTAAAGGGCACCATATACCTTCTATGGTATCAGACGATGCACGGTAGTATTTTCTATAAAAAAGTACTAGACCATATATAGTAAAAAACGATTTTTTAAAAAGTTATTCACATTTTTTTATTTTCTATTTTTTAACTTTGTTTATTTTTTAAACTATTAGTTTTTTGGTATATATAGCTTAATACTTTTTTATAGAGAATGTCAAGAGACATCAACTGGACTGTTAAAAAATATACACTTCCATTTAAAAAAACAACGTTTCTTTTTATAAATCCTTCGCGCTTCTACTTATAAAAAAATAAATGGTATCAGGATATTCCTCCCTCGAAACCACGTAACTTTTATTCGAAACATTTTTTAATATCTCCGCAAACAAGCGAGATACATCGAATTTTTGTCGAAAAGTTTCGATCGACCTCCTATCGTATCATGTTCTCCTAATACAAAGTCGCATTTTTAGACAAAAATTTTTCTTCGTTCCTAGCAATTTCGATATTCGTCTTTTTTGTTAAATATTTTCCTTATTATTAACAATATCGAAAAAAGTTTCTAATAAAAGTTATACGGTTTCGAAAGGGCTATATTATGGTGCTCTCATTTTTTTTGGAGGTAGTCCAATAAAAAACATCTCGAGCGCAACTTAATTTTTTTAAAGGGCACCATATACTTTCTATGGTATCAGACGATGCACGGTAGTATTTTCTATAAAAAAGTACTAGACCATATATAGTAAAAAACCATTTTTTAAAAAGTTATTCACATTTTTTTATTTTTTATTTTTTAACTTTGTTTATTTTTTAAACTATTAGTTTTTTGGTATGTATAGCTTAATACTTTTTTATAGAGAATGTCAAGAGACATCAACTGGACTGTTAAAAAATATACACTTCCATTTAAAAAAACAACGTTTCTTTTTATAAATCCTTCGCGCTTCTACTTATAAAAAAATAAATGGTATCAGGATATTCCTCCCTCGAAACCACGTAACTTTTATTCGAAACATTTTTTAATATCTCCGCAAACAAGCGAGATACATCGAATTTTTGTCGAAAAGTTTCGATCGACCTCCTATCGTATCATGTTCTCCTAATACAAAGTCGCATTTTTAGACAAAAATTTTTCTTCGTTCCTAGCAATTTCGATATTCGTCTTTTTTGTTAAATATTTTCCTTATTATTAACAATATCGAAAAAAGTTTCTAATAAAAGTTATACGGTTTCGAAAGGGCTATATTATGGTGCTCTCATTTTTTTTGGAGGTAGTCCAATAAAAAACATCTCGAGCGCAACTTAATTTTTTTAAAGGGCACCATATACTTTCTATGGTATCAGACGATGCACGGTAGTATTTTCTATAAAAAAGTACTAGACCATATATAGTAAAAAACCATTTTTTAAAAAGTTATTCACATTTTTTTATTTTTTATTTTTTAACTTTGTTTATTTTTTAAACTATTAGTTTTTTGGTATATATAGCTTAATACTTTTTTATAGAGAATGTCAAGAGACATCAACTGGACTGTTAAAAAATATACACTTCCATTTAAAAAAACAACGTTTCTTTTTATAAATCCTTCGCGCTTCTACTTATAAAAAAATAAATGGTATCAGGATATTCCTCCCTCGAAACCACGTAACTTTTATTCGAAACATTTTTTAATATCTCCGCAAACAAGCGAGATACATCGAATTTTTGTCGAAAAGTTTCGATCGACCTCCTATCGTATCATGTTCTCCTAATACAAAGTCGCATTTTTAGACAAAAATTTTTCTTCGTTCCTAGCAATTTCGATATTCGTCTTTTTTGTTAAATATTTTCCTTATTATTAACAATATCGAAAAAAGTTTCTAATAAAAGTTATACGGTTTCGAAAGGGCTATATTATGGTGCTCTCATTTTTTTTGGAGGTAGTCCAATAAAAAACATCTCGAGCGCAACTTAATTTTTTTAAAGGGCACCATATACTTTCTATGGTATCAGACGATGCACGGTAGTATTTTCTATAAAAAAGTACTAGACCATATATAGTAAAAAACCATTTTTTAAAAAGTTATTCACATTTTTTTATTTTTTATTTTTTAACTTTGTTTATTTTTTAAACTATTAGTTTTTTGGTATATATAGCTTAATACTTTTTTATAGAGAATGTCAAGAGACATCAACTGGACTGTTAAAAAATATACACTTCCATTTAAAAAAACAACGTTTCTTTTTATAAATCCTTCGCGCTTCTACTTATAAAAAAATAAATGGTATCAGGATATTCCTCCCTCGAAACCACGTAACTTTTATTCGAAACATTTTTTAATATCTCCGCAAACAAGCGAGATACATCGAATTTTTGTCGAAAAGTTTCGATCGACCTCCTATCGTATCATGTTCTCCTAATACAAAGTCGCATTTTTAGACAAAAATTTTTCTTCGTTCCTAGCAATTTCGATATTCGTCTTTTTTGTTAAATATTTTCCTTATTATTAACAATATCGAAAAAAGTTTCTAATAAAAGTTATACGGTTTCGAAAGGGCTATATTATGGTGCTCTCATTTTTTTTGGAGGTAGTCCAATAAAAAACATCTCGAGCGCAACTTAATTTTTTTAAAGGGCACCATATACTTTCTATGGTATCAGACGATGCACGGTAGTATTTTCTATAAAAAAGTACTAGACCATATATAGTAAAAAACCATTTTTTAAAAAGTTATTCACATTTTTTTATTTTTTATTTTTTAACTTTGTTTATTTTTTAAACTATTAGTTTTTTGGTATGTATAGCTTAATACTTTTTTATAGAGAATGTCAAGAGACATCAACTGGACTGTTAAAAAATATACACTTCCATTTAAAAAAACAACGTTTCTTTTTATAAATCCTTCGCGCTTCTACTTATAAAAAAATAAATGGTATCAGGATATTCCTCCCTCGAAACCACGTAACTTTTATTCGAAACATTTTTTAATATCTCCGCAAACAAGCGAGATACATCGAATTTTTGTCGAAAAGTTTCGATCGACCTCCTATCGTATCATGTTCTCCTAATACAAAGTCGCATTTTTAGACAAAAATTTTTCTTCGTTCCTAGCAATTTCGATATTCGTCTTTTTTGTTAAATATTTTCCTTATTATTAACAATATCGAAAAAAGTTTCTAATAAAAGTTATACGGTTTCGAAAGGGCTATATTATGGTGCTCTCATTTTTTTTGGAGGTAGTCCAATAAAAAACATCTCGAGCGCAACTTAATTTTTTTAAAGGGCACCATATACTTTCTATGGTATCAGACGATGCACGGTAGTATTTTCTATAAAAAAGTACTAGACCATATATAGTAAAAAACCATTTTTTAAAAAGTTATTCACATTTTTTTATTTTTTATTTTTTAACTTTGTTTATTTTTTAAACTATTAGTTTTTTGGTATGTATAGCTTAATACTTTTTTATAGAGAATGTCAAGAGACATCAACTGGACTGTTAAAAAATATACACTTCCATTTAAAAAAACAACGTTTCTTTTTATAAATCCTTCGCGCTTCTACTTATAAAAAAATAAATGGTATCAGGATATTCCTCCCTCGAAACCACGTAACTTTTATTCGAAACATTTTTTAATATCTCCGCAAACAAGCGAGATACATCGAATTTTTGTCGAAAAGTTTCGATCGACCTCCTATCGTATCATGTTCTCCTAATACAAAGTCGCATTTTTAGACAAAAATTTTTCTTCGTTCCTAGCAATTTCGATATTCGTCTTTTTTGTTAAATATTTTCCTTATTATTAACAATATCGAAAAAAGTTTCTAATAAAAGTTATACGGTTTCGAAAGGGCTATATTATGGTGCTCTCATTTTTTTTGGAGGTAGTCCAATAAAAAACATCTCGAGCACAACTTAATTTTTTTAAAGGGCACCATATACTTTCTATGGTATCAGACGATGCACGGTAGTATTTTCTATAAAAAAGTACTAGACCATATATAGTAAAAAACCATTTTTTAAAAAGTTATTCACATTTTTTTATTTTTTATTTTTTAACTTTGTTTATTTTTTAAACTATTAGTTTTTTGGTATGTATAGCTTAATACTTTTTTATAGAGAATGTCAAGAGACATCAACTGGACTGTTAAAAAATATACACTTCCATTTAAAAAAACAACGTTTCTTTTTATAAATCCTTCGCGCTTCTACTTATAAAAAAATAAATGGTATCAGGATATTCCTCCCTCGAAACCACGTAACTTTTATTCGAAACATTTTTTAATATCTCCGCAAACAAGCGAGATACATCGAATTTTTGTCGAAAAGTTTCGATCGACCTCCTATCGTATCATGTTCTCCTAATACAAAGTCGCATTTTTAGACAAAAATTTTTCTTCGTTCCTAGCAATTTCGATATTCGTCTTTTTTGTTAAATATTTTCCTTATTATTAACAATATCGAAAAAAGTTTCTAATAAAAGTTATACGGTTTCGAAAGGGCTATATTATGGTGCTCTCATTTTTTTTGGAGGTAGTCCAATAAAAAACATCTCGAGCACAACTTAATTTTTTTAAAGGGCACCATATACTTTCTATGGTATCAGACGATGCACGGTAGTATTTTCTATAAAAAAGTACTAGACCATATATAGTAAAAAACCATTTTTTAAAAAGTTATTCACATTTTTTTATTTTTTATTTTTTAACTTTGTTTATTTTTTAAACTATTAGTTTTTTGGTATGTATAGCTTAATACTTTTTTATAGAGAATGTCAAGAGACATCAACTGGACTGTTAAAAAATATACACTTCCATTTAAAAAAACAACGTTTCTTTTTATAAATCCTTCGCGCTTCTACTTATAAAAAAATAAATGGTATCAGGATATTCCTCCCTCGAAACCACGTAACTTTTATTCGAAACATTTTTTAATATCTCCGCAAACAAGCGAGATACATCGAATTTTTGTCGAAAAGTTTCGATCGACCTCCTATCGTATCATGTTCTCCTAATACAAAGTCGCATTTTTAGACAAAAATTTTTCTTCGTTCCTAGCAATTTCGATATTCGTCTTTTTTGTTAAATATTTTCCTTATTATTAACAATATCGAAAAAAGTTTCTAATAAAAGTTATACGGTTTCGAAAGGGCTATATTATGGTGCTCTCATTTTTTTTGGAGGTAGTCCAATAAAAAACATCTCGAGCACAACTTAATTTTTTTAAAGGGCACCATATACTTTCTATGGTATCAGACGATGCACGGTAGTATTTTCTATAAAAAAGTACTAGACCATATATAGTAAAAAACCATTTTTTAAAAAGTTATTCACATTTTTTTATTTTTTATTTTTTAACTTTGTTTATTTTTTAAACTATTAGTTTTTTGGTATGTATAGCTTAATACTTTTTTATAGAGAATGTCAAGAGACATCAACTGGACTGTTAAAAAATATACACTTCCATTTAAAAAAACAACGTTTCTTTTTATAAATCCTTCGCGCTTCTACTTATAAAAAAATAAATGGTATCAGGATATTCCTCCCTCGAAACCACGTAACTTTTATTCGAAACATTTTTTAATATCTCCGCAAACAAGCGAGATACATCGAATTTTTGTCGAAAAGTTTCGATCGACCTCCTATCGTATCATGTTCTCCTAATACAAAGTCGCATTTTTAGACAAAAATTTTTCTTCGTTCCTAGCAATTTCGATATTCGTCTTTTTTGTTAAATATTTTCCTTATTATTAACAATATCGAAAAAAGTTTCTAATAAAAGTTATACGGTTTCGAAAGGGCTATATTATGGTGCTCTCATTTTTTTTGGAGGTAGTCCAATAAAAAACATCTCGAGCGCAACTTAATTTTTTTAAAGGGCACCATATACTTTCTATGGTATCAGACGATGCACGGTAGTATTTTCTATAAAAAAGTACTAGACCATATATAGTAAAAAACCATTTTTTAAAAAGTTATTCACATTTTTTTATTTTTTATTTTTTAACTTTGTTTATTTTTTAAACTATTAGTTTTTTGGTATGTATAGCTTAATACTTTTTTATAGAGAATGTCAAGAGACATCAACTGGACTGTTAAAAAATATACACTTCCATTTAAAAAAACAACGTTTCTTTTTATAAATCCTTCGCGCTTCTACTTATAAAAAAATAAATGGTATCAGGATATTCCTCCCTCGAAACCACGTAACTTTTATTCGAAACATTTTTTAATATCTCCGCAAACAAGCGAGATACATCGAATTTTTGTCGAAAAGTTTCGATCGACCTCCTATCGTATCATGTTCTCCTAATACAAAGTCGCATTTTTAGGCAAAAATTTTTCTTCGTTCCTAGCAATTTCGATATTCGTCTTTTTTGTTAAATATTTTCCTTATTATTAACAATATCGAAAAAAGTTTCTAATAAAAGTTATACGGTTTCGAAAGGGCTATATTATGGTGCTCTCATTTTTTTTGGAGGTAGTCCAATAAAAAACATCTCGAGCACAACTTAATTTTTTTAAAGGGCACCATATACTTTCTATGGTATCAGACGATGCACGGTAGTATTTTCTATAAAAAAGTACTAGACCATATATAGTAAAAAACCATTTTTTAAAAAGTTATTCACATTTTTTTATTTTTTATTTTTTAACTTTGTTTATTTTTTAAACTATTAGTTTTTTGGTATATATAGCTTAATACTTTTTTATAGAGAATGTCAAGAGACATCAACTGGACTGTTAAAAAATATACACTTCCATTTAAAAAAACAACGTTTCTTTTTATAAATCCTTCGCGCTTCTACTTATAAAAAAATAAATGGTATCAGGATATTCCTCCCTCGAAACCACGTAACTTTTATTCGAAACATTTTTTAATATCTCCGCAAACAAGCGAGATACATCGAATTTTTGTCGAAAAGTTTCGATCGACCTCCTATCGTATCATGTTCTCCTAATACAAAGTCGCATTTTTAGACAAAAATTTTTCTTCGTTCCTAGCAATTTCGATATTCGTCTTTTTTGTTAAATATTTTCCTTATTATTAACAATATCGAAAAAAGTTTCTAATAAAAGTTATACGGTTTCGAAAGGGCTATATTATGGTGCTCTCATTTTTTTTGGAGGTAGTCCAATAAAAAACATCTCGAGCACAACTTAATTTTTTTAAAGGGCACCATATACTTTCTATGGTATCAGACGATGCACGGTAGTATTTTCTATAAAAAAGTACTAGACCATATATAGTAAAAAACCATTTTTTAAAAAGTTATTCACATTTTTTTATTTTTTATTTTTTAACTTTGTTTATTTTTTAAACTATTAGTTTTTTGGTATGTATAGCTTAATACTTTTTTATAGAGAATGTCAAGAGACATCAACTGGACTGTTAAAAAATATACACTTCCATTTAAAAAAACAACGTTTCTTTTTATAAATCCTTCGCGCTTCTACTTATAAAAAAATAAATGGTATCAGGATATTCCTCCCTCGAAACCACGTAACTTTTATTCGAAACATTTTTTAATATCTCCGCAAACAAGCGAGATACATCGAATTTTTGTCGAAAAGTTTCGATCGACCTCCTATCGTATCATGTTCTCCTAATACAAAGTCGCATTTTTAGACAAAAATTTTTCTTCGTTCCTAGCAATTTCGATATTCGTCTTTTTTGTTAAATATTTTCCTTATTATTAACAATATCGAAAAAAGTTTCTAATAAAAGTTATACGGTTTCGAAA